>NW_019394229.1:0-390000 GCF_000648675.2 Cimex lectularius
CATAATTATGCTTAGATTTAAATCTAATATCTAATTTAAATTTAATTTCTTAAATTTTGTTGCTTTTTCTCCAAGTTAGAATTTCTTTTTTCTCTCTCTCTCTCTCTCTCTCTCTCTCTCTCTCTCTCTCTCTCTCTCTCTCTCTCTCTCTCTCTCTCTTACTTTATCTCTATCTTACTCACTTTCCATTTCTCTGTCTATCTCTTTATTATTTTAAGGCAATCTCCAAGTCAATTAAGACAACTCTCTCTCCCACTTTTTGCTCATTAAAACGATTTATTGATTTTTTTAAGGTATTATTATCTCGGACGGCTGTTGCGCCGAATTTTACATTACGCCCTCCAATGAAAAATGAAAACATTAACCTTTTCCCCAGTATTTTAATGTGTAGCTGCAAAGACGCGGCTAAGGGAGATTATCTTTTATGGGAACGTTTCTCCCGGAGCGAGAATCTTTTTTTTACGACGAAGAGTCGCAAATTTTTCCTTGACAGACTGTAAAGTAAAAAGCCACCGGCCACTTTAAAGCTTCTGGCACAAAAATGGGCGAGTGGTTCCTAATGCTGTTGCTTTTTATTTCCACAAAATACGGTATGGCACAAGACTGGGATTCGGAAATCTGTACTGGTTTCGTTTCAAAAAGATAAATTGGTAAATGTAAAGTTTACAATATTTTAACTAAAATAAACTACACTTAAATTAAACAATAAGGTCATGAAATGATAAAAGTTATTGCATTTGTTTGTAGTAATATCAATTTATGTGAAAAGTAATATTATTTATGTTCATTAAACAACGAGAAAAAAATGTGGTTTGGCACAAGGTTACGGACCATTCTATACGGAGAAAAAAATCAGTTTTATTATTTATTTTTGTACGTACAATATACAATTAGGCATAACTTCTTTCAAAACAGACATTGAGTTTTTGTGTCCAAGAAAAAAACTTATAATCCTAAGATTCTTCGGATCTCGTTTTGCCGGAGGGGGCTTTTAATGAGACCACAAATCAGAAGAAAGCCACCAATGATAAAATACGAACGCCAAATAAGAGTCGACTGGCTTTTTGACGAAGTTCACCCAATTAAAGTTTGCACATTGAAAGAAACGCACAACGGAATCCAATTATCGGTTTTAAAACAGTTTTAGAAGTGTCTTGGGAATTTCGGCCCTTTTGGGCGGTCAATGATTAAAATTCTTGGCTACCGTATTAACGAATTAGCCGGGGCGTTTTTAAATCCGGCACCAAAACATGAGGGACGTTCAGAGGCAAATTGGTTGAAGGATTGAGACGAGTGGTCGACTTCATTAGTCTTTTATAGAATTTTGTCGAGCAGCTGGGCAAAAATTAGTCCTGTTCGTCTTACTCCCTTTAAAGGCACGGAATGCGGAGGTCTGTCTTTGCTGATTTTGGAATCGGACAGATCCACTAAGTTAGATGGGATAGTGGAAGTTAAGTAGAACTGTTGTTAGATAACAGGATGGCAGTTTCTTCGAGATTGGTCTGTCACTGTTAACGATCCAAAGGGGAAAGAAAGAAAACGAAAGTTACTTAGACATATTAAGAACCAGCATTAACAATGAAAAGATAAAGGTATCTACGTTTTCAACTGTCCCTAAAAAAAATTTTCTCATACCAGTACCCGGACGGTGGTTTATGTTTGCCGTGTGAAAATGACTTTAGAACGAGATTCTTTATGGATCGCACTTTCTCAGCAAGAGTTATTCTAGATGCTCACACGTAACCGACATATATCACATAACTGCGTATTTTTTTAAAAAAGACGCGGAAATATTAACTATCACGACAAGATGTTTTATGCTTTTCGCGTTCAATACAGTTTATGTCTTGTTAATGTAGTGATACGAACGATTTTAACATCTGCAAACATACTTTTCCTAAGAATAATTATATTAATCAAAATATAATTTATTTTTAAGATTTTTGTTAACAATTAAAAAAAATATTATAAAGCTTCGTCGCCTCTGATTGTTTACTACAATTCTCTTCTTCTATCGGTGCGTTGAAATCTCCAAGGAGATTTCAACGTTTATTTAATTTTTAGTTCAAAGAACAGATTATTCCTTCAGCTCATAGTTGCAAACCTGCAAATCATTGATTGCTAATCCATATATAATTCTGCAGGTTAAAAGTTAAAAGTTATTCAATATTTCTGAATATATGACCATTCAGTCCTGATAGGAAACGAAATTAAAATTTGTCCTAGATAAAATAAAATTTTGCCATGGAGGGATGACATTTGTCCCGATGTCCTTTCTCGACCCGGTATGAAATCAATTATGGCAATGACTCGACCTGGCTGAGATTGAATTGGCGACTTCATCTTGATTGATGCGACGATCAAAACCTAATCATCTTTTGGCTCCCGGCGTAAATTAGAAGATGAATTAATCCTCGTACTGACATTTCCCTTCCTGACGCAAGCCGAAAAAAAAGAAAGAAAATTAAATGTATTTGTAGATATTGGATTCGTTCGATATGAATGATAAAATATACTGCTAGTTTTTTCCATGGTAATCCGTTTGGGTTTGTAAATCAGATCGCAATTTACGCCTTTCGGTATATTTACCAGCATGGTTTGAAGCGTTTGGAAATTGGCTGGGAGCGGATAACATCCCTTCGCTTATCTTGGGAAAGGGGGGTCGTTGCGCGAGATGCTGGGAGATTTCCACGGCCCTTCTGGGGCAACAGTGGCGCAAGGTTCTTGGGACACTTTTTGTTCCACCTCAGCCACATGCTCTAAACAGCTCTGACTCTTTCGAACAATTGTGGTCCGTGCCCGCAATCCGTCTTCCACCGAAGTACCAGAAGGAATGCTCGAGTTTCAAAATTCGACCTCCACGATGTTCCGATTTGCACTTGAGCAACGGATAATTTACAAGAATAGTATAAACAGACGAAATACTTTAGGGTTCGAATGAAATTTTGTGAGATTCGGCTGCACAGCTGAAACCTTGACAATATGTTTGTGTTTCTTAACAATGTTCGTTCAACTTCAACCAATGATCAATGCCTGAGAAACACTTCAGGAAAATTATAATAATCATATTTCCAGTAATTAATTGTAAATTCGAAAAAATTTAATAGTGCTATAAAAATATTATTAAGAAATAATATTTGTAATTTCTAACGATTGTGTAAACACACGTAGACTATAAAAAAAATATTACCAATTCTTTTAAATTGAAGAAACGCTTTTCTTGATTTTAATCTTTGTTTGATCGTAAGCAAAGGTGTTAATTTTTAGCATTTTAAGAAAATATTCAATAAATACTGTTTATTTTAATATTAAATATTAAATAAAACTGTTTCTTCTGTTACAAGGAATTCATTTTCAAATTCATTGCATTTCAAGTTCATAAAGTTAGACTGACGGCAAAGGGATTTACGATTTGGCAAAACCAAACATGTCTTTCGAAGATTCCCCGTAAGTTCATTACAATCGACGCTTAGGTTCCATCGTAAAACCGAGTTTATCATCTTCGATAATCGGAACGCCGTAAATTTCAAGTCAAATTTCGATTTTTTAAAGTTTTACGATGTGGGGATTTTGGCAGGAAGGATTATCGGGATTTTTATGAATCTTCCTCTCGCAACAGTGAAACGACAGAAAATTGGCCATTATAAAAAGGATTGGTGTACGACCCTTTCATTAAAATGGAGCCCAGCAGGCGCTCATCCTATCACGGACTTAATTTGTTTTAATTAACCACAGCTCGGCTCGAGTTTATCACAGGCGCATCTAGGATTATTTGAGTTACAGCAATTATCATTTGACTTCCTCAAACCAGTCATCTTTCAATCTATCTCGATGCTATTTCTTCTATACGTTTCGGTAATTTGGACTTGATTGTTCTCCGGAATTCAGGGGTTGCCTCCGAATTGACGCTAATATGCCAATTATGTTCAACCACCGACTTATTAGCAGTTTAGAAAACAGTTTAATCTTCTTAGTATCGCTGGTTTCCTGTCGAAATGAAAGTTTCGTGGGCGTGTCGGTAATAAGAGATTGCTTTTATAATACGATTTTAAAAACAATAGCAATGTCAATTAGCAGAAAAGTATAGCCAAGTTATTTGTAGTGTTGTCTATAAAAGAGGGACTTTCTTAATTTCAATGATCTACTCTTTGTTTGCAAAAAAATGTGTAACATTAACAGTTGTTAATCATCGCTGGAGTATTTATAACCGAGTTAATTTCGCCTCGTCTCAATGGTGGCATAACGTTTCCGCTATTTCAAGGTCACCGTTATATTTAACGTCCTTCATATCATTGACGCTATTTGATGACTCTTTTCATCCCAGATTTTGCCGTTAACGTTAGGTTCCCTGAGGATTTTGTAAGTAGTCCAGGTTAGAGTTACATCTTACAAGTTCGTAAACAAAGGCTCCATTCACGGATATTATGGATTTTATTTTGACTGTTAACGATAGTTAGGCAATTGATGAAGACATGATAGTTGTAGATGCTCTAACGTACAAAGTAAACATTAATTATCGAGCATTCCGGGACAAGTTCTGTTTTGGTGAAATTGAGGACGAAAATAGTCAAAAACTTTAGAAAAAAGCATTTAGCTTATCAAATTTGGGATAAACTAAAATATTATAGTGCAGTTAGTTAACTGTATACATACTCATTATAACCATATTATATACCAATCTCTTAAGAATTTTATAATTTAAATTTATTTGGGCGGTTCAGCCAAAAGTTTGTTTACACAATTGATATGACCTTATTGAAGGATAGATCTATAAGGTTGATGTACTTGTATACAATAAATTTAGCGTTATCGTATATGCCAGCGTTATGCGAAATGTACTAAACCTGAGCCAACCAATGTGTGGGAACCAAGAATTTATTTGACAAAACCAGGTTCCATTCCTTATAGATCTTTTAACTTTCCTTTGGTCCAACGGAAGGTCAATTCTTTTATGATTAAACAAAACTGAGCCATTTTCTTAAATGTTCGCAGTAGTGTTCAGAATATCCATCATGAACAAACTAGCTATGTATAACACTTTCGTAGTTAGCATATTCCCAGTATGCCCAAATTTTCATGACACCTGATCTTCGATTATATGTCACATCCCATGGTTGGATGGTTGGGCATAAGGTCAACTCCTTTCTGTTCTCTCTTTGGTGTAAATGGCCTTCTCTACCGTCTAGCAAGAACGCGAGTATTTATGACTGATTTAATTTTATAGTTGATTTTTGAATCTCATAAATCACATTGATAGTCGTTTTGAGGCCTTCTTTCTTTCCAAGGACGTATCTCCATTGTTAAATATTTCAAAGCAGCTCTGCGCTATCTTCTGGTCAAGGACCTCTTTTCATTCAGTTTTGATAATTTCACGAGCTGGTAAGTAACCTCCATCTTTGACGTATTATAGCCTTAATCTAAGACTTTATCGAGCGATTGGAATTTTTCTAAATAAATATCTAAATATAAAAATCTAAATATTTATCTAATCGATTATATGAAAATCTGAATATGTAAATATTTATCTAGATATAGCTATGCAAGTGCTATTAATTAGTGTTACTCGATTCTTTTTAAATGAAAAGTTGAAATTCGTACATTTGTTAAAATTTGTTTTTAATGAGGTTATTAATTTTTTTAATACGTTCTCCCAATTTTACTTGGCTACAGACTCATCATCAATTAAGTAACAGAAATGACAAAATAAACATAAGATAAATACAAAAGGACTGTCAAAAATGTTGGTTTCCGACCCGATAGAGCAAAGCCCTCGGCTCGATTCTTCTGAAGGGCACAAAAACAAACATCAACAATTAGGACAATGAATTATTAATCGAGTCACATTCTATGCAAACGACGGGATGCAAATGACACACAATAATTACACAAAGTGTTTTAATGACGGGGTCCCGTGAGGTACGTTTATTGAATAATCCTTATAAAAAAGTTTCGATTGATGAAACCCAAGTTGTGCAACGATTTTTTCGCCATATCGAAACGATCTTCGTTTTCCCGTTCAGCGAGAGTCGCAATTGATTCTGCAATTTAAAATCTAAAAAAACTGCCCTTTTGTCGTGCGTTACGGGCTAGCTATCACTTTCGGTTTCGATTCTTAGCCATGGCCAAGTCTTCTAGTCAATTAGCCCGTAAATAAACAATGAGACCTTCCCGAGACCGTTTTTCAAAGATGAAGCTATTAATCAAAATTTAGACAAAGGGGCATTTACATATATTTTAATTGTGAGGTTTAGTATATAAAAGCTCTAGGTATCACTTTTGTGTAGGAGTATTTAAGTAATTGATAGGCGGCCTTTTCGTCAGTAAATAACCGCCGCGCTGTTAAGGCTTGCGCCTGTCCGGACGCTGTCAGAAAAACGGCTATACTGTTTGAATTAAAATGAAATAATCATAAATCGGGCGAGGGCGTGGGTGATTTACTGCGGCAAATTGCGGATATTTCGACGGAAGGGGCGGCGGTGGCGGCGCGGCGGGCCTAGCGCGAAATTCCACGCGTCCCACACTTTCGGGCCCTGACATTACCAGGGTTGGACTTCTTACCAACCCCCGTCTTGATAAATTATTAATGGACCGTTTTAAAATATGAAAGTTCCTCTTCGCCTACCCACTAGGACCGTTTTAAATGTCACATGAGCCCAATTGTTACTAAAACGACGACGGTTCGCAAGTTCTCTTTTAGACGGAGCGATTTGATCGTTCATACATTATAAAATGTATAGGATCTTTTACCATAAAACCGACTGAATAAAACATTACTATGTTGTAATCTATTATTTTTTACAAGAAAACATCATGCGTTTACTTTTATACTAGAACTTCACTGAGTAAGTTGTTATTAATTATCTCCCAATGTATTTCGACTTTTTGCTATTTTATCTGCATAGGTTCACCAAAATCGCTGTAAGATGTTATCGTTGTATATGCAATTTGTAAAATAATACATCGCTGTTTTGTAAAGAAAACATTTTGATTGCTCATAAACTAAAATATCGCTAGGATTTTTAATCATATTTGTACATGGTCGACCATCCATACAATAATATAACCTTTATATAAAAACTATCAGTAGTTGATCCGTAAAGGTCTACAAAAATTTAATTTTGCTTAAAATTTATATTCATTTCTGATTTCATTTATCCCTTACAAACCTTTTTAAAATAATTCCCTCTCGGCCATCCAATGTGCTGAAACCTGTGCCAAAGTCACAAGGCGGCATCGTCGGTCCCATTCTTGTTTCCATTGTACACATGATTTTTGAATTCCTATCAATCCCGATACCGTACTTTTCACATATACAGACGATACCGCCATCTTTTAAGCTATCCCAGACACACTAGTGGCCGTCAGAAACCTCCAGGCCCCACTCTCCAGTTTGAAGAATGATTCAAGACCAGATTCAACGAAATTTCAATAAGTAATCTACACGCTCCGCCGTATCACCTCTTCCCAAGTTTAATTCAACTCTATACCTCTCTCAGCAACCAATGTAGTTCGATATTCTAGACTTTACTTCGACAAAAGACTTATTGGAACAGTACTTAACAGTAACCCCTTCAGATCCAAAAGAATATGAATGAATATACGGTATAAATTGCTGATCTCTGAACAGATCTCTTACTACAAAACCTGCCTCATATACAGAACATTACTAAACAAATCTGGACGTTCAAAATCAAACTGCGGAATTTAACCAACGTTCCAGGCTCCGGAGAATCCAGTCCCTAGTAAAATCCTTCAAATTATTAGACAAGCCCACTCCTTCGTATCTAACATTACTGTCCACTTAGACCTCAAAATCTCGTTTGTCCTCGATACCGCAAGAAATCGACATAGACTCCTTCAAAAAAAATTCTGAACCCTCATTCCAACCCCCAAGTCGAACAACTGTCACCTCTATCCCTTCGAGACAATCTTGTACGACGCCTTATCGCCAATTTCACATTCCCTCCATCTCTCTCTCTCTCTCTCTCTCTCTCTCTCTCTCTCTCTCTCTCTCTCTCTCTCTCTCTCTCAAATCTAATTAATTTCCATCACCACCCTAAACAACTATTTTGTTTGTGATTTTATTTCTATCACAATTCTGAACGAACAAAAATTGTTATTTTTTACCATTCTGCTATAAAAGAACAATTTTCCGATAAAATAATGTAATGTAAAAAAACCAAATATTCATACTAAATAATCATTATTCATATTTCATATTTAAGATGCCTATTTTATTTCAGACAAAATAACCAAATTTCCATGCATTTATGTAGATTGTTCCATCCAGATCCTGCAATTATATTCGGAAATGCGATCAATACACTGGTGTTTAAGATAGCCACCTTTCAATTTTAAATGATACCAGATTTGTTTAAATTAACCCTAGTTAACTAATACATTTTAATGTGGTATTGCCAATTACTACACTACTGGGAGGTATATTTGTTTTCCTTGGTCCATTAGCAAAGAAAAATGAAATGTTAAAAAATAAGTCCATTAAAAAGGATATAAAAATAAAGTAATAAAATGAAAAAATATGATTTAAATGACTGATCAATTATTACATTACATCGTTTTTCGTTATTGCAATGTAATGATTGTGCTTATGTTCACTCATAATTTATTTAACTTTTTTTTTTTCAAAGTGAAAGCACGACTCAGGCATTGTAAAATTAAAAATAAATGCACCTTTTTGAAAGGTACCGTTTGGAGCATGTAGCGACATAAGCAATTTGCCGTTAACAAAGGGTCGGACCTTTGCCTCCCCCGGCGGAGAAAGTCGGCCGAAGAAGGGTCCGAGGAAAAAAAACACTGGCAAAAGCTTTGCTGAACGGTGATGAAACAGGACGGGCAGAGGCAAACCATCGATGGACTTTCTCTATTTTTCCCATTCGAAGGAGGCCGAATCCTCTGCCGAAGCCCTGGGCAGTGCCGATGCCATAAAAACGGTTGTGATCCGCCCTCACCCTCTGGGCAACCATTCATAATCGGCGCTTGTTTGACTCTTGTGGGCAAGGAAGAATAGCGGTTCTCCCTATATTTTTTTTCCTTCTCTGGCGGATTAGTATAGATTTGTAGTGCTGTGCCTTTTTGAAAGAGGCTGTATGGACGACTATCATTTAAATATTACCATTTCCTTTTCCTCAAGATCGTCCACAGAATACAAAACTCTCCTCCTCCACTCTCTCTCTCTCTCGCCCTCTCTCTCTCTCTCTCTCACTCTCTCTCTCTCTCACTGTTTTTCTCCCCTTCTTTCTATCACTTTATATATCTACCTTTTCATCTTTCTTTCTGCCACTCCTTCTCTCTCTCACTCTCTCTCTCTCTCTCTCTATCTCCTTCTCCCTATCTTCTCTTTCCTTTCATTCTCTCTACTCTCTCTCACTTTATCTCTCTCACTCTCCATTTTTCTTTTTNAATCATTATTCATATTTCATATTTAAGATGCCTATTTTATTTCAGACAAAATAACCAAATTTCCATGCATTTATGTAGATTGTTCCATCCAGATCCTGCAATTATATTCGGAAATGCGATCAATACACTGGTGTTTAAGATAGCCACCTTTCAATTTTAAATGATACCAGATTTGTTTAAATTAACCCTAGTTAACTAATACATTTTAATGTGGTATTGCCAATTACTACACTACTGGGAGGTATATTTGTTTTCCTTGGTCCATTAGCAAAGAAAAATGAAATGTTAAAAAATAAGTCCATTAAAAAGGATATAAAAATAAAGTAATAAAATGAAAAAATATGATTTAAATGACTGATCAATTATTACATTACATCGTTTTTCGTTATTGCAATGTAATGATTGTGCTTATGTTCACTCATAATTTATTTAACTTTTTTTTTTTCAAAGTGAAAGCACGACTCAGGCATTGTAAAATTAAAAATAAATGCACCTTTTTGAAAGGTACCGTTTGGAGCATGTAGCGACATAAGCAATTTGCCGTTAACAAAGGGTCGGACCTTTGCCTCCCCCGGCGGAGAAAGTCGGCCGAAGAAGGGTCCGAGGAAAAAAAAGCACTGGCAAAAGCTTTGCTGAACGGTGATGAAACAGGACGGGCAGAGGCAAACCATCGATGGACTTTCTCTATTTTTCCCATTCGAAGGAGGCCGAATCCTCTGCCGAAGCCCTGGGCAGTGCCGATGCCATAAAAACGGTTGTGATCCGCCCTCACCCTCTGGGCAACCATTCATAATCGGCGCTTGTTTGACTCTTGTGGGCAAGGAAGAATAGCGGTTCTCCCTATATTTTTTTCCTTCTCTGGCGGATTAGTATAGATTTGTAGTGCTGTGCCTTTTTGAAAGAGTCTGTATGGACGACTATCATTTAAATATTACCATTTCCTTTTCCTCAAGATCGTCCACAGAATACAAAACTCTCCTCCTCCACTCTCTCTCTCTCTCGCCCTCTCTCTCTCTCTCTCTCACTCTCTCTCTCTCTCACTGTTTTTCTCCCCTTCTTTCTATCACTTTATATATCTACCTTTTCATCTTTCTTTCTGCCACTCCTTCTCTCTCTCACTCTCTCTCTCTCTCTCTCTATCTCCTTCTCCCTATCTTCTCTTTCCTTTCATTCTCTCTACTCTCTCTCACTTTATCTCTCTCACTCTCCATTTTTCTTTTTCAGTGTCACTCTCTGTTCTCTCTCTCTATCTCCCTCCTTCTCCCTACCTTTCTCTTTTCTTTCTTTCTCACTACTCTCTCTCACTCTCCATCTCTCTTTTTCCATTTTCCATCCTCTCTCTTCTCTCTCTCTATCTCTCTCCTTCTCCCTATCTTTCTCTTTTCTTTCTTTCTCACTACTCTCCCTCACTTTATCTCTCTTACTCACCATCTCTTTTTTTCAGTGTCACTCTCCCTCCTTCTCTTTAGTAAAATCCTTCGAATTATTACACAAGCCCACTACTTCGTATCTAACATTACTGTCCACTTAGACCTCAAAATCTCGTTTGTCCTCGATAACGCAAGAAGTCGATATAGACGCCTTCAAAAAAAATTCTGAACCCTCATCCCAACAACCCCCAAGTTCAACAACTGTCACCTCTATCCCTTCGAGACAGTCTTGTATGTCGCCTTATCACCAATTTCACATTCCCTCCATCTCTCTCTCCCTCTCTCTCTTCTTTCTCTCTCTTCCCCCTCTCTCTCTTCTTTCTCTCTCTTCCCCCTCTCTCTCCCCCATTCACTCTCGCTATCTACCCTATCCCTTTCTCTGTCACTCTCTTTCTCTCTCTGGCCTTCTTGTAGTTTTAAACGAAAGGTAGCAACGAAATCCTGTTATAATATGTAATTCACAGGAACGTGAAGAAATATAAATAGTTATTTAACTATTAAAATGATTTTTCTCCTTTCCATCTGACAATAAAATGAAATCAAAATTAAATTAAATTAAATTTCCATTCATGTATAATATATAACGCTAGTAAAGTTTAAACATTAGTCTTAAATATGTATGTTAATAACTAATTGACAATAAACTCATCAACTTTAAGAGAAATTTAGTTGTTTTTTGTTTTGTTTTTTACCAAAAACAGTACTAGAACAATTTCACGTTTTGACGTGTAGGTTTGTTTTTTCAAGAACGTAATATTTATCAAAGAATGTTACAGCATTTTGTGATTCCTATCTTTTATTTATGGTTGAAAATTGGCGTTTGTATGAATAAATTAACGGATAATTAGGACATTCGAGTCGAGGAGGAAATCTCCGGTTGCGTAAAAGGTGAGAAATAAGAATAACCAGGGCCTTGCTCCGAAAAGGAAAATTATATAAAGAATGCGTGCTCGTTGTGTCACGTACGTTACTTTTTCACGCCCTGACGGAAAAGTCCGGCAAATCCTAACTCCAAAAGATTTGACGTGAATGCCGTTTCGCGAGAGGCAAGCGTGCCGTATCTGGTCCAATTAAACAGATCTTTTACAAAAATGTTGGAGGTAATAAAAACTAATAAAACTTAGAAAGTTCTGTTTTGTTTTTTTCTAATTGCTTGAAATGTAAATTGATCATGATTGGGTGAGCTCAGGTGAAATTGGTTTTATATATCATATGGTCTATCTTCCACATATTCGCAATTATAATTCACAGCAATCATTGATTACTTTCTTCTTGCCATTTTTTCCAGTTACTTTCATTGATAAAATTGAAAAGCTATAAAGCTGAACGCTAAGGAAAACCGTGGGCTATGCCTTCAGCAGTATCTACTGCTTTAAAAAAATCATTTCATATTCGTTGTAGTTAGTTAAGCATTTCTATAAATTAATTATTCTTTTTATGTAAGG
Source organism: Cimex lectularius (assembly GCF_000648675.2). Classification (NCBI taxonomy): domain Eukaryota; kingdom Metazoa; phylum Arthropoda; class Insecta; order Hemiptera; family Cimicidae; genus Cimex; species Cimex lectularius. Next base: position 12,296 of record NW_019394229.1, read on the forward strand.
TTTTGTTTGAGTTAAAAAAGTCAGCGTTAAGAGCGGGATTCGAACCCACGACCTTTGGCTAAATACGCCGCTGCTCTTCTACTTGAGCTATCTTGACTTCGATCCACTCGGACACCGACTCTCCATGTCAACCAACAACCGTTCGAATTTTCCCTATTTTTGCCATTTTCACTTATCTCAACCAAAACCTTACATCAAAAGAATAATTAACTGAAAGAAGTAAATTGTTCAATTGACCACTAAAACATAAATGGATTACTTATGAATGTTGTAAAATGTGAAATGTCCATATGCTAAAGAACTCTTTGGATCAAACGATGGAAATGAATACACTAAACTGTGCACAAGTTTTTTCTTTTATTTTAGTATAACTTAGTGACAAAAGTCAGGAAATCTTATTTCCAATTTCCAAAAGTTGATACAAAGAGATTTAATTATATTTCCACATTAATCGATTCAAACTGTATTATTGACTGTATTTAATGGCTTGATTTACTGTAATTTGTGAATGTAATTGCACTACTATCAAATCAACCTTTTAACGACACTCATTACACGTCGTGCTTCTTCAAGTGTCAAGTTAAATCAATTTTAATAAATTTATTTTTTGAAAATCAATGTTGATTGTTTAATTATTAGGTGACATTAACACGATTGAATCTTTAAATTAACAGATAACAAAAAATCATAAAATCAACAATAAAATTGTCATTGTGTGTTTAGTTGGTCCGCATGCGGTTAAGTGACGATTTCTACCATTAATGGCCAAATTATTGTATGATTAAGTTTGATTTGATGGTAAAGAAATTGATTGTGTAATTTCAGTTTAAAAGGCTAGGTTCGTTAGACGTCAGCTAGCAGAGCGGATATGTGATTACCAATGCAACAGGATGCGGCAAATTAAGTAGATTTTACATTTCTCCACGTATCTTAGGGTGTGCTCTTGGGCGATTCACCAATTGGGATTTTGTCGATGGCATTTTCCCGTGTAAGACGGTCCCTAATTGGCCGAATTAGGAGTAATTCAATTTTGCCCTAAGAAAGAGTCATTAATTTTTAGAGGGATCTCCGGTGAAGAAGCTGTTTCACAACCGTTCCCCTGGTTGCGTCGGCGTTGGAAGATCCAAATGACCCAATTATTAGCTTATTACCGAGTACCGGGAATGTTTAAAACGGTTTAATTTTCTTTTTTATAACATTGCATCTCGAAAGTGCCATTTCCATATAATTTGTTTTTAATTTTCTTCCTGAAACTTTAGACGGTAATGAGATTAGGGTTGTTACACACACACACACACACACACACACACACACACACACACACACACACACACACACACACACACACACACACACACACACACACACACACATACATATATATAATGTATAATATATATATATAATTTTTTTTTTTGACTAGACTACAACGAACGAAAGGCCTTAACCAAATTTATTGACGTAAAATTAACAATTTATTTACTTAATTAACCTTTATGTAAGGTATTGGTTGAGATAAAAATGTCAGTGTCAGGAGCGGGATTCGAACCCACGACCTTCGGCTAAATACGCCGCTACTCTACCACTTGAGCCATCGTGACTACGATCCACTCGGACACTAATTTCCCATCTCAACCCCACCTTTTGAATTTTCCTTCCTTTTTGCCATTTTTCAAAGGTCGAGTAATCAGGATTCGATTCTCGACGACTAATGAAATGTCCGTGGAGAACTTTAGTGAAGTATACTTCATTTTAAATATTAAATCCATTAGTATTCGTGGTCCGATTGACGAAATAACTTCTTTCAATTAATTAATCTTTATGTAAGGGATTGGTTGAGATAAAAGTGTGGGTTCGAATCCCGCTCGTGACACTGACTTTTTTATATCAACCAATACCGTACATAAAGGTTAATTAATTGAAACAAGTTATTTGGCCAGTCGGACCACGAACTCTAATGGAATTATTTTAGTGTTCATTCTAATCCTCTGAAATGCTATCATAACCAAAATCCTCACCTTCTTTGAACTAGTTATTATTACATAAACAAACGTCGTAAAACATTCACTAAATAATACGAAAAGATATCAATTGGTGGTAACAGTTTCAAAACGTGTTCAGTTTTTGGATGCATAAATAAAGAAAGAACTGTAATTACAAAAAGCAAATAGAACAGAATAATTAATAAACATTTTAATTAATTGTACTTGGTTGAGATGAAAAAGCAAGGGCCAGAAAGGTTCCATGGAGGGCAATAATTTTCAAGTGCTACCATCTTCCGCTGTAAAACAACAGGAGAACTAGCCAGAATGACTACATCGTCAGGATAGAGAAAATAATTTTATACATTAGAGTGACGTATACCAAAATCTAGGGAATGAGGAAGGTCGGTTATAAGGAGGAAAACCAAATATTATTTTCAATTAAGTAATTTTTATAANACATTCATAACAGAAAAATTTTCCCCACTCCATAGTACACAAGGCAAACCAGAACAACGATAACGAGAACTTGTGGTTACGTGCCAAATTAGATGAGGAGAACTAGCCAGAATGACTACATCGTCAGGATAGAGAAAATAATTTTATACATTAGAGTGACGTATACCAAAATCTAGGGAATGAAGGTCGGTTATAAGGAGGAAAACCAAATATTATTTTCAATTAAGTAATCTTTATTTAAGGTATTGGTTCAAATAAAAAAGCTAGTGTCACGAGCGCGATTCGAACTCACGTCCTTCTACTAAATAAATATGCCGCTGCTCTACCACTCGAGCTATCGTGACTTCCATCCACTCGGACACCAACTCCCATTTTAACCGACTTTTACTTCTTTGAAAACGGTAAAAAGGCGGGAAAATTCGAAAGGTATGTTGTGATGGGAAGTTAGTGTCCGAGTGGATGAAGTCACGATAGCTCAAGTGGTTAGAGCAGCGGCGTATTTAGCCGAAGGTTATGGGTTCGATACGTCTGTCTCGTACTATAAACACGTAATTTATTCCTAGTTGGTCTATTAGAATTCATAAGTCATTTTAAATCTTAACCAATAAAAAAGTAAATTGGGATGATAACATCGGTTCATAGTATAATCCGCGAGGTTCTAATGTTTTTAATAATTGTAAAAAATGGCTAAAATTCCACCCAGTCTCAGGTTGAGCGTTATAAATTGATCTCAAATATGTGGAAACTATCCAGGTGGTATCACTTTACTATTGATCTGTCCACTTTGTCCTTGGTCACCTGTTCTGCAATTTCTAAGTTGGATTAGACTCATCTCATTTATCCTTGAAAAAAAAATTTTCTGATTTGACCTTTTTGCGCCTTGCTCCATTTGTTCTGTCATATCCGTATTTTTTGCCGTGCAGTCTTAATATAGGGATTCACGCATTTTTTTTTTAAATAATTGCAAAATTCTTCACATAATAACGTAAGTCCAATTACTCATCAGTGTGAGGATTTAAAACACAATGTTTTTCGAATTTTGTGTTGCAATATTGCATAATTTTTTTAAACTTATAATGAGGTTATATAGGTAAGCATAGGATCATAAGGTTTACGTTGACGTAAGTTATATCTAATTTATAGATAAACAGACAAAATTGACAAACAATTGCATCTTATTTAACCACTGCAGACCAACCAAAGCTAAATATATAATTTTTTAATTATAGAACGCTCGAATTCTCTAAATACGTTCTCTCTCAATACTTCGCAAAATAAATAAAAACACACCGAAAAGAAAACATCAAACATCTTGAAATATAAAATTCGATAGTAAGTTCCATTAAATCTTAATTACAAGAAAACAAACAATTGCTAAGTTAATTGCAATTTTTTTGTAATTTCTCAGTTTGACTGATGTCTATTTGATATTCTTTTCAAACTTCATCTCTATATTTAACTAAATTAATTTTGTTTTGGTTCAATTTTGATCGATTAATTTAAAATTGTGTAACTTTTATCAGGTGTTTCTATCACAGAGTGTCAAACTGAAGAGGACGAAATATTTTTGTTAAGTCATTCATGTCAAGTTGGGCGAGTAAACTCTCCAGCAATCATGAGTTTAACCGTCGGACCAAGGAATAAATCGTCTTGTCTCTTTTGTGAAATATGAGATGATAAACGATAAAATACAGTTGTCCACATAATTTGAGAAATGTTTGAGAAATCCATTCACGTTCAATTTTTTCCGGCTTAATGGAGATAACGCCTTCCCATAGGAGGTGGGAAGTTAATGAGCCCATTCGTAATAGTTTACATTTCATTCGTTAAGGGATTTAAAGTGTTAAAAGTGGAGAAGGGGCGCTGTGATTAATGTCGGGCTTTTTCGGCCCGTTTGCCAACTGGAGTTGGAAAAATAGGATTTATTTACTTTAATCCGTAGATAAATCGTCGAGTGTTATCCTTCCCCGGGGATGAGTCAGGGCGACGGAGTGGGTGCGGGACAATCGGCTCTGATTGGAGATGACGAGGCGCGGTTTTGATGTTGCCCGGAGCTGAGCGAGCCACGGCTTTCTATTTATATAAAAGCCTATTGTTGTCGGACTTCGGGGCGAGGGAGTTTCACGAGGTGAAAACCTGTCCCGGACTACGGCCGCCGGAAAAACTCGCGGAAACGATCGAGAAATCGGAGGAAAAAGACGAGAAATCCCACGGCGATTGGCGTTTTTCCAAGAAATCTCCAATAAAAGTTTGTATCGTTTTACGAGAAAAATGCGTTTCCGTCGCGATAATCCCGTCTCGAACCCAAATGTCACTCAGTTCCCTAACCATTTTATCGCCTATTTTCTAACAAATTTGAAGAATTTCCAACGTTCTAACCCACGACGTGACGAAACTACTTTAAAAATTGAAAGTTCACCACCTTTACGACCATGTTATAATAAAAAAAACTTGAAGGTACCAGCGCATCGTTTTTCTAACGTCATCTAAGACATTCATGAATTATCCAAATATACGAATATTTTCTTTTCATAAATGAAGTATACCTTTTAAGCTCTCATCTGCAAATTCATTCACTTTAATTAAATTCACTGGGGACCGAAAAATTTTCCTCCTCGACTATTATTCGTAGCACGAAGCGAAATTGTCCTGTCACCATGAGTTATTAGCAGGAGAAAACTATTTTTGTACCATCTAAAGCGACCAAGCCAAAGTTTCATCACTACGTAGACATCAAAAGATCTCACTAAACCATGCAGCAGTTATAAAATGTTTTCTTTTTATAAATAGCTATTCTGTTATGGTTATACACGTGTAACAAAAATTATAATAAATAAACGTCTTTTTTTAAATAAATTGCAAAAAAATTAAAAATTAAAATTAACTGCTACAGCTAAACTGTTAAAACAGTTGTATTAAAGTCAGTCACTGTCCGGGCCATCGAGTCTTATTATTTTTTTACTAATTTCCAAGTTACAAAAATAAAAGTGACTTTTTATAGACTTAGTAAAATTAAAGCAAAGAATTAATTAAAAAATAATAATTTTTTAAAAATTTATGATGATTTGCAAATTTAAAGGGTTAATTAATTTTAGCTAATTTTTGATATTAACGCAATTTATTAGAACCCTGTATAAACATTCATAACAGAAAAATTTTCCCCACTCCATAGTACACAAGGCAAACCAGAACAACGATAACGAGAACTTGTGGTTACGTGCCAAATTAGATGCTGTTATCTCTTAGATAAATGATGACTTTTTAAAGCTTTCTTACCTCAGGGCCTTGCTTTTAATACCTTTGTATCAGTCTCATTTATTCATCATGTTTAAATTTGATATTGCATTGTTTTAGTTGTTGAAATAGTTCTGTCTTTGTAGACAGCAGGACAAGTTTTTTACCGAGTCCGATTTCTCAATAAATTGTATTTAATAAATATATGTGGATGTTAACCTGCAGCTTATTTCGACATACCTGGCACGTATTTAAACTGTCACATAAATAAAAGGTGGTGAGAAATTTTTTTTCAAAATATTCATTGCTCGTATTAAATTATTACGTGTTGAAAAGGACATTCTTTTCCAAACACCCTGACTCGATATATAAGTGCATAATGGGAAGGCAGTGATTAATAACAGATTGGTGAGAATTTACAATTTTTGTATAATCAATTCAAATTTGACGTAATGCCTAAGCCAAAGTGGCAAATTGTATCATAAATCAAGAAATAACGTAACACCTATTAACCAATTTTCGGTTATTATGGGGCCGAGATAATTATTTTATAACTGATAAATAATCCGAAACGTTGAAGTGCCGGTACCGGTTCAGATCAATATTTGCTCTGGTATCTTGGGTCCGGGTGACACCGTCGCGTACGTAGATAATATCAAGAGTTCAGGAAATGGAAGCCGATCTCGATAATTCATCCCCAGTTTGTCAAAAAAAAAGGAACAAGGAGTAATTAAAGTGCGATGGGACAATCCTCGTCCTCCGCTACGTGTCTACGTACAAAAGCTCTTTCGCAATCCTTGACCTGCAATTATCTCTTACGGATCGAGAAAGTCCTCCGGTTTCTATCATTGTAGCCGGCGGGCGGGGTTTTGAGGTTTTCCTAAACTTTCGGTCACGTCTCCGGGGCTTCTCGCCGAAGGGAAAGTGTAGCGACATCTGCCCGGGATGCCACCGCGTATCGGGCGACAAATTGCGCTTTGTCCACTCGGTTTCTTTCGAGGATACCGCTTCTTCACCTCGGTCCTTCATCAATCATTAAGACAACCTTAGACAAACCGCTCTTCGAAAATTGCAAACCAAAGCATTTTTTTCTTATTTGGGCAACAATTACAGGACATGAATTGATCTTCTGAAAATTTATTTCGTCTATATTTAATTTGATACAAACCGTTTATTATTTAGCATAGCAAAAACGAGCAGAAGCTTATCGGTACATTAAAAGACCACGGGTCTGCGGTGTGGGTAGTGATCCTATAGTTTGATCTTTTCCTACCAATTTGGTCTTATTACATTTTTCAAAAAAGTAAAAGTAACTTGACAAAGAAAAAAACCCACCCACCATTCAATGAGTAGCTGAAAAGCGTCTAACAAAATGATCAGAAATGACCAAACTATTCCACATTTATTTCGTTATTACGTAAAATAATTTAATTGCGGCTAATTTTTAAGTTAACAGTTAAATATAATTATTGTATTATTCATTCAATAACTTTTCTTAACGAACTATTTTGTTTTTATTATTGATTGATGGGAGATATTGATTAATATATTTTTATTCTATTCATAGCCTTGAAAAAAACAAAAAGTTAGATGCATAGTTTTTGTTACAGATTTTGCAGTATTTTTTAAACTTGACATACAATTTTCCATTCCTACTTTTGTTTTGCCAAATGTTGTAAAGCTTCTCATATGAATTACGAAATTCAAGTAAATAAGTGATAATTTAATGATGAATATAGCTCAATGTAAAATCGTTTTAAAACAGTAAGTTGTTTCTGACGAACGGATTTCGAGCCTACAGCTCATCATCAGGTCGAAGGAGCTCTACAACCACGTAGAGACTGAGACTTACAATTCATGTCGATGGACGTGGTTGAAGAGCTCCTTCGAGCTGATGATGTAGGCTCGAAATCCGGATCACAATATAATTTACTGTGAGCAGGAACTATCTTTTTAAAAAGATTGAACAACACACTCATTCCACCATTTATCTTATCTATTAGCTCAATATACTACAAATAAATCCTCGTTCTTTAAGTAATTAAGAATAAAATTAAGAAAGGGAAGAAAATATATCAACGGTTCGAATGAGAAGGATGGGAAGAATAAACTAAAATAAGGGATTTTTGTTGTGAGGATATAGGACTATAAAATTTTCATTAGTTTTAACCACAATAAGTAAAATAGTACTGATTCGTTAAGTATCGTTATGAATCTGTATCCTAAGCCAGTACGGTTGCAAAATTTAACGTTTTTTCTAATATCTTCAAAGGATATGAGAAAGGAGGGTAAGGTCGTAACTCATTGACGATATTAATAAATGAACTATAGCGACGGGAATAAATAACACTAATTAAGACTTTTTGCAGCTTGTTGTTATATAACAGAAAATATCACGAAAAAAATTAACGCGTACAAATTAATCTAGATGAGAAATTTTTCGGGCATTGACTGGTTATGATAAATTAAGCCGGACGACGAGCAATTCCCAAAGGGGTGTTTATTGCTGATTGGAATACAGGCGAGCCTTACCGGGATAACAATGATCGCGGGGTCCCCTCGGGTCATCCGGGACTGGTTTGTGATAAAGGAAACCGTACCGCTCGTGTATCCATCCTATTGACCCGAAAGCGTTACCAAACACACCCATTAGCCTTTTACACAGGCGGAGATCGAGGGATATTTTATTCTCGATAGCCGGTGGATGCTGGTCGGGCTCTTGGCAGATAACGAAATTTATTTTTCGAAATACATCAACATGGAAAGGGGGTGGACAGTATGGTAATGCGAAGACGGTGATAGTCCGGATTTGTCAAATCTAAAATGCCCAACTTTTGACTCCTCCACGCGAACAAGGTATCCTACTTTCGGGAGACGATCTTGTAAAAAATAGTGTGATTTGGTTTTGATTGTGTTGAGCCCTTGCTCACACCTTTCGTAATATACGACTATAAGAATAATCTTATAAATGAGGCTTTACAACCCTCCAGGATGGTATTTCCCTATTCTCTGACCAATGGTACTTAATTTCAAAATGTTTAAAGTTTTTAATACAATTGTGATGAAACATACACTTTTGATGCAGGATGTTACTCAACCTTCCCTCATATTGTCACTAACTGCTCTGACATCCTCCTATTTGTTAGATAATGATAAATAACAGTATACATTTTTTTTTAATTAATAGATTTATCTTTATGATTGCTTGGATCCTTCGGATTTTGAAAGCTACATGAAATTGTTGTGAGATTTCTTAATGGGTTGTGCAGAGAGACCTCCATGTAGTTAGGTGTTATGGTCATCTCGTTCTGCACATCCTCACAATTTATCTCGTTATGTTTATGACGTCTAAATTTCAACAAAAACACTGATAAAACAAAGACAATCCTGACACATCCCTTTCCTTTTAGAGCGTTTAAGAAGGACACAACTGACACACAGACGAACCGCAAAAGATGGCGAAATGCTTAAACGCACTTGACACACCAAAACCGAGTAAAGACAAGAATTAAACTATAGTTTTGTCATCCTTCAGACTCTAATTAGTATAATGTACCCATTATTTAAACAAAAGTTTATTACGTAATTAACTTAAACAAAGCTAAGCTGTAGCTAATGACCAACAAAAGGATGGGGGTTAGTTCATTTGTGTGATTTTTTTAAATGTAATTAAAACGTAATGAAATTTGCCAATTTTAGCTTGTATTATTCATCTTTAAAACTGGAATTGTCTCGGTCGGGGTATCAATAAAGCATGAATATAACCTGACTGAAGAGAATGTTTTGAAAAAAGTAAATTTCAAATAATTTGTGAATCTCATGGACTAGTTGTGTATAAGCTTTTCTATTAAAAATTCACTACCCCCATATTTATAGATGTGTTATCCAAAATGCAAACGTAGAAAATCGGGTTATTGCGCTAGTTCTTCTTCTGACACTCGGTTTTTACGCAGATTTCAGTGTGAGGAATACAGATAGCCCGAGATTGGTCAATAAATCAATCCGGAATTTGCCCCAGTAACATTCTTCCACCGAAATGTCAATAACGGGCCATCGGCGCAATTTTTAATCATTCGGATGTGCCAATTGCTCTTCACCTTTGGATCCATTGGTCAGGTGTCCGTCCGCGTCTCGCCCCTGACTTTTCCCGGGCCTAAATTATGCGCAGTTGTGAAAATGGGAGGAGCCGACCGGGATAATATAAATCTGCTTTGAAGATGCCTGTGCCCCACCCTGACCGGATCGCCAAGGACGGTACGGATGATCGCTCAGCTCGAAACCCGTTTGTTTCGGCGGATGGATTAAAAACAAATCGGCCGCCCCAGTTATAAATTTTCAACCCGAGATCGGATTTCATTGTTGGTTTACAGACACGTCGAACTCTTTCTCCCTGGCTAAGAATCCGAAATGGGCCGGGAGTCGTAAAACTGCCAAATTAGGGAAAGCGTGCATCCGACCGAAAAGGATTTTTACAGCCTTCTTTTCACAATTTGCCAATTGACTAACCTAATGCAAAATAATATATATTTTTTTAAATCGTATCATCCAAATATTTTAACTATCCTGGGTTAAACTATGGCCTGACTACACTGTCATTTTTGCTTCCGATCTGCCGAAGGGAAGGATGTGTGAAGTCATTCATGTGGGAAGTCGACAAAATTTTTGTCTTCCAAATACCAATTGCCACTTGCATTTTGTGGCTTTTCTAAACTAATGTGGTTCCGTGTCTGTCTGCCTTTCTCTCTGTGGTCAATTCCTTGCAGACGAATTTTTATGAAATTTTAAGGTTTTTTTTTTTGGGGGGGGGTAGTCTTAGTTAGATGATCATCCATGAATTTCATCGCAATCCTATCAACGGTATGACCTGCGTATCCGAAAAAGAACAATCGCGTAACACATCTATACTTCCGAAATAATTTGTTGGATCTTTATTCGATTTTCAGTGGTTATGCGGGTTTCATTCTAGATGACCCCCTATGAATTTTATTGTTGTTGTTCAGTCGCACAGTCGAGTCCGACTCTTTGCGACCCCATGTATCAAGTCCCGCCAGACCCTGCTGTCTTCTGCTGTCCTCTGAAGTTGACTGAATTTCATGTTCGTTGCATCTGTGAGACTGTCTAACCATCTCATTCTTTGCCACCCCGTCTTCTTTGACCTTCAATCTTTCCCAGCATCACGGTCTTGTCCAGTGAGTGTCCCTTCTTATTTGGTGGCCGAAGTATTTGAGCTTCAGTTTCATTATCTGGCCTTCCAGGAACAGTCAGGGTTGATTTATTTTAGGATTGACTGTTTTGATCTTCTTGCAGTCCAAGGGACTCTCAAGAGTCTTTTCCAGCACTATAGATCAAAAGAATCTATTCTTCGGCGCTCGGCCTTCCTTATAGTCCAACTCTCGCAGACGTACATGACTACTAGGAATACTATTGCTTTGACCAAGCGGACTTTTGTTGGCAGGGAAATGTCTATACTTTTTATCATGCTGTTTATGTTCGCCATCGCTTTCCTCCCAAGAAACAGGCGTCTCTTAATTTCATGGCTGCTGTAATCGTCTGCGGTGATCTGGAATCCCAGGAACGTGAATTCTGTCACTACTTCCATGACTGGGAAGGAGTGATGGGGCCGGTTGCCATGATCTTAGTTTTTGTTGTTGAGCTTCAAGCCCAATTTCGCGCACTCCTCTTTTACCCTGAGCAAGAGGCTCTTTAGGTCCTCTTCAATTTCTACCATTAGAGTGGTATCGTCTGCATATCTGAGTTTGTTGATTCTTCAGCAATCTTAATGAATTGACTCTCCAGAACCGAAAACCCCATGAATTTTATAACAAACGGATTAACATATGCGCACGCACATGCACGAATATGAGGAAGCTGTACTGCCCACCCAATTGGCAGATGTTGTTTATTTGATTAAATTTAAAAACAATTTTGGTTCTTACAATTAAGAAATAAAATTCTTTTAGCGCTATTAATCATTTCCAACCAAGAGAGAAAGAACATAACTTTTGATTTCATCCGCAATAGTAAAGAAGTCAAATGATCTATAAGATGAAAAATGTGTGCTATTTGTTATTAATTTCATAAACTACTGCTACTTGTAAAACAGAACATGATTATTCTGATTGTTGATATTTTGATCAATTACGTTGATAATTGATTAATAGACGTACCAGAGTCAAAAATCACATCGTGCAACAGAGAAGGGTAGTATTATTCGAAGATTTTCAATCTTATTTATCTTTAGAACTGAAGGAGTGAAATAAACAAGCTCAGTTAATTGGACTAAAATAGTTTATGTTTTGATGAGTGATAACGTGAGTGATAACATCCTTGTTTCTGTTTTGACAGAAATAGAGGGTGGAGCGAATATCTTCTTGCAGGATGTAGAAAACGTTTATACTTCTTTAAATGAAAACTGTTAGATTGAATTATATGGAAAGAAAGTAATTAAAAGCGTGAAAGCTCATAGATAATGGCATTTCTTCCGGTTTTGCATCTTTCGCAGTGTAAGGATGTGGGCGAATTAATTTGGGTCAAATATCGCGGCGTGTTTGCCCCGTCCAATTTAAGATCTCGCCTATGCTCGTCGTTTCGGCATTTTTATGGGATGAACGTGAAATCGCCCAAAAGAAATTTTTTAATAAGGTCAAGGCGATCTAATGGCTTCACGGATGCAGGGCGTGGTCCTTCAAGGTCGATTCTCGGCCAGAACACAGTTATTTAAAGTGTATCATTCCTCCAGACCGCAATTGCCTTCTTAGTCCTCGGCTGCCTTGCACCGTTAAAATATTTTACGGCCGAGGAAGGAAAACAAAATAAAAGGACATTTTCGACCGCGTTCTTATCAATTACCCTGTCATAATTCATGTTTGACATTTATATAAAGAGAGCTTCTGCAGTAGTTTTAATATGGCTGATTAATTCTAATGGTTTAGATTTATACGATCTAAAAAAACTGTTTGAACAATCCTTAATAGTATAGCCCTTTTATCTTTATGAAAAGTTATTTACGAGCTAAGGCGTGATACCACCAGAACTGCATGATCGGAAGATAGCGTCTGTACGTAGGAAGGAAATAATTAATGCACAGCCTTGAGGAAAGTCGGTTGACTGGGTCACCGGTGGGTATTGGTTTAAACTAACGGTTAATTATCGGTTTTCATTTAAATTTCAAATAAAATTTATGCAAAACTATCAAAACTAGATCTGGAAATCCAACAGGATGTGACGTCAAATCTCATGCCACCATTCGTACACGTAGTATGATCGTTTCCGGTCGATCTGAGTTGCCTATACTTTCAGATTCGGTTTTTCAGATAAATATTGGTATTTGCGTAAATTGTGAAATATTTTCTTAAAGTTTGTGGGACTGATGAACCTACAGTTTGGTCGTTTATGATCATCGTAATCTTCTTGTGGATGTTGGTTTGTTCTGTTAAAACCCATTCAGCACCAATTAAATTCAAAATTATATTATTTTCATACTTCAACTGACGAGCACAACGTAAATACTGAAAATTCACATGGGTTTTTATGAAGACCACTAAACGTTTACATACAACTGTGCAGAAATTTATTTGAACAAAATAAAAATTTATAAACGTCACTATTGAAAATAAAATAGATAGAGGATGAAAAATATAACCAAACGTTCAGATATAATTATCAAAAAATGACCGTTTCAGCACCAATTTCAGTGTATTCTGTAAATAAAATATATTTGGAAAAGACAATAAAAAATTTCGCAACTAAAGATGGCGAAATGCTGGATCAACCTGAAAGACCGAACCAGCGACAACAGGAAGACTGGGATGATTAAATTATAGGATCATCCCACCTCAGCCATCAAGAAAAAATCTCAAAACATGCACAATTAATAATAGAGAATCATATTCGAAATTATATTATTTTCATACTTCAACTGGCCAGCACATTGTAAAAACTGAAAATTCGCATGGATTTTTATGAAGACCACTAAACGTGTACACACAATTTTGCAGAAATTTATTTGCACAAAATAAAAATTTATAAACTTTACTGATGAAAATAAAATAGATAGAAGAAGAAAAAGATTAACCAAAGGTTCAGATATAACTATCAAAAAATGACCGTTTCAGCACCAATTTCAGTGTATTCTGTAAATAAAAGATATTTTGAAAAGACAATAAAAAATTACGCAACTAAAGATGTCGAAATGGTGGATCAACCTGAAAGACCGAACCAGCGACAACGGGAAGACTGGGATGATTATTATAGGTTCATCCCACCTCAGCCATCAAGAAAAAAATATCAAAACATGCACAATTAATAATAAACAATCATATTAAAATTTACATTATTTTCATATTCAACTGATGAGCACATCGTAAAAACTGAAAATTCGCATGAATTTTTTGAAGTCATCAAACGTTTACATACAATTTTGCAAAAATTTATTTGCACAAAATAAAAACTATAAACGTCACTAATAAAAATGAAATAGATAGTAGAAGAAAAAAATTAACCAAACATTCAGATATAACTATAAAAAATGACCCTTCTTTAGTTTGTGGACTCTCCACGTTATCAAATAGGGCATTCATACTTTATAAAATCTAAGTAAGCAAGTTCTTCCCAATTTTCTTACTTTATACAACAAAATATTATACACGAGTGGTACAGCAGGCTAACAGAATTGATATATGTAATGTGATGACATTCGTTGTTTTTGCTTTTTCTTCTTTTTAAATCGATTTATGATTGATTAGTCCACATAACTGACCTTTATAATTCGTTGTACGGATGAACTGGATGGAATTTCGAACCGGATCGCTCGACTGGTTTTTTTTAATTGAACCCATTTCTAAAATTCGCAACTTGGGTTAACTACGCTTTATCGTCGCGGCCGGGGGGAAAAACTACTGGAATTGGAAGAAGCTGGACGTCTGGGGTTTGACCCTTTCAAAATGACACCTGGGGGGAGAAAACAACATTGTGGACAAGATATAAAAAAATCTGTTACAAAAAGAAAAAATATTTGGTATGACGGCTTCTGTTGCCAGCTGGTCAATTCAACTCACATATTAGTTTTTGAATTATAATGATAGGGCGAGGGGCAATTGACTAAATAATACGATTTTTAGAAAACATCTTAATTCAAAAACTTCCATTAATTTTTTAACATCTTATTGTATTTTTTATGACATGAGCATATTTTCGTACCCGGTATGAGTAGGGATTGATTGGCCTGTGTAAGCAAACTATTACACTTTTTACAATTTTTCAAAACATCATCGCCTGTTTTGTGATGTTCACTTTTAAAAATCTGCCTATTTGGATTGCTTTAAACTATTTTCCAGCCTCGAAAGAGGTTTTATTTTTAAACATGAACCGTGCTGTTGCACAAGCGTATTTTATCCACGTCTCGCCTTTTTTTTAACATATTAAGTTGCTCCATTTTTCCGAATTGATTGATCTCGCGTTTCATTGATGGGTTTTTCAAAGCACATGACCGGGGTAAAACCGACCAGCCTCGGGTCAATCCACTTTCACATGCGGAACGGTAGCCGGCAATTAGCAACATTAGAATATTTGCACAGGGTCGAAATTACAAATTCAATATAGAAAGTTCCACCTGTCTGATTCTAACGTCAATCCCAACGGAGGAAATGCTCCACGCGTTAGTAAATTGCGCCATTTTTTTCTTCGACTCAATTTCTCGAACTACTTTTACTTTTTATGAGCTACCCTTGCTCGGAGAGGGAGAAGAAATAATAACCAGAAACAGTAATTCAAATGGCTTATTAATGATATCAATTCGAAGAGGGCAAACAGGACATATCTGAAATTGCTTACACTTATGTTACCGGACCTAGCATTAACTCCGTGATCTGACTAAATTGGCTCGTCTTATTTAATTCATGCATAATTAATTTTAAATTGTAATATACGGTACTTAGATGGTTAGTTTTGATTGAAATATCGACGACTTTAAACCGACCTCCTGCTGGTGACAACATGCGAAAGTGTTTTACTTTTTTCCAAAACGCCCATCAGTGGCTATGAGAGTTAATTACAGTCTAGTTCTATCAAAGAAAATTGATTTAATTTTAATAATCTGTATAGTATCAATATTTTAATATCTATGGCGAGCTGCAACTAAAAAAATTTCAAAAAATTATTGCAATAATAATTAAACATATAATAACTAAATTTTAACCTCGGTGACCGAGAGGTTAGGGCGTCCGATTCGTATTTACTACGCTAGCAGTCCTGGGTTCGTAACTCGGAATAACCTGTGGATTTTCTAATAATTGTGAAATCATTGAACACTCCTATATGACAGGAATCACTTTACCTTACTTTTCCTTCACATCTAATATCATCACGAATCTGCATATTTATGTCCTAGTTTAAAAAATTACTGCCAAAGCGAGTACACACACACACACACACACACACACACACACACACACACACACACACACACACACACACACACACACACACACACACACATACATTTGTTGGTTCTATCTGAAGAGCGTTTTTATGGACTAAAACCGTGAGGGTAGCAAAACAAGATGATCGACAACTACCAAACTGCAGGTCCATCAAACCGCAAGCCACAGAGAAATTTCGCAAAAAAGATTTAATAAATTATTTAAAATATGAATAATACTAAGAGTTGAAGATTTTAAATCAAATGACTTTATGTGCTAAATATTAGATTTCCAGAAAAAGAATTTATTTCCCGTATAAAAAATGCTGCTATATCTGTATGCTAAGTGACTAAACTGGCCAATATTTATGTTTCCACAATAAATAAATGATAGATGCAATAAATATATTATGTCAAAAAATTTCAACCTATTTCTCTACGGTCGGTCTAGGAAACCGATTAAAAAGAATACAAGAAAACCAATTAATAAAAGTGAGTATACCATACTTACGAGGTCATGCTATTTAACATATGTATCATTAATCCTTGGATTGTTATTACTTAATCTGGCTTAACTTGAGATAAATTTTATTCTACAACCAAGGCCATTTCACCATAAAGTTGACATTTTTTACATTATATAAACAAATACAATGTTTTTTTCTAAAGCCTAATATATTTTTACCTATGTAATTCTGCAAACCATTGCACAAAACTTGCTGTTGCTGAGGGTGCTTTGGGTTAAATAGCTAAGTTTACATCGTAAGATTTATTAAGTGCCACTAGTATTTTAATGGGTTTTTACAGAAGTTGAGTATCGTATTTGTGCGTTTGAAATACCTCATGTTTCATTCCTAGATAGGTAATAATCTCAAGAATGAAATGAGCGAAACGAGTTATTTTCGATAGAAACTTCTCTGCGGACTCGTCAAACAATGAAAATTTACTTTCGTGGTGAAATGTTTGATAATACTGTTTAAAAATCCAATATTTAATTTTTTAAATATTTTTCATTTTATAGAAATGATTACATTACTAACAATTTCCGGTTATTTAAATGTAGTTTATTTATCCCCACCCTATGTAAATTCTTTTAAATAAAGGTTATTCCTAAATAGAACAAACCCACTCTCCTTCCTAGTTCCTACAGACCAACCAGTCTTTTACCTTTAATCGGGAAGATTCTCAAAAAACTACTTTTTCTCAGCTCAAGGGCACTTACCTACTACTCTATTCCTGAAACTAAAATTATACCTTACTGTCAGTTCTAAACTGTCCAAAACGCTTCTTTCTTCTCCATTTACCCGATTCTCTTAGGTGTACCACAGGGGAGCGTTCTCGTTCCCCTACTCTACACCATCTACATGGCTGATCACCCTAAAACTTTTCAACCTTTGCCGATGACATATCAATACTCAACTCAGATAAAGACGTAGTTATAGCTTCACCTAATTTACAAAATCCCTTACATTCATTCGAATCGGCTTCAATCGCTCGGCCAATGCGGAATCATGGCTTGAAACTAAATCCAAATACATTATTTTCGCTCTTAACGAAAACCTCCCCTTCCTTTACATTTCAATAATCTCCCATCCCTGTTGCGAACCACATACCTTGTACTGTACCTCAACAAACGACTCACACGGATTCCCCATAGAGATTCAAACGTAACAATTTAAATACAAAATTCAGACTGCTAAAAAGACTACTTGAGAAGCGGTCCAAACTTACAGTAACAGAAAAATAAGACTATACACTGCCCTGCTGACAGACTACAAACCCTATCAAAAATTCTTCTAACAATAATTAACTCTTCCTGTTATGTCTCTAACCATTCAATTCATACCGACTTCAAAATCACATTCGTATCCGACTTTGCCCAATTTCATCACAAAAATTTTCATTCTAAATTTCCCAATCACTCAAAACCCTTAATATGCGTATTGTCATCCTCAAAACATCGGCAAAGTAAGTTGCCAAGTTACTCCACCCTGTTGGTACCCTAACGACTCCATCACTGGATAGACTCCGTTATGCCTTACATGCCCTTTTGTGTGTCCGTGCATAAAACCATGTGTGCACATTCAACAATTTCAATATTTTTGCTTGTTGCATATTTAAAGTGCAGTAATCAATAATTAAATGATTTTTTTTTTAACAAAAGTCGTTTATTTAACATTGCTTTTGTAATTTCTTCATACGGTTTGCTACGCCAGATGAGTTTCGATTTTTCGAATTCTCCAAATATAAAAATGGAACTGGAAACAAAGAAAAATACAGAAACGATCGGGAAAGAGAAACACTTTTTACAAAGCAAAACAGGATGATAGACATACCAATGATGGAAAAGCAGCAAAAAAATGACCCAAAGTAGTTGATAATGGTCATGGTCGAATTCATAATTACTTTTTGATCTATTAAACAAAACTTCTCGTAAGTCTACCAGTCAATTATATAAAAGTCGATAAAGCAAAAAGCACATGTATAAAAAAGAAGAAATTTGAGGGTCCATACTGCCTCGCTACTTTTGTCGTTTAATCCTTAGAGGTATGTATTACATTACCCCTTAGTTCTTAGAGATATGTATTTAATTTAAACAACCATCCGACTGTTTGCATGATAAATTTTATTTGCTGACCTGACCTCACGTCTACCCAATCTAGCTGTAGGCAGATGTAATTCCTAAAAGGAGTTCGATAAAAAACAATACCAATTCGTTCAATTTGTTAGGTGAAACTAAATCGAAACTAATTTTTTACTGCAGCACTTGATATATTGTCCTTCTATTTCTTTCGTTTAGTCTATCCTCAGTTTATGATATTTGATAGCCTGCAATTACAGATAAAAAAAAGAATTAGAAATATAGTAATTGCGGAAATTATAGATGAAAGACAATCATCATTTGGAGCCGCTTAGCCTCGACGAGCGTTTTAACGACCGTAAATACCGTTTATACTCTTTCCGGATCTCCTTGCCCAAATTCGGCCCACCGTCCGTCAAACCGCGCCTGACCGGAGGATGTGTGCCAAGCACCGGCGCGTCCGAGGAATAATTAATCATTGGAAAAATTGGAAAGGAGGGCGAGGCTATTTGTTCATCTCCATCCTTGATTATATAAAACATATTTATGAGAGAGTGTCGGCCGCATGCTCATGTGATCTTAATTGTGTAACTCCAGGAGAGTGAAACGACACGCGAGTCCCATCCGCCGATCTTCACTGGAATAACATTTTCAAAAAGTCCTCTCAATGTGTGTTCTGAGGGCTGTTTCGTTATAAGAGAACGGAAAGAAGAATTATTTTCAAACAGCCAGACATGCAATAATTTTCTTAAATTAAAAATTCAATTTAAAACAAACTGGATTAATAAAGTTTAAAATAAAATATTGTTTAACAAGAACACGCGATGCCTGCAGCTTGTAACTGAAATGGGTCAAAAATTAAGAAACAAACGAAACCAGACAAGAAGTTTGTGCAGCAGTTTTGTTTTCGACTCACACATACCTACTTTTCTTGTTGCTTCTTGTTCCTACTCTTCTCAGTATAAAAAATAATTAATTAATCATATTATTAAAATTGCAATAAAAACTGAACACAAAATATGATCATGGTCTAATTTTTTATAGTTTTTATTAGTGAAATCCAAGCATCAACTACAAATAACTTAAAAAATAAACTTTAAAGCATTATCTCTGAGCCTGATTGCCTAAAGTTAGTAACTTCTCACTGGAGGGTTAATGTCCAGCAACCCTTGAGTCGGGAGAAGGGGTTAGAACAGTTTTTTCTAAATGATTCTCAAATAAAATTCCAAGAGCAACGCTTGGATTCGAACTCAGAAGGAATAGCGTGGCAAATGTAAATTCTAGTACGCACTGGGATTCTTTGAGTCGATTCATGTTGCGGGACGCGCGGGGCTGCGTAGATTCATTTTGCGAGGCAGCCCCGACTCTGCTCCGCGACAAAGAATCGGGTCCAGAGCAAGATTCAGTTCACATTCATCAGTGCTTGTGAAAATGATCAATATTTCACGGCGGGAATCAGCACGGGAAAAATCTTTTGGACACGTTGCGATTAAATAATGGCGCAGGGTTCAGTAATTTTTTGAGTATGTCCCCGACAGATTTCAAAAACATTTTAATGAAAGTTGGTAGTCAAATTTCCAAGAAAGATACCAACTTTCGGAAATCTATCTCTCCGGCCAACAGATTAGCTGCCACTCTCTGGAGACTCGAATACTATCCTCATGTACGTACACCTTCAGGATTTCAAAACAATCAATATCAGATTTCGTTCCAGAAGTGTGCGAAGCCGTTATTCATCGTTTTTTGAGCCATACCGTTCAATGTTTGGCTTTTGGATTCCCGATTTCTGTATTCCGTAAATGATACATCCCACAACACCGATGGGAATGCATGTCTTCGAAAAAACTGTAATATTCAACTCAGTACTCCACAACATACCTTTGTACAAGACAGTGTCAAAATTTGCAAGAAAACACTACAACGTCAACTAAATAAATAAAGCAAGAGCGCTTGTTCCGATTCACGTCCACTCTGGCAAATATTGCGCAACATGGGATTCAAAAGAATCCGAAAATGCTAGCCCGCAACACACCAGATTCATTGCAACAATGAGTCCGGGCAGCCCGGACTCAGGCTAGACGCAGCCGAGACTCTCCGGAGATTAAAAAAGTCGACTCAAAGAATCCCAGTGCGTACTAGGCCTAAGTCGGACACCCCTTAACAAACGGTGAACGAAGCTTCAGAATTTTTTGTATAAGTATATTTTATGTTGAATTATCACGCTCTGTTCAAACTGCTTTAAATTTTACTCAAACATTTTAGGATTCATGCCATCTTCACTGAGTAACCCCCCGGAAAGTAGAACCGTTTAAGTCATCAGTTCTGATTAGTTCAATATACAAACACCGAATCTTATACCAACAAACACCACCAACTTTTTGTAGATTTAACTATAAATTCAATTT
Organism: Cimex lectularius; assembly: GCF_000648675.2. Lineage (NCBI taxonomy): Eukaryota > Metazoa > Arthropoda > Insecta > Hemiptera > Cimicidae > Cimex > Cimex lectularius. The sequence continues at coordinate 33,374 of NW_019394229.1, forward strand.
TTCATTTGTTCAATTAAAGGTTTTGGTTCATGTTGAATCTTGAAACATAGATTAACAGATAGTGTTCTTAAGTAATATCATGGAGAAATTATAAGTTACGTGATACATGCTCTAATTAATCTTCACACAATGAAATTGTTGGTATTATTTTTCACACTTTACTATTAACGCAAGGATAGATAAAAAGCAATCCTTCTTTGAGTTACGAGTATATTATTGTTCTTGGTCCATGCGGTTGACAATATAAGAGCACATGTAAAGAACTTAAAATTTAATTTAAAACGGTTCAAGCAGTGTTTTTATATTATGTAAAATGTCCGTTGTAAACTGAGAAGCTATCATCTACAGTAACAGAGTTAACACCTTGTTTTCAGGTTATAACGTCCACGCGTCGCATGGTCCATCGAGCATGTCCTAGCGAGACGCGACGAGATCCACAGTCGCGGTCGCCGCTCCGTCCGGATTCCTAATTCACAATTGTCGAAGTAAATGGCCGTTGCGAGAGAAATCTGTAACGGTGCGTTTTGAAATAGATGGCTTTTGCAAACACGAACTGGCGCTTCCACGGCAGCTACAAGCGGATGTGGTCTCTTAAATGGAATCATTAATTACTTGTGCATCATTAACAACGACGTGGGTACGCACTGGCATCCGCTTCTTGTGTCGTAACACTGATTGCACACTGTATCACTACAGATAATTCATAAATCGAACCACACCTTAATACAAATAACTAGTTAATTGGTGAGTATGGCTTTTTAAGGAAGAACGACTTTGACTTGGGTGTTGTTGGAAGTATTAGCCAAAGTATTACTTTTTACAATTGGCAGGGAATCAAACAAAATTTTATAGCCATAATCACTTGAATACCGAATGATTGCAGCACAGCGATAAGGTGAATCTTTATACTAGTTAGAATGAAGTAATATGTTGGTCAAGCGAATCTGACCCGATGAAATCTGGTAGGTATTAAACGCTTTCCACTTAAGCGAGTTTCGATCACTTAGATTCGGTCGAATCGACAATGGAACGTTGCAAACGGAGAACAATGGTACTGTTACAAATCTCAGCGTTCCAAGGCAATCGGATTCATAAAACTGTAATCGGGCGTAATCTGGGTGAAATTTGTGACACTGTCGAACTGTCAGTTAACAAAAGGTTGATTATTGCATCTAGAATTTATGTTTTGAATAGTAAACATCGTTTGCGGCATGCTTAACCGTAAAGCAGCTTCTGACCATTCCCGACAGGAAAAATTAAGTATACAAGCAATTTTTTCTTTTACGCTGCCGTCATGCTGAATGAAAGTCCACCCTATTAATATACACTATTTGTTTTTTCTTTTCAAATAAAAAAAATTACAATTTGTCAAAAACAGGGATAGAAAATATAGCAGTTGATAAATGTATATCTACAAAGGTTCTACTTCTACTCTGATTAAAACAATCAATTTTATAAAACTGGTCTCCCAGCCAACAAACATGATCCCGTTGATAAATTATTATGCGAGTTTTTTAACGGTTGAAATTGCTATCATATCTGACAACAAATATTGGTCGACATCGCTGAAGGAGATACCTTGATGTCCCACATATTTTATATCTAGATCAATGTCTTCTACAAGTCTAGTTTTCCTATTTAAGCAGGGTGTTTTTTGTTTAAATGACGTGTTCGTTAATCGATATTTGATTTTGTAAATTACCACTTCTCTACCTTATTTAGACTTTTCTTTGATGATAAATTCGTACAAATAAATATTGCCAGAGTAATAGAACCTGCGATCATCCTGGTCTGCCTATTCTCACTGATTAGGTCTAGACATCTTTCAGATATTTGTCATTTTTAGTAGAAAACTTAGCACAGTAGAATACCGCGAAACAATGCTACAAAAATAGTCATACATAATGGTTTAAGTAAAATAAAGTAAAAAAAAAAATGAAAGTCGGCTTTATGAACACAATCGAATTTCTTCCTTCAAAAGTGCTAAAAGAGCAAATGCAATGACGATACGACTGACCTAATGACACTCAGACCAAATAGTGAGAAGGGCCAAATACGAAAACGTGTCCAAACTAAACCAGTGTGGTATGCAGACCAGGATGAGCTATTCAAAATAATTCCAGTCGTCTTCGCTCATCCCGGTCTGCCTTTTATCCATCTTAAATTATTATCGTGTGTGCGATTTTTCAGTTGTTTCCTTTTGTAAGTACGGAATTTCACCCATTAATTTTTTTGCCCCAAGTTTGAAAGTAGTGATATGTATTTTTGAAGTTCCGTCGTTCCTCTTCTCGCAGCTATTGACCAACTAGTGCTTTTCGACTTTTATCAGTGGTGAGTGGTTTAGTGTTACGTCAGTCTTGTACTTTGATAAGTTCAACATAAAAAGTATATATATTATGTACATTATATTACATATTTTTTTGGTTTCTTTAGTGAAACAAGTTTAATAATTAAAAAGAGAGGATAGTCAGAGCAGTCAGATCGAAATGACCTAACTAATGGTTTATCATCCTGCAAAAAACCTAAAAATACGTATTCTGTATAAAACCACAACAAACATAACATCATATTAGTTTTACCTAAAAATAAGAAAAGATAGGAAAAGGCGTATTGCTCTAAAATTAACTATATATTGTTGAAGTCGTGAGGAGCGGTTAAAAATTAGGTAATTTAGAAAAACATCTTTTCATGATTTGCCGACGTTTCGACCTTTATTCAGGCCATCTTCAGGGCCTGGGTAAATTACAAAACATATGTTGTTTGTAAAAAATACAATATACATATATTTACATGTAAATAAACATACATATGTATAAATATAAATAATGGTCCTGAAGATGACCCGAACAAAGGTCGAAACGTCAGCAAAAAAAATGAAAATGGTGTTTTTTTAAACTGCCAACGCTCCTCAGACTTTGACAATTTATGAAACAACAGGTCACTAAGAAACACACGTTAACTTTATGATTAAGAAGTCGAACGTTATGGATGGTCTGCGAGTGAATACAGGCATATCTGCAAGACTAGACGGGCACAGTCAAGTGAGCAGAGTTATCAGTTCAGATTTGGCGATGATACAATTTTCTAAAAACAAAACTTATAAACTGGCATGTGACCGAATGTAATTATAACAAAGTTAGGTAAATCCCAGATACAATACATGTACCAAAACTTATTCTAATGCAAATCAAATCCTTAAAAGAGAAGAGATATTTTTTAATTATGATCTTACTCGTTGAAATCTCGTTTGTTTACATTAGGATGAGTAATTGTAGGATACATTCTGAGTTTCAAATGGTAAAGGATTCCCATGAACTCGCCGAGAATTCAAATTGCGTAAAAATCGTTTATGCCTTATCTCGGCTCCGAGGGTCGCGGGTTGCATCAAAACCGTGGAAAAGCCGGCTTTGGATTTGCGAAAGGTGCTAAAACTAATGATAAACGCCGGCCGAGTTCACCTGAGAGCGTTTCTCGTAAACGGCCACCGAGACAAAGGATGCGTGTGAACTTGGGCCCCGACCACGAAGATGTTCCCAGGTTCAGACAATGAGTTCGCAGGTCCTCCAGCTTCTTGTCGCAACACAGTTGCCGCAAACGGCGTTTTCTCCTCGCCAGGTTATTCGCAGACTGAAATAGCTTGATAGTTTAAAAAAACGCTGAAAAAACATAAAAAAATATGATATGTGACAGCATGGTATAAGCGTATGTGAAAACCAATACAATCCGTGATGGGAAAATAGTTTAACGATGTGTCATTATTGTCGGATTGTTGTTAGCCTCAACGATGGGGGAATCTTCTTCCTAAAGGAACAATGCGAAGTAAAAAAAAAATCGATACCAAACATTTCCAATATTTACACTCTACTTTCGACTAACGGATATAAAAAATACTTTTGAGTATAACAAATTAGAGAGACAAAATGAGAACAACTAAATTAAATAATTTTCTGATTTTTACTATTATAATTTTTGGAATGAAATTGAAAAAAAGTTGTTGGAGTAAAGTATTAACATTAACATTTAACTGGACACTTGTAAGTGCAAACCAGCAGAAAAGGGCGAGCGGGGAGCATCCCAAAATCGATACATTTTAAATAAAGTATATTGTTAGGAAATTGTCTTTGAGTAGTCTCTGTGAAATATGTTCAATAATAAATTATTTACAAAAAGCCTATTGTAAAAAGAAACAATAACTTTATGTTTATGAAAATATTTTTTATAAAATATAAACGTTCAAGTACAAGCAGAAAATTTGATTTTAGATATATTTAAGTCATTATAATTAAAATTGCAGGTGCACACGTGCACAGAGTTAATCCTATCATTTCTCGCAGCCCACCGTCAATTCCAGTTTTTGCAATTTTCAATAAATTACCAGTAGGTTCCAGAATCACCTCCGGGGTCAAACCTCGGTCTTATCCGTCCAGCCACCGAGGTTGGACTATGTCGGGTTGGCATCAGCAGGGCGTTCAGCACCCAACGCAATCAGTTCCTACTTCATTCAAACTTTCACTCACCCTTAAATACATTCTTATTTCTTTACCTTTATACCTATTTTTTTGTTACCTATGCATATTAGTATACTGTACAAATATGAACACATGATTAATATATAACCCAGCACAACACTAGCACTAATGCTGGCATTACACCGGTAGAACACATGCATTGAGGAGCCAGCCATTGGTGGCACTCAGTGTGTATGATTAGGGGTCAAGGAGGTCCCGAGGCCATCGTCGGTTGAGGCAACGTGATGGGATGTCAGGATGGGAATGAGTGAAGAGGGTTCGTGCATTTTGGTTAGGATGGTTAGAAAGGTTAATGTGGAAGGTTTGAATCTGGACCGGATAAGTTCGTTTACAAAAGGAATATTGAGGTGTTCGTGCATAGCGAGGTTAGTGACATAATAAGGTGCTATGACAATTTGTCTATGGACTTTCGATTGGAAGGACTGGATATTGAAAGGCTTAGCAGTACCCCACAGTTCCACTCCGTACATCCATGTTGGTCTTAGTAAACACTTGTACAGTGTTAGCTTTGTCTTTATTGTCAAAGTCGATTTCGATCAAAGAAGTCTTCAAAGTAGTCCAAGTCTTGTATTAAGTTGCTGTTTATTAAGTCTTGTGTGAGGAGACCTATTATAATAACGAGCTTAATTGAGGGTCAATGAGGTATTCAAGTTCAACTACCGACCTTGTCACACTGCTTATTGCGAATTTATTATTTAATTTATTGAATGCTGAATTTGTTCTGCTGAATTTACACATGCTAAAAAATTCATGCATTTTCAACACAACTAGGTACACAAAAGTATCATACATTAAAAAAATAAATAAATTGGAACAGGGAACAATAGCTGTAATTGCTAAATAAATGACTATTACATCATTTCGTTTATTTGCTTTACAAAAGAAATCAGAAAGAAATGCGAAAAACTATAATTTTGTCGTTTCTGATCAGGTTAGACGCTTATCCCTTTTTTTCGGACTTAACCCCCCGAATACAAGTCAACAAACACACCGCCGACACAAACATTTCTCATTGTATTATAAATGTATAAAAAACTGAAGTCTTGGAAAGCAGGGGGGATCTAGGCTTTTCTCTTTCCTCAGTAGTCGGTTTACAACAATATAAATCCTTGGTTTACGTTCGTTATCAACTTGGTACAGATTCGGCATAGAAGATGGCGAGAAGCAGAAAGGCGACTGATAGACAGAATTTCAATGCTCGAAGTATCAAGTCACTCACAAACACTCTGGACCAAAATATGATCTTGAAGAAAAAAGCAAATTCAGCTGTTACTGCCAAGCTTCCGACCTATTTAAGGTCATCGATAAGGGCAAAACTATCTTTATTAAGTGTACAGATTGAGATATTTAAGTGTTTTACAGGCGATCTCAAATTTCCTTGAAGACCTACTCATTCCCCACATTACTATGGAATGTGAATTGGCAATGTTAGGACTGAGTCGCCTTTCAAGAAATGTTGAGCTTACCTGTAAAAAACGTAAATATCTCAATCGGTAGATATATTGTCGGTAAGCCATATATGAACTGTTAATAGGCCGAAGGTTTGGCAGTAATTACTGAATTTTCTTTTTTCTTCAAGATCATTGATCCAGTGTTCGTGATAGGGAGGATGATCGGAAACGAACAAACTGCAAGTTCAAGTTGCCAACTGCTTATCGAGCAGTGTCAACAATTTCAATTACCTGTCATTCCTAAAATTTTCCAACAGTCTTGGTTTTTTTTTAAATTACCGTGGTCATGAAATAGTTGGGAAAGAAAGATTAACCTGCTTATCTTCTTGTATCCAGCGAACAAAGAGCTAAACCTTGGCAAGCATTCTTTTTCCAACTGAAACAGAGAATTTCACGAAGTCCGATTTGTGTCGCGCTAATAATAAGAATCAGCAGAAACCATCTCACGCCTGGACACGTTCCGGTGAGCGTTTTTCCAGGCGGCCTTCGGAAGGCGCTCACTTCCATCGATTTCGCCACGCCGCAAAGCTCGACATCAGGAGCAGCAACAACGGCCTAATTACACGTTACAATTAAACCGTGGAGTTGGCCCACATCCCGAGGGCGTAGTCGTAATTGCAATCCCGACAATGCCCCCGGACGGGCATTGTTCGCCTCCTCCGTCGCAGAAATCGTCATCGCCTTTATTGTCTAAGCACCGATCCGGCTTCCCCGCAGCACGATTTAATTAGGCAGATTTTCGATACCTTTTGTCAACTTGCCGTTAACGCACGACTGTTTTCGACATTACCGAGAGCGGATTACACCACGTGCTTTCATCCCTTTTTCAAAAGAAGTTTTCGAAATTGAAATTTGTTTACGCGCCTTCCCTTTTACACCACCTACTTTCGTCTACATGAATCGAGCCTTGATTGAAGGTCTCGTCCTTTGTCATGGGCCAGTGGAATAAGGAACTCTTTTAAAATTGTTACTTCCGGAGCTAATTCGATTGTTTTACTCTAGAAACTATTTTTGCCTGTAATCTCGAGAAAAAATATGAAACTTTTATGAATAGTTAAATTGATCTTATTTTTAGGTATTGTTGTTTTATTCAAATTATGTAAAATGTAGTTTTACTGAAAAAATTCCAAAATTTGACGTAAAACATAAGCAGCAATTTTGTTATTTATTTTTTTAAACTTTTTATTAACGCATTTTTTTAAAAATTGCTTTCCTATTGTAGTTATGTACGTAATTAGGAAAAAGAATAATTTAAAATTTATTTAATTTTTAAAATAAAAATATTTTCCCTAAATAAACCAGAAATGAAAATGGTGTACACACCGGCAAACGTCGTGCATTTGTCAATATTTTAATCGCCTTTAAAAAGGTCTGAAACTAACCATTTATTTGGGAGGAGGCAAAAAATAGTTGGAAAGTAAATTATTAAACTACTAAGACTGTGGTGGAGATAGAAACTATAACGAAGATTTCTTGTAAAATAAACCCCTAAGAAGAACTACAATACATATATTTCTAAATGTTCAAACATCATACTGATCTTGATCTTCGAGTGGTCCTTCATCACGATTCAATATTACGATTTTGTTTTTCAGAAAAAAATTAAATAATTGAAAACCTACAAAACACTTCTACTTAATTAAACTGTAGACGATTATTTTTATTGGACATTGATCATAAAGATTAGCCAGTTATGATGACATTGTGTTGGAAGATATTTTGACGCTTATGAATCATTTCTTACTCTTTCTCATTCTCATTCACCCTAATTCTCTCTCTCTCTCTCTCTCTCTCTCTCTCTCTCTCTCTCATCTATCTATATATCTATCTATCTCACACACACACATACACAAATTGTGTTGCAATGAATTTTCCTTATCACATTGATTTAAAAAATGTTTGATAGATCATTATTAAATATTACACTGCACCAGCAGGGGACGACTAAGTTGGTAGGCCATGGATTTGTACCAAACTTATTTTGGCGATTCTACACTCCAAAATATCGGACACAAATCGCAATACGACACGGAATATTCTACTTTGGCAGGATTTAAAAATATATCAAAATACTGCTTTTTTCAAATTTTAATAAACATTCTGTAAGCAAAGTAGGAAAATACTCAAAACCTTAGATACGGACTTTCGGGAAAATCAGTGTGAATTAATTTATTGACTGATAATTTTGACGACCTTCCCTACCCATCCCAAACTGACTGACATTCCTCAAGCTCTACTGACAAGTACATTTTATAACTGTATGAAACAACTAATTATTTTTTTTACTTCGATAAATAATGTTAATTGACAAAAATTTGGTATTTTCTGTATTTTCTATGGAAATTTTTTTATATATTTCATGGTACGTACGTTGTTAAAAAGGTACGTTCCTCTTCTTTCAAATTGTCTGTTCGACTTTATAATCCTTTTAACCGTTTTTGAATTTATTTTGTTTCAATCAGATTTTCTGATAACTCCTCCCTCAAAAATCGGAACAATTTTAGTGGTCAAAAAATGGATAAATTAAAATTTAAACAAAAGTTTATATTTCGGGGTCGCTAGAGGTGCTTACACAAAATTTATGGCCTAGTTTACTTGAAAAATATTTGTTTTAGCTACTCTTTGGTTATTGATAAACTTTGATAGCTTTTGCTATATTTTTATATATAATCTACATAAAAAATGCTATAAATCGATAGCTGATTTGAGAAAGAAGAACGGCGAAATAAAAATATTGAAAAACAGAAAATTTGAACTTTCCAAAAAACGTTTTGGTGAAACCACGGCCTATTCACAATAAGTGGCGTATAAGTGTCCGACATTTTGAGTTTAGAGCCAGTAAAAAAAAGTTTGGTCCAAATCCTTGACCCATCAACCTGGTCGTCCCATATTAAGATATGGTGGGGTATCGATTGAACTTGACAACTTCTTTGTGTAACTTTTTATTGCCTTTATGTATTTTTGGGACCACTGCCGGTACCCCTTAGTGGTTCGGAAAAACAGATAGGCAATAAAAAGTAAAACAAAGAGATAGTGAAGTACAATAAATTCCCCTCACATGAATCAATGACGACAAAAATAAAAGGAGAAGAGGTTTGATTACTAAGATGTAAGTGAAAAATTTAGGGCATGTTTTACTGGACATGTTTTACTGTAATCAGACGTTGATTTAGAGGCAGGTTCGCGCAGGTTTAAAAAAAAAGTTAATGCAGTCTAGAAGTGCACCTAAATACTTTTATAGAAAAATTCCTTGCCGTTCGATCTCCATATAAACAAAATACATATTGATAAAAAAACGGACTCTCCAGTTTTTTTTTTGCTTGAAAATACGTTCCTCTTCAAACTAACCTCCGCCGCTTCGTGAGACTGTAATGGCTCATTAATCACTGTGCAATTACTGATATAAGTTATGTATGGTGGTCCAGCCCAGGGTAGAAAATAGTCTCGCCGGCTGAATACAGACGTTCATACGTCTTACACATTTAGTTCCAATTAAGCATCAACTCGGAAAACGATTGTACGATTGTGAAATTAACCAGTCTTTTTTCTGTTTCTATTACAGGTACTGGATACAGTTGGATTTTTGGAAAATTGGGTTTATGCAGAGCCTGACAGTCAGCCGCTCGTCAAACCAGCCGGCTCGTCGATCTTAAGGTAGAACTAAACAATTCAATTGAATATTCTATCTGAAAGAAAAACGACATAACAACAGTCAATGATAATATGCTAAAAAGTCAAGCTTCTTTTTACTCTGATGAATCGAAATTAGCAAGTGACCTAAAAAGCACATCAACAAACTCAACCGCAACATAAACCGCATGTTTTTAAATATAGGAAAAACATAAAGCTTCTAAAGTAAATGTCCTTTATACACTCTAGGAAAAAGCATCTGCAGTCAAGTTCGTACATAATTAAAAATTAACGATACATTTATTGTAATAATTAAAGTTGTGTATACCCCATTTGATGATGATTAAATCATAAACAATAAAATTATTTCCTTCTGTCTAACCATAATTTTCTCCTACTTTCCTATCATTTTAACAAATACCCTACTCTATTATTTTACATTTAGCAAAAAAAAATTTAAATTTTCTTTTTTGTAATTTTCTAAATAAAAATACGACAAATCACGAAATTGCAAGTTGAATCGTTTTAAAAGTAAAATAAATGTTTTTTCCGTTGAAAATAAACTAACGCTTTAAATTCAGCAACCTTGAAATTTAAATTAATTAACGTAATAATTTTCCCATTAGGAAAAATTAATAAGACTTGATTTCCGATAATCCTTTATTTATATTCAATACTGAATGATTTTTCTCGCAGTCTTTGATCGATTTGAACTAGCAAATCAATTAAAATAATTACAACAAAATAAAAATGCAAACAAATTTGTATAATCGATTAAATGTTTTGTTACAATTTTTAAAAAGTTCATGTGCAAAACGGGTACACAAAGGTTACGAGCTACTTCTGAAAGACTAAAGTTGTATTTGTTTATCAACTGTGTTTATTATATTTCTGTGTTTTTAATGCGCTTTCAAGCAGTTTATTTTTATTAGCTAATGCAATTCGGGTCTTATTTTTCTTCCGATCGAGTCCTCAACCTTTGTGAATTTTATTATGTTGTTTTTTTTCTGTTCGTATCTACGAATTATATCTTGTTTTCGTTCCCTTTGCTTCCTGTCAGCCAACGAGACTCAAAGGACAAAAAAATATATTGAATTTTTGATTTTTTTTTAAGATTCTATCATTATTTGTTTTTACAACGCTGTATAACAATTGATGTGTTTACTAAGAATAATTGGAAGAATTGTGTCAATTATTTTATTATATAAACCAAAATTTTGCTTAATTGCAAAGCGAGCCTAGTTGGTGTTCTCCCACTTTTTTCTTTTATATAAATAGCAGAATATGTTTTCTCCCCTGCACTTTAACGTTGTATAACAAACCATGGATTGTCTGCAAAAAATTCTTTCTGATGAAATTTAATTAAAATACGGCTTCAAAGTAGTTAAAAGCTGAGGAACGCAATTGCCTGTACATATAAAACGGTTTCACGATTAGCCTTTACCCTTTGAAAAAATTTAATTGGCACGAGATTATATTTTAGGGAAAGAAGCTGCACCCGTTAATAGAGTACAACGTTTCTTGGTAGCCAAAGTCTAGCTAGTTAGAACTCAATTTTATTCTTTGCGGAGAAACTTACCAGTCCTTTTGCTTACAAGCCGATCATCCTGTTTGTGCCTAACTCGGAAAATCATTGAATTTTCACTTTAATTCACACTTCGACTCCTCGGCTAAAGATCATGTATGGGAGATTAAACGAAATATGTGTATGTCAGAAGACGTATCGCGAGACGGGAGCATATCGGACGCTTTTGATGCGGCGCCCTTTGATCTGACAACACCGGAACGATCTCATGTCTGACATCTGGGCCAGTTGTTTCGTCTTTTTTTATTTTTACAATCGTAAATCCCATTTTTGGTCTAGGCTTCCTGGTCGTTGCTTAACCGTTTGAGCCGCAAACAAAGCCATATGCGACTTCGCACCACTCACGCGTAAAATCCATTACTTGAAAATTGTGTCATAAGGTAAAATTCTTAGAAATTAATTTAGCTTGATTTCTACTCAATATGTAAACTACATTTCATCCATACTGTCTGGACAACATGCACGATCGTTTATGACACAAACACGCCACTCGAAAAACATTTGAACAAAGTTTTGAGAAACGAAAGATCAATTCAACTAAACCTGATAGTTTACAAGGTCGTTTGTTAACAAACGTATACTTGTTTTAAACAAAAATAAATTATTTTCACTTTGTATTTAATAGGTCCTGAATTTAAAATTACTTATCTCTAAAATTATTATGAAAAAACAGCCCCACCTAAACCACATAAAATCATGATAATATGCATTGAAAACAAGTCATTGAATTAAGTATAAAAAATCAAATAAAATTTTTTATTATTACTTTTTATAAGACTTATTATGTGAACGGTTTGTACAAATAAAATTCACGTTGTTTTGACGTTTCAGCCCATTTCAAGTATATCCAGTTTGTTACTGGAAAAAGTATTGATTTTATATTATTCCATTCCATTTTAATTGGATAGTACTTTAAAAAAAACGTGAATTTTATTTAAAAACACCTTCTAATAATAAGGCTTACGAATAATAAAAATAAAGCCATTCCAATAAGTAAAAAAAGATGGATAACAGCAAATGTAGAATCTTCCTTGAGTAAGGTAGTGAGTATCTGTGTCTTGTTCCGATTTTTGGAAGAAACAGGACTATATCAGTGTACATAGTACTGATAGTTTAGTTTGTTGTGTGTTTGGAGTGAATGTATTTATTAGAGTGACTGGGTAGTGTGACTATGATGGTGCAACTTTAATACCCCATAGACTCTTAATTAGGTTAGTTTTATAATATGTGGGCGATGGACGATATATCAAGTACTCCACTAACCTTATTGAGTGAATGGTATAATGGTATGCAAATAGAAAAGGACGTATTAAGTGTGAATGGGTTTGGATCTAGGAACTCCAAGTGATAGGTGATGAATTGACCTAGGTATTGATTGTCCCAGTAGTCCAACCTCGGTGGCTAGACGGACAGACCCAGATCTGACCCCGGGCTTGGTGAATCTTGAGGTTTCCCTGCAATTTGTTGTAAACGGCCAAACCTGGAATGGCCGGTGGACTGCGACGAGTGATATGCTCAAGATATGTGCACATTGGAGCTTATAAACGTTAAGCATTTCGATCATAAGCTTATAAATCCAGACAAACCAAAACCATTGATGCAAGAAAAATGAAATAGAACAGTAGTTAAAAAAGTAAAAACTTTTTCATCTGAATATTTTCTAATCGTGGATGGCTATTCCTTAACATAGATGAATTTCATTGGTGTTTTCTCCAAATTATAACATTTTAATGAACGTTGAACCGAGGTGAAAGGGAAGCTGTAAAATGAGAGAAACAAGCAAAATCCCGCAACCAGAACGCTTTCTTTAAAATAAAAATAATTAGGACATATCATGTAAAGATAATAATCCACAAAGATATGGATATGAAATACAGTGAACAAAAATTACAACCTGCAACGATTTTATAATCAGTTTATAATTTCACCGATTTTTAATATGACTCGACAAACGTTAATGATAAAGAAAAAAATCTTTTTATGAGGTGAATTTACAAATTAAGTGGGCACATAAAATGTAAACCTGGGTTAAAACACCAAGTTCATGATCTTCATTTTTTATTTTTATGTTGCTTTCTTTTGATGTTTTCTATTTTGTTCTGAAAATGCATTTATTTGACTAATTGACTGTCTAAGAATATAAAAATATTTGCACAAATAAAATTGATTAAACTTACAATTATATTGTAGAATTAATAAGGTTTGAAAATCTCGTCTCTCTACTAAGCAAACATCATAGATTAGTTGAATGGTTGAAGCTAAAATTTTTGTATGTGGATGTTGTATTTGTTACCGTGTAAATAATAAGAAATCGTTTCGAAGTCCTGATGAAAAAATTATAATCTTCGAAAACTTGACGAAAGAATTGATTGGTTTCGTTTTGTTTTCCAAATTGGCCTTATGCCTGTTTTTTATATGCAATAAACGTTACAGTGCATAAATGCTTTCTAACAATTTACTAATATAAGATTTCTTTCTTTCAAACGGAACAGTTAGTAAGATATAAAATCTCTTAACAGGCCAAACCACAAAAAAAAAAAAAAAAAAAAAAAAAAAAATAGATTGGTCTAATAATCCAATAATACGTGTGTTGATAGTGGATGAACTGAACGCTGACTCATAATTTTGTTTGCGTCCGTCTATTATCGCTGGTTTTTGTAGCACTCATAGTCGTCATGCCATCTCCAGTGAGGAACGCGTATGATTGAAGTGAAGTGATGAATGAAAACTAGCGAGAATAGACAGACTACAAAAATATTACTTGTGTCGATCATTTCAAAATATGGCATGCTATCGTTAATTTATTTTTCATATACAGTGTATTTTTGAAATGCTTGCGTGAACCCAATTAGCTAAACGGAGATGAGGTGTTCATTTTCACATTTTTGAACCACTTTAGTCACGCAATGATTTGTCCATCAGTCTAGATTGCTCATTTTACATTCTAACATCCGTTGATCTGTGATGGAAAGGAGGTAAATAGCAAATTGCCGGGATCCCGTTCGTTTAACGAAGAACCGAATACTGAATATATTCGGAAGTGAAACGCATTGTCGGTAGAGAGAGGGACGAGGGCTGGTCTCTGGCCACATCATGTCCCCGGGGCTTGTAGGTGTTGAGATCTGGAGATACGCCTTCGCCGATGAGATAACCCGCGGCACGACCCGGTAGCAACAAGGATACAGCATGGATCGTGGCCCGGCCCTGACGTACAAGAGGACACTTTTACTTTGCCCCCTTACCTGCCCGAGTTCCAGTTCCGGAGGTTTTCCTGGAGAGGCCAATCGCGCCAATAAAGCGGAAATGTCCAGAAACTATAAAAGGCAAGAAATCGCAGAGTTACCAGATGAAATCACAGCGCTGAGTCCGGAGGGAACGCAAATGTACTGAAAGATACTTCATTACAAGTTGTCATAATGACATGATACGAACTTAAATGGAAAAATAGTACCACCATTGCGATGTTTATGGAAGCAGGATTAAGGATGGTCTCTCTCTCTCACTCTCTCTCTCTCTCTCTCTCTCTCTCTCTCTCTCTCTCTCTCTCTCTCCCTCTCCCTCTCTCCCTCTCTCCCTCTCTCCCTCTTTCTCTCTTTCGCTCTTTGTCTCTGACAATCAATCCACCACTGAAGAAGGTAAAATGACGAAACGTGTCTGACGAAGCAAACTACTTTTTTAATAGCTTCCTTAGTTTTTTATGCAAGATGATGAACTGGTTGAATGAAGTAGTTTTGAGATGACCATGTATATAAAATTCCGAGTAGATTAGATCGACCGTAAAAGATTGCTTGAGTAAGTAATATAATTAAAGTGCATTTCTTGGGCGGTTCAAATCATAAAAAAAGTGCTGTGGAGTCAAAGTTAATCAAGAAAAATCCGCCAATTATGTTAATAATGTTAACGTATTCTAGGTATGTTTTCAAGTAATCAGTCAATCTTTTGTTGAACAATTCAAGCAAGGAAGGTGTTTGAAATCATAGATTCAACATTATTCGATGAAGACATTTCTCTTGGCGATTAACGAACTGTTAACGTAATGCGTTGGGGTTGAAGCACGACAGGTAGGCCAATTGAACAGGCAGTAAACCACATTGTTAACTACGTCCTGATGCATTAGAACATCTGAAAAAAAGCTGGGATCCCACCAGTTGAATCCGTTTTTACGACTACGATAGGACTACAAAGAGCTGAGAGGTGAAATGAACACGCTTTGCAATTCATATCAGCCCATTCGTACGCACTACACTAATCACTAATCACCGTTAAGGTGAACTGGAGAGATGGTCGTTAAGGAATCTCAACAGCAATTTGGGAATTTTATAATTTAAATTTTCCGAATTTTCTCCGTTTCTCGGTCCTTCTCGTGTTTCAGCGGTGTGACGCGAATAAAAGTCTAAAAAGACGGTGGGAAAATACCATCCCGATTTATGGCAGATCAAGGCCTCCCTTTTACTTCATTTCGCCTTCGATTTGTTATCCTTTGAACTGTAAGGAAGGCTGCGGTGCAATTGATACCGGGCGGGGTACATCGTGATATTGAAAGTTTCGATGTGAAGGAAGATATTGCTTGTTCAAGGCGAGCACAACACCTTTTCCATTTTTTTCTTTTTACTAGATACTCCTCTCTAAAACTCTTCATAAAATAACTCGCAAGATTTGCACCTTGAAGTCTGTTATTATGCATTTAAAATTGTATAGGTGTTAGCATATTTGAGTGTGTATCCTAACAATGTTTAATTAATAATTCTAAAAGTTTATTACCGCCACCGGAACACAGAATTTGATGTTTTATTAGATAATAACGATAACCAGGAGAGATGAGTAAAAATCGACAAAATTAGATTGACATTAGGGGTATTCACGATGTTTGTAAGATGTTAACTTTTGTTAACTAGAATAGAGAAATGTCCAGTAAGATCGTGAATGCCCCCTTCTTTTCTTAGCATGTTAAACGTTAATTTTTCCGCAATGTTGCGCGTTTCGATTGGTGGAACTAAAGATAAAGCTATAACAGTCCTTGAAGATTTGTTGTTGTTTATTTTGGTTTTATTTTGTGTAAAATTGTAAGATGCCAGAAGTTAATAAAAAAGGAAAATTAATCAATTCTTTTATTCAAAATGCACTCGAAAAGTACTAACAAATAACACGCTTCAATTCGTGCCGACATGCTTAACTTGTATCCTAACGACTTACTGCCTACAACTTTATAGGCTAGTGGATGTATCTATTATAAATGAGAGTATAAGGACAGGTCTGAAATTAACAAAAGATGTCAAAAGATAACAAATTGGTCTGATTTAATTAATGCGTATTTAAGAATAAAAATACGTGTAAACAAAAAACAGCTGTTAAATTCATGGCTGCCATGTTGGTTACCTACGCCCTAACGGATCGCAATGTGACTACATTTGCGACCTAACATCTAACCATTTGCCCTGGCCAGTTACATCTCGCAATGTTAACTAGCCGATTCTTCCAAGCCTACCTCACCATTTTCCTCGAGCTAATAGGACCTAGAGTAAACAGGGGAGTTCTAATTCTCTAACATTTCTGTTTACCCGTGCCAAGATTTTGACGTTTAATTCAGAATTCACAAGGCCTGGATCGCACAAATCCCTTAGAAACACGACTATTCGCTAATATTATTGCATAGATGGTTTCAAAATGAAATATTTTATAACTGAAATACGGATTTAAGTTGTTTATATAAGTTTAAGTTTTGGATTTAAGCGATCCAACGTACTTGTTTAAATTCACTATTTTTCGTGGTCCGCTTGACCAATTAATAACATTCAACTAATTAAGGTTTTTAAGTTGAAATAAAAAAATCAGTGTCACGAGCGGGATTCGAACCCACGATCTTCGGCTAAATATGCCGATGCACTACCACTTGAGCTGAAAAATGGCAAAAAGGAGAAAAATTCGAAAGCTCGGTTGAGATAGGAAGTTAGTGTCCGAGTGGATCGAAGTTATGATAGCTCAAGTGGTAGAGTAGTGGCGCATCAAGCCGAAGGTCGTAGGTTCGAATCCCCCTCGTGACATTGACTTTTTTATCTCAACTTAAAAACCTTAAGTACTTGTTTATTTTTTCTAAATAGGACTCTACTCCTGATGAAGTTTGAATGATTAGTCAAAATCTTAGCAAGAATAACCAGCAATTTAATTCAATTTATACTTTATCATCTTTCTTTATTATCTTTTAATTATAGTTTCGCTAAGCTGTGTAATTGGATGAAAACAGAGAATTTACATCTGTATCTTGCTGACCATTGTGCTAATTAATTCATTTTTCTATACTTTATTATTTTAAAATTGAGAAAGTATAAACAAGATTTATCAAAGTGATAAATAGAATAGAAAATCTTTGGCGATTGTTAATGTGTCTCTTTAGGGTAGTTCAGAACAGACACAGGGAAAACAATATTAGTTTTATATTAATTATTAATTTTATTTAACTGATTTATTAATTAATTTTGATTTGAGTCGTAAATTATAAAAATTATGTAATATCTCAATGGTTGAATCGACACAAAAATCCTTTGTGAACATTACGTTTTTTAATATTAATTATTTATTTTTGTAAAAAAATATTGTAAACTACATACTTCTAAAAAAAAAGCAATAATTTACTTTTGAACAATTGTTTAAATGCGAGAATATTTTCGCCGGCCCAAACCACTAAAGGACGAAAAGGTCATAAATTAAAGTAGAATTATGTGGAATAAAAACTCTTAGTCATAACATTTTATTACTTGCTTCGAATGCCGGGGAAGAAGAGTGTCGGTGATGCGCGATTATCACCACTGCCCGTGTCAGAAAGTTGGAAGCAACACGTAAAATTCATTGCCAGGTGTGACTTCACCCTGTAAATCACCAGTTTATTAACAATCCTTTGGATGATTTCGGCGTGGTCCGTTCTGTAAATCACTCACCAGCTCCCAAAGAGCCCGCAGGTGATTATATATTATAATTCCGACCATCCGACCATTTATCTTGCGACGGCTATAAATGAATCGCGGAAGCTGCTTAATATGCTGTTCCACGTGTTAAGCATGCAATTTCTAAATTGACGCGTCTAAAAATATTTTAAAAAAAGGACCTGTTTGGATGAATGTATAGGAAAGCACAACTGATTTAAAATGATTTTGCAATTGCGAAGAATACATGAAACTACATGTGCTGATTATAAACAAAAATATGAAAAAAGAAGAATTTATGGAAATAAATGAATGAACTCATTGTTATAATAACCCCTATAATAAGGCCCTGAAGATGATCTCAATAAAGATCGAAACGTTGGCACAATAAAGAAAATGTTTTTCTGAAACCTACATCACACCAGAACGCATCTCACGATTTCTGAATAGTTATAATAACAATAAATGAAAACAATATTCAAAATACGTATTCAATTTTTTATATTATTTAGAATTGAAGCTGGATCAAACAAGAATTTTTGGTAGGAAAATAGCAAAACTGTTCAGTTATACCAAAAACATAGAACATAAAAACTAATTTAGTCCAAGAATATGCTGACACATTTATCCATTGGATCCACAAAACTTTACAATATATATTATAGTTTTACAATTTTTTTTAAATAATTATTTTTTAACATATATATGCATGTTTATACATAAATATATCACATTTGTATTATAAATGTAATCGAAAAACTTTTGTTCACACGGTCACAGCTGTGTAACACTAATGCCAGCGTTGCATCCCGAGGATACCTGCCATAAGAAAGCAACCTGTGCTGCACTCATTGTGAAGGATTAAGTGGATCTTTAGGTTAGGTCTATAGGCCATCGTCGATTAAGGCTACTTGGCGGTACTTCGGAGGGAATCTGTAAAGATTGATTGGGGGTTAGATAGATCGAGATGTTGGTGTGAAACTTGTGGAATCGGGAACGGTTCAGTTCAATCAGAAGGAATGTTGATGTTGTGGATAGTGAGGTGAGTAACGTAGTAAATAGCTTTGACGGTTTCTCTCAGGACTTTCGATTACATTGGATTTGCTGGTTGTTAAATGGCTTAGCAGATTCACACAGTTACAATCCGTAAGTCCCAAATGGTCGCAGACTTTCAAGTTTGGTGTTGACGGTCAAAAGAGATTTCGGTCCTTGTAGTCGTCGTGTTCTCTAAGAGTCTATAAAGTTGTTATCTCGTGAGTCTTGCATGAGGATTCAACGTCAGTCTGGTGTCGTATGTATTTGACTTAAATAGAAATTGGTATCTTTTTGTTGTTGATGTGCAAGACTATTTTTTCAATTTTTTCGTTCGATGAGTGTACGATGACATTCCTCTTCATTCTGTCTTGTCCTCCACTTTTTGCACCAGATTTCGGTAAGCTCGAGATGTTCTTGGATGTTGGAGGCAGCTTGGATAGGATTCGAGTTAGAAGACAAATTGCGGTATCGTCCGCGTAGGTGGTGACGATGGTATTTAGCGTGTAGGTCAGCTGAATTAGACAATGGATTGGACTAAGAATTCCCCTTTGTGGGGCGCGGCTTGTATCTGTCCGACCTCCCGTAACTCGTTGCCGCTCAAGCAACGGTCGGTTATATAGGATTTCAGGAAGCACGCCGGGTCAAAAGCCTGTGTTACGTCTAGGCATGCATTCAAGGCATACTCTTTATTCTCTAGAGCAGAGGAGATAACGTGTAGCAACTCTGAAACCTTGTTGGATCGTGGAACGATGAGGACGGAAGTCAAATTTATTATCTTAGAATTACCAATAAATGCAAACGGATTTGTTATATCAATCATTAGGAGAGAAACTGACCATTTTTCAACAGAAAGGTCAATAAGCATTTAGCAACGGACTTTATATAATAAGAACCAGGTCAAAATCCTTCAAATAATCTGTTTCTTTAGTTTGAAGATAAATATAATACAAGTCAAAACGTATATTAAGACTTAACGCTTCTTCAACTTGGGGTGTTTCGTATTCTACCATTTCTAAGGTAATTTTTTCGTAAGGACATTCAAAGGACTTGAAAGTACGATATGCTTGGCAAGGAGGGGTTTTCAATCAAGTTTTTCCTTTAAACATACAAAGACGATCCATACAAAAACGTTGGTTTGTAAAAATAAATGTTTTCCTCTTCAATATTATATTCCATTTTATGACGTTTTAGGACGGGAGAAGACTTTCGAACTCGACATTTGACCGGGATTGTTATAGAGTTTCGCCCGTAAAAACATCTCTTTCTCTAGGTTATAGGATATTTTTTAATATCCGTCTTCCTCGTTATATTTTGAAACATAACTTATGAAATGTCAAAGTAATCACGAAAGAAGTTGGTTAGTTGCCAGTTCGTTTACAAAATTGTAGAAATTCGTTTCTCCATAACTTAGGTCGATCAGAGTTTTTATTTTGAAAGAAATGCTTTCCCCTCTGTTGTTTTATTGAATTCATAATGTGCGACGTATTTAGAAAGACTTTCTCCTCTTCTCATTAATTGTTCCATTATCGCTGAAAACAATGCATAATTGGAATCTTCGAAGGACAATAAGGTCAATTTTTCTTGAACTGGGTCGATTGAAATTTTGGCCTAAAAAGCCCTTACGCCTCGTAAGTTTCATTAATTACGGTATTGAGGTTGGCTCTTGTGTAACGGCTAACAATAAGATGCATATCCCCAGGGCGTGTTTTTATCCGAGCCAACTTCGGCCCCGGAGCGGCAATTCTAATTCTCAATTTCATAAACTCCGAAGTTAACGGGCCTTCTGACAAAGGGCCGAGAGACCAGGGTCGCGCTGCGCCCTGGGGAACTTAAAAATGCGTCTGACATGACAACATCTCATGAAGCAACAAAATCGTATAACAAGAGAAAAATGTTTGTTCACTATTACCACATGTGTCAAAAACACAACTTGAAATAAGCAAAAACTTAAAAAAATAAAAATTATAGACATAAGTAGTATAAATATCAAAAAGTTATATNTGACCAATTAATGTATTCCGATTAATTAAGGTTTTTTGGTTGAGATAAAAAAGTCAATGGCACGAGCGGGATTCGAACCCACGATCTTCGGCTAGATACGCTGCTGCTCTCCCACTTGAGCTATCGTGACCTCGATCCACTCGGACACTAACTTCCCATCTCAATGAAAAATGGCAAAAAGGAGGGAAAATTCAAGAGGTGAGGTTGAGATGGGAGGTTATTTTCCGAGCGGATAGAGGTCGCGGTAGCTCAAGTGGTAGAGCAGCGGCGTATCAAGCCGAAGATCGTGGGTTCGAATCTCGCTCGTGCAATTGATTTTTTTATCTCAACCAAAGAACCTTAATTCATTATAATATATTTTAATGCATTTCATTCCTTTCTAATTAATTTTTCTGGAGCTGCAATCAAGTTATATTCACGTCTTACTCAATATAATATTGAGTGTGTGCTCTCTCGTTTTACTATCCTTGTTTTCATCAATCAGAGATTAAATATACATACAATAAACACAAATATTTTACACATGTAATAAAAATATATATTTGAAAACACGTACATGGTATTCTTCATCGTGATTAGGGAAGGAGCGCCACCATTCACGCTAATAAATGATTAAATCTATTATATTTCGTGGTCTGATAGACCAAATAACATCTTTCGATTAATTAATATTTATGTAAGGTATTGATTAAGATAAAATAGTTAGTGTCACGAGCGGGATTCGAACCCACGACCTTCGGCTCAAAAGTCCGCTGCTCTTACCACTTCGATCCACTCGGACACTAACTTACCATCTCAACCCTACCTTTCAAATTTTCCCTCCTTTTTGCCTAATAAATTATATTCGTACACTAAATTTCATTCACACTCCCTAAAAGCTCAAGAGCACAAGTGAAAGAGCTTAACCATTCACGCTAATAATATAAATTAATACCGCCCCAGAGAATTCCTTATTTCTCCAGGTAGTTGGGAAGAAGCCCTACCATTCACCATAATATATTCCATTCACACACAACATTTCATTTATACTGTCATATATTGTAGTACTCAGTATTCCTCGTCGTAATTGCATAAGGAGCATCGTAAAAAGATAAGGAATAAACATGTATTATCATGTTATAGCAAACATTATGCTTAGGTAAAACATTTTAATTATTCCGGGAATCTGTGAAACTTATAATTTTTCTGAATTTATACCACAAAATATGTAATATTGTTCTACAAAAATTTAAAATTATTCGTATCACTTTTCTTTTTAATTATCCACTCTCTCATATTTTTTCTTGCTTTTTAACGAGAATATTTCAACTTTGAGGGTATACCAACCCTCGGAGTCTTTGTGATTTTGAAAAACGCCATTTGTACGTATATCAGGGCAGTGCATTCGAACCCTGGACCTTTACCTTACAGCGATGAACGCCGAGTCAACGCCTAAACCATCAACTCATTAATGACAAATTTGTAGTTTTTCGGATTTTAATTGCATTTATATTAATTTTCTCGTGATTTAGATTAATTCTTGAGGAACAGAACCTAGAAGACGTATAAAATCTTTTGCACTTTTTCAACTTGAGGTAAATAAAAACGAAATTCTTGAGAAGATTGGTACACATAATTAAAGTACTAATATATGTAGATATCGTTACGTGGAATTTGCCAATAAATACAGCTAAACGATCCACGGTGACATTTATTTTCATTTATCACAAAACAACCACGATTCCCGGCTTTACATAAATAATGATTCATGAATGGTTCTTATCCTTTCTACACTCTTCAAGGCCTTACAATTTGTAACGGGCGCAAAAAGTAATTTTAATAGAGTTAAAATTGCGAATTTTGTAGGTCATTGAATAAATGTTTTAAAACTGCAAGAATACGAAAGAGGAATGAAGAACTATTTGTAAAAACGATATTGTTTGTAAATCAAATCTTGAACGCCAAGATTTGAGATTAAAAAAACCATTAATATATATTAGATAATAGCAGTATATATAATATATGACAATTTATGCTATTATTTGATTTATGATATGTATATTTTTTTAAGAATGTAAGAATTTTTGTCAAAAACTTTTAAGAAACCGCCACCGGTGCCTTTTTCATCAACAGTTCGGTTTAACATCAAACTGTACACATATATGGTTTAATGAGGATTGTTCGATATTGTCCTCTTCCCGGACAAAGGGCGGAAAGTCTTCAAGTATGCAAAGTTGCCACCGATCTATATCTCTAGCAAGTGAACCAGTTGAAAAGGGCAAGCGATATTCTGAGACGCCTCTCGACCTTTCGACGTCTATCTCCTAATGAACGCTCAGGTTCCAATCAGGCGAAGTCCGATAAAGGTCGAGTCCAGGATGGGATTTCCATTTTATCTCCGTCCGCTTGGTCGCGCTGATTTTAATTGGTCCAAATCCTCCAAAGGCCGAAATCGCACCGTTTAATCGTCAGCCTGGACGAAGGTGAACGACAATCGGCAATCTTCAGCGTTTAATGGATCTGACATTTTCGGAAATTATGCGTCGGGGCGTGATGATTTTGATAGCTTGTTTCAACACTTTCTACATTTCTATCTAAATTGCCGAAAATCTGAAATCATCGGATAATCGGATTGCGGCTCATCTTAGAGGAAAACCTCAGAATTTTATCGAAATATGAAGTTTTTAAGTCATAAAATAGTACTGCGTAAGCAAATAAATAATTTCACCGAATCCGTGTTTTAAATAACGCTAATCAAATCTGAGTTCCAGCAAGATGCCATGTGCATCTTTACCCAACCCAATTCACTCGGTTTTTCTCACCTCTTATCTCTGCTTCCTCTTAAGATTTTAAAATTTGAAACATACAGTAAGCTTAGATTGCTTAGGATATTTTAAAAATTTGAGCATTTAATATTAAGCCTTTTTGAAAGGGAAAAATTTCAACATTTGGATTATTTTTATCTCTCTAATCATCAAAATTATACGGTAATTCGCGAATAGCTAGAAACGTCAAATTGCACAAAAAGGTAGGGTTTATTTAGCAGGTAAAGGAAAATATCTGAAAATTGCAATTTTCTCAAAATTAATGCCGCTTTAGGGGGAGGGAGTGTGTAGTCTCGTCATCGAAATGATAAGACACTTCCTTTATAGGTAGAAACACGAAATTTGGTATAAAAGTACACCTTACGAAAATTGCGATTTTCTCATAATTAATGTCGCTTAAGGGGAGGAGGGGTTGTATCTTTAAAAAAATTGTGATGAACTTCCCTTTGGAGAAATTTGATATTTGACAGAAATGTTGGTTATATATATTAACGTAAAGGTAAGTATACGAAAATTGCAATTTTGTCAAAACTAGTGCCGCTTTAGGGCGGTAGGGGTAGTCAAAACCAAGACGACGTCCACGATGCTGAAGTGATAAAAACATATGGTATCCCAACAAAAGCCTAACCATGAAAAAAGGGCCATGTAACAAACCCCGTACAAAAAAATTAGCCTATCAATGTAATGATATATACACTGAGGGCAAGTTCGTATGTTTTGTCTACCATCTGAGAGAACTCAAAAGAAAAGATAAAAGTTCCGGACGCCATCACAAAAAAGTCAGCCTATCAAAAGTAGTGATATCTACATTGTGGCCAACCTCACTTCACTCCTACTTTGATGTACTCGTGTAACAACTTTTTATTTATTTCTTAACACTTGGCCAGTTTCTGAATGAGCAATGAGGAATCTTGAACGTTTTTATTTTGTTCTTAGTTCTCTACCTTCCCTTCGACCACCTTTCCTGGTGAGCACCTTGGCCTTATGTTTTAATCCTTGAATTCTAGAAACGAAGATTTTCAAATTCAGAAAAGCTTCAAATTTTGTAGAATTGTTGCCCTATCTCTAAAAAATTGTAATAATTAAAAACATGGCTTCGATGTCTGATATTCAATTAATAATCTCCGTACTCTGTGGTAATGTAAACGAAGTCTGATGTGTGAATGTAATTTCTTAGCGTGAATGGACGGGCATATTCCTAAATGCCTCGAGGAATATCGATTACTCAGGGGTCGTGTCAATGCGAACCAGACTATCATGTTTTTTAATCTTATTTCTGTGTTTCTATGTATTTGTGTTATTTTATCAACAGTTGTCGAAGCCCTGAGGTATAGAGAGACTAGGAATAGGATAAAGAAATCGTTGGCTCGATAAAGAAAATGTTTTTCTGAAACCTACATCACACCCGACCGCATCTCACGATAGCTGAATAAATAGGATAAAGAGTTGGTTACCGTTATATCATAAAACATCATAACTTCGCAGGAGGGAACAAACTGTAACAGTCCTTGGCAATGTTGAGACTGAGTCGGTCTTTAAAGCAATTTGAAAATCATCAGTTAAAACGGTGCAAATTTTAATACATATTTAAGATAGTTTTTCCCTGATGACTTTAAAATAGATTTAAAAAAACTTGCAGTTAAAATTGATATTTTTTCATCAAGGCCATACTGAGATCCGGATTATTTGGGAGTAAAAAAGTGGTCCATATATCTAACACTCTTCTAAAGTCCTCTAGAGGTTATCCAAATTCAACATTATTACAACCGTTCGAAAGGTTAATATCAGCATTTTAAGTTAAAAAAATATCGACTTTGTTGAACTTTACAAAAACAAAAAAGATTCAATCTTCAGTATGATGATCAGGAATTTCTTCTTTGGATCTGTGTCTGATTAAAATATAGTTGGATGGTCTCTGCTCATGTTGGCTTGCTTATCCTTGCTTTGTCTGTCTGCCGCATTTTGGCTTGACACCATCTTCATCAGTCGGTTTCCCCAATCGACAAATTTGTAGATTTGCTGAATTCCAACGCATAGACTAATCAGAATCCTAATTGATTTATTAAAAAGACATGAAACTGCCAGGAAGATTACATAGTGAAAGTTCACCTGTGTAACCAAAAGGTCCAAAAGTTGTCTTCTTTTTGAAGGAATGGTAGAATAGACATTATTGGACATGAACAGTAGATTCGTTATAAAAACACAAACTCACCAACCTAAACTAACTAGAATCCGAATTGACTTATGGTTAAACATAGAAAAACTGGAGAATGAAAATCCGAAGCTACCGCTGAAAATGGCAAAAACGCCTTTTAAAATTATCAGAATCGACCAAGCTCCACCACGCAGATCCCGAAACATAATCCCACAAACCTGGGGGTTGAAAAGAAACTGATTCGACTGGGATGCTTTAGTATTGTAATTTTTAGAACGTCAAAAATTTGTGTTCACACTGAATAATGGAAAGGAAGAAGTGATTATTTCATATGAATCGAAGAATGGCAGCACTCATAGAAACAAATTGACCGGAATCCTAATTCACTTATGTTTAACGTGTACATGTGAAAACTGGAGGAAAACCCGAACCACCTCGAAGTGATGGCCAAAATAATCGGAAATTACCAGCTTGACTTCTTCGCCGTTCTTATAAGTCTAGACTAACTGAATTGTTTATTTTAAAGTTCAGCCGAATTTAGTTGGTCATGAAAATTCATGATCGTAATTTAAATAATATTAACGTGATACATATTCAAATGTTTGACATGTCGGAGACCTGGATGATCAAGGACGATCGGAGTGACAAATGACTCATTTGAGTAGATTATCTTTGAGTTTGCTTAGTTTGTTTGTTGGAAGCGCAAGGCGGAGACAAGGCGGACCTGAAGGTCGGAAACTATCGAACAGACGAATTGTTAATTTCCGTGGTCGATTATTTTTAATGAACAGATAGACACAAACTATAGAAGGTGTCATAAATATGAATATTGAGTAGAAAAAAAATTATTCCCGTCCTGCTTATTAGACCACAAGTCGGTTTTCGCGCTTTCAGAATTTATGGAATAAAGTCTTTTTCTCTTGAATGTACTAGCTAAATTATCACAGTACCCAAATACGTATATGTACATTTCTTTAAGCTAGTATTTATTAGTCATAAAGTAAAATTATTCGACAATTCTTGTTTAACCGAACGTTAGATTCGTATAACGCAAATAACATATGCGCATAATATGTGAGAGTACTAGTTGGTCATGGCGCAAAAGCCATATATTTCTTTTGTACTCCCATGGAATGGAACGTTTTTAAAATGTTCTTACGACCCATTTATGTTTGTTTATTGATATTTGAGGCCTTCTGCCGGCGACTTGCACCAAATGTGCTCGAACAATGCGAGCGAGCCGTCCGTATTTACATAACGTGTTCATATCCCTGAATCATGATCTAATTCACTTCTCATGTCGGATTATTTTCCAACCGAGTTCTACGGTCTCCGTTTTCCGATCCATAAACATGCGCCGCCTCCACCCGCCGCCGCGGTCGAATTAGCTTGACTCCGGCATAAAGATCCTCGTGGGCAATGATATTTATCGCCTCGGCATAAAAGATCATTAGCCGGCTTTTGTGAATTTACCAGCGCCAGATATAGGAAGATAATCGAGGCGTGGGTGGATCTGAATCGACCGGTACCCGGTTATGGGAAAGAAGAATAATGAACTTTATTCCGGCCCTGGCCGTTTCGACAACGGGTCCAAATCTGGCTATTTAAGGAAGCCGGGTCAAATCTTGTCCAATATTGAATAATCCGCTTGGATAAAATCGAATCTAGATTGGAAATTTTTCATCCCAAGGTCGTGCCCTGAAAACGCATTTTTTGCACACACTCAATCACTTCATGGCACAAATAATAAAATCTCTGAGGAATTTGGCTAGCATGAATACAAAATCCCATTCCAAACATACTTTCACCTGTTAGGACAAATAATTTGACGGCTCAAACTACATATGTGGATTTGATACCCAAAATTTATATAATTTCTAATCAAAAAGCATCAATAACAAACTAAACTTACGTAAAACTATATGTTTGCAAGTGAATTTTATGAATAGTGTCTGCTCGATGATATACGTTCATAGTTATTTATCCTCTTGTCTGCCTATCCTCGCTGATTAATCCTGCCAGATGTGTTTCGACATTTTACCATCTTAACTTGTCTAGGTGATTTCTGGGATGTGATTTAGATCTATTTTGATACCATTCTACACCACGGCAAAAAAAGACCTGATTTGATCTATGAAACACACCTACAAACGAAGCTAACACTGGGTCAACCCCCCCAGCATCCATGACTTCGTAACAGAAACTTGAATCGACAGAAATCACCCTGACTCAACATTGACGATGGCAACTTATCGGAACGCGTCTAATAGACAAAATCAGCGGGAATGGGCAGACCAGATATGTAACTATTAAATTATGATAGTGTTAACTACAAAAGGAATAGTTCGTTATTGCAAGGTCGTACCCTGAGAATGAATTTTTTGCATCCACTCAATCACTTCATGGCACAAATAATAAAATATCTGTGGAATGTGGCCAACATGAACACAAAATCCCATTCCAAATTGGAAATTCAACGTAATTAAAAACGTGAACATTTTTTAAGGTAAAATCAATATACCTTGTAAAAACTAACAAGTTTTTTTAATTCAGAAAATATTTGCCTTTGTATGAAGTGTTTCTATTCTCTTAGGCGAATGCAAAAATAATGGGTTCACTTTTTACTATTACAGTCCAGCGTTCGAATCCCAACGTGTCTACCACATTATATTTTTGAGGGAGGGGATGTGGTTGAAAAACATCGGGTTAATATTTCGTCTGCTGTTGCTAAACACCATAAGAAATAGAATTCTAAATTAATAAATCTAAGCACTTAGTCTATCCGGTTAAGAATGTCACGCTGCTTCCTTTAAAAATGATGCCTATTCTACGACTAGATTTTTGACATAGTTTAAATTCGATATATAAATTGAAGTAGTAATGTCAGGCAGATTTATATAAAATGTAACATGAGTTCTGGCGAGGTATTTGAACATTGTGTGTATGCTGTGAAAGTTTATCAATTATAAACAATAAACATAATGTATAACTAGAATAATAGATAAAGCTATTATATTTTTATACCATTTTTATCGTTAGACACCAAAAGAGTAAGTTGCTTTCATAGGTAATCCAAAAAGATATTTAAATTGTAAGGTTAAATAAATTTTTTAGCAGGGTTTCTTTTCTACTTTAATTCAGCTGACAGATATAAAACACGTAATCCTTACTTGTACGAATTTGTTCAATTGTGTCATAAAACTTTTATGGGATTTTAATTGGTGGAACCGCTGCAGGGTGGTGCAAACAGCGTGACAGTCCTTTCTTCTATCACTTAATCAATTTTTATATAGAAAATGAGCGTTTATATATATATATATATATATAAAATCTTAAGATTATTGGTTCTTAACAAAACATCAATGTTCATGGTAGTATTATTATTGTACAATTGCCTTATCAAAATTTCAACATAATGCATTTCTGCAAGACAGTAGTATACTGATTTGGACGAATTTAAAAACATTTTGATCTAAAGCAATGTCAAATTAGAAGTATTTTTATTAGCCAGAAGCTGAAAAAAATTCTGAATCTTTGAATAGCTGTTGCATTAGTCTTTCTTTGTCTAATATGACAGCTATCGTTTGGCTATTTTTATTTACATGTAGCGAGAGGATGGATAATCTGGGTTGGATGGATAATGAGATCAAAAATTCTACGGTTTAAATAAAAGTGGTCGTTTGCGGTATAATTTGTTATATAACCCTCTTTTTCTTTCGGCCGTTATTACAAAAGATCGTGGTACTCCTCAGTTTGCTCTTCAGCAACAAGCTTGCTACATCCTGCCTAAATGCCATAGCCCGCCTTTCAACCGGTAAATAATTTTAAATATGTTGGCGATATTTAAACATAAAAAATCAGGCGGATGAAATTAAATTTTTTAATCCCTGGTCTGACAAGTCTGTCAGATTTGTTTATAACTGTTTCCTCAATGTATATTATGTACAGATAGCAATAAATAAAATAAACATCTTTAAAAAAAAAGTTTAAAAACAGATTATGAAACATGATACAAAATAATTTTTGAGTTTCGTTAATTTAATGACTAAACAGAAAAAAAACATTCGTTCAATTAGAGATTCTAATTCAGAACCGACATCCAGAGGGGTTGGCTATAATATGGAAAAAATTTCAAAATATACTGAGTAATACAAAATTTTTTGACATTGAGCATGCACACTTACGCTAAAAACAAAATAAAGTATTTCCTGATTCTGTTTTTTTATTAAAAATTGCAATAGTAATTTTTAGTGCGCAAAATGAATGTTTGATATATATTAGATAGTTCACTACGTGAGATAGATTGACATTTTTTCAGAATTTTCCGTTGTTTTTAAAAGAGTAAATAAATAAGATAAAATATAAAATAAATAAGAAAAACAAGTCATTTTCAACAATAGTTTGTTGATGGTGTTCTACAAAATCCATTAGACGGACGGAAATGTTCCTATTGTCAGAACTCAGAACTAGATGATAGACAATTTGAAGTCGAGAAGGTGATCCTTACAATATTATAAAGTGTGACGGAGGGAAATAAAGAGAAATAATGAATGTTTGCACTGATGGAGCTTGAAACGAGGCTGGTCCTTATTTACGCCGCCTTTTAAGGAGGAGTTGCAAAATCCGGCAACAAAAAGCTCTCGAGACTCTTTCAAAGGTCAGCCACCAAATGAAATCCACAGAGTGGAGAATCATCAAGAGATGAATGCCTCGTTGAGCGACATCATTTCTCACTATGACATCTAGAACTGTTAACAATGACAAAGTGTTGAGGTCTCGGCTGGATGTAGCAAGGACTCGGGGATTGAGAGCAGGTCGATATTCGGTACGTGTACATCCTTGAACTATAGTCCAAGGGTGTTGGCTACCGCAATATATTCTTTACATCTACCGATTAGAATTTAAAGGGCGGAGGTCCCTTGGGCGTACATTAAAATAGAACGATGTACCTCTTCTTTCCTGATCATTTTTTCACTTGTCATACTCGGTTTCCAAACGACATTTCGCAGTGTCGGGCATTCCTTTGGATTGAATGCACGACTATTTATAAAAGGAAGATTGAAAAGCAAAAACAGGTGGAACTATCAAGCTTGAAAGTTTCCTGGAACCTTTCAAAACACATTTACAAAGATAATGAATAATTTAAGATAAAACCGACTACTATGGAATTTTCTTCCCAAGATGCAGAAATATATTGAGCGTGTTATTTTCCCAACTTTGGAATTCTTCATTCATAAATTTTTGTAAAAAAACAATTAAAATCTTTAATACAAACACGAACATTCCAACACGCAATTTAAATTTCAAAAAACATAGTTGTATTAGTTGTTAGGCCAAAGAAGAGGACTTTTTCTTTCTAGCTTTTGACCAGATAAATAATTTTAAGGTCAAATTTTAACGGTTGATTAATATTGTATTTTAGATTAAAAGTATCGTTCTATTTTTCAGGCCTTTTTGAAACCTTTTTTAAACGAAAAACTTGATTTTTCTTCCAGGTTTCGGCAACTTGCCACAAGAATTTCGTTTTTAATTTTATTCATTTCTGTCAAAAAATTTATATAGTTACATTATTATTTCTATTAATAATACATTATATTTCGTGGTCCGAAGGTGGTATTTAGTGAAACTATATTTAAAAGATGATAAAGTATAAATTGAATTAAATTGCTGGTTATTCTTGCTAAGATTTTGACTATTCATTCAAACTTCATCAGGAGTAGAGTCCTATTTAGAAAATATAAACAAGTACTTAAGGTTTTTAAGTTGAGATAAAAAAAGTCAGTGTCACGAGCGGGATTCGAACCCACGACCTTCGGCTAAATACGCCGATGCTCTACCACTTGAGCTATCGTGACTTAGATCCACCAACTATCCATCTCAGCCTACCTTTTTCATTTAAACGAATACCTTACGTAAAGATTAATTAATTGAAAAAAGTTATTTGGTCAATCGGACCACGAACTCTAATGAATTTAATTAGAAAAATGAAGTATATCTTCATTAAAGCTCTACGTGGCCATTTCATTTGTCGCCGAGAATCAATTAATATTCCAAGATATTTGAAAAATGGCAAAAAGGAGGGAAAATTCGAAAGATAGGTTGAAGTGGGAAGTTGGTGTCCGAGTGGATCGAAGTCACATAGCTCAAGTGGTAGGGCAGTGGCGCATTTAGCCGAAAGTCGTGGGATCGAAACCCGTTCGTGACATTGACATTTTTATTTCAACCATTACCTTACAATTAATCTATTAATAATATATATATAATAAACATTATTAATGTTTACATTAAGACATTTTCAATTCTTAATAATTGGTTTTTTCCCCACCCTCACGGTGCCGATGTTTTTGAAAAAATCCCATTTGTATGTATGTCGGGTTTGAATGCATGGCCGCTGGATTCGAACCCGGGACCTTTACCTTCCAGTGATGCCGTGTCAACGCCTAAACCGTTGCGGCCACCGACGCCCCCCTTAATTAAGTTAATTTTGTTTTACCAAAATAAACTTTCTTGAAAACATGATTTACCAAAAATGGCTGGTGAACTTTCAAAAGAATGTTTCAATTTTGTTTGTTATTGTTCAGATCAAATACAGTCGACCTTTTTAATTCGAAACTTGATAATTCTTGACCCCTTCAGCAGGTCATTTCAGTAAATCGAAATTATTCTTATACTCAAGTTATGACAATATACTGTGTTATATATTAATGTTTGTAGTATAGTTGTGTTGATCGGAAGTAACTATATAATTTTTTGTGAAGATTTTAAAAAAATATTATTTTTGCTTAATTTTCCCTTAGAGGATTGTGACGGTTTCGTTTTTCGAAATGTCGATACGTTTTAGCACGCAGCGGACATCCGATATGGCCAGACAACATTTCAGGCAAGTTAGAATAGGAATTTTAATAATTAATATGCATGGAACAGCCTATTTTTTGTGTCGATCTTTTTTTTCAACGGTGAACGGTTTTACATAATGCAAAATTCGTTACCTCGGGATTCCTTTCATCGGATTCGTTTCGTCGGCAGTGGAATCTATCGCTTTCTCCTAACAACGTGCTTAGGGTAATTCGTCCCGGAGACGATTTTAAGGATTCACAATTAATTAGTAATTCCACTAATTTGCACCGGGTCGTTAATAAAGGAGTCAGCGGTGCTGATTTCGCTACGAGAACGTTTTGGAGTCGTTGGACGTGACACGTGCCCCCCCACTCGCATCAGCAACACTATCTTCAGAGTCCATCAATTACAAACGAACGGCCAACTGTATACCATTAGAATACATTAAGGATGAGGAACGTCTAATGAACCAGCTCGGGTAATCACAAACGCTCTTTCCTTCTTTCCTTCGGTAACGGGAAATCAAGTGAACACGACGGTCGGAAAGTGACCTCACTCCTTCCGCAAATTCCCATTTCGTGTTAATGGCCGAAGCCGTTCTGAAAACGCGATAAATCCTTAATAAAACAAATAAAAACATTTTTTTCTTTATGAGGGTGGTAGTAGTTTTATACGCCATAACGAATAAGTGGGCAAATATTTTGGATTATGAAACCGAGGTACTATTGAAATATTTTTTACAGATTAGGAACTGCAATTTTATGATCAAAATCTTATATTGTTACTGGTTTAATACAAAATTATATAGTATAGACATAAATTTTGTAGTTATTTTTTATACAATAACTTCTAATAGTGTACATTACAATTTAGTTAATTATGTTAGGTTTTTTCATGACGTCTACGGCATGATGAACCTATAGGTTATCGGTTATAATATATTATTAAGAGTCGACCTCTTTACGACCTTGTGCACCACTACCAATATTGATATATTAGTATATTGTGCAATTTCAATCGGATCTTTGCTAAGGTTATTAAGGCTTTTTACCAGATCCAAAGCTTTCATGTGCTTCTTTTCTGTTGTATTCTTCTTCTTCCACAGGCTTGTTTTAATATTTTATTTCGCTGAGGTCTATTGTTTTGCTTTAACCCTAATTAATATCAAATATGTATATAGATAGGTGGGTTGAAAAAGTTAAAAAAAAAAAAGAGAGAGAGAGAGAGAGAGAGAGGTTTCGGTTGAGATAAAAAGTCAGTGTTACGAGCGGGATTCGAACCCACGACCTTCGGGTAATACGCCGCTGCTCTACCACTTGAGCTATCGTGACTCCGATCCTCTCGGACACCAACTTCCCATCTCTCCATCTTACACTACACCGTTCGAATTTTCCTTCTTTTTATCATTTTCAAATGTCAAAAGATCGCTTAAACTGTTTGGTATCTCAAAATTCAGAGAAATAACTTCGGTTTATTTTGTCACAAGTGATTATAGTACATTCCCCAGTTTAAACCTCTCTCTCGTTCTCATTACTGTCTATCTTTTTCACTTTCTCTACCCAATCATCTATATACATAGCTCCATAGTTATTGGTAATTAGCGTTAAAGCAAAAGAAAAAGGTCAGAGATGGAAAAATTTAAAAGGAAATTGAAAGGAATAAAAATTAGTTAACTCAAACAAAAATAAAATACTATCCGTTTTAATTGTTATATGTTGTAAAATAAAACTTAAAAAACGTTGATTCATTTCAATGTTCAGAAAGGAAATTAAATAAAAATAAACAAAGGAAAAACGTGAATTTTGTAAGTCCGGCTCTCAGAAATATTTAACATACTATCACATACGCCAATTTTCATTACCTTTGCGATAAAAAAATTATAATAATAAAAAGCGAACTTCTAAAATATTATTTTATTATTTTTTATTATTTTACCATAGTGGGTGAAACAATGTGTCTTTATCAAACTATTTTAAATTGGAAATTGGATTTTTTGAAAAATGTGATATAATCGAGTACTCCCTCCGTTCCGATTCTTGGAGGTCGTTTCATTGGAAATAGTTTTGTGTCCCTTGCATGTTTTGGAAGTGAATTTATTTATTAGCGTGAATGTGTTGGGAAAGGGCCGCTGGCGGAATATTGAGTACCTACCGATCCTCAATTGGGTTAGTTACATAATTGATGTTAAGGGTGATGGAGGCATGACGAGTACTTCACCAGTAATTGAGTCAATGGTACGTAAATAGGAAAGAATATATTAAAGAGCGAGTGAGTTTGTACATAAGTATGGATTTAAGAACTGATTGCATTGAATGCTGAAATAGCTTAGCTGTTGACAGCCCCAGTAAGTCAACCTCGGTGGTGTCAGTCACCAAAAGACAGACCGAGTTCTGTCTGTTTGGGACTCCCAAACCCGGGGTGGGTGATTC
Organism: Cimex lectularius; assembly: GCF_000648675.2. Taxonomy (NCBI): domain Eukaryota; kingdom Metazoa; phylum Arthropoda; class Insecta; order Hemiptera; family Cimicidae; genus Cimex; species Cimex lectularius. The sequence continues at coordinate 68,747 of NW_019394229.1, forward strand.
TCGAGTCCTGCCGGTAATTTTTTGTTCAGTACCAAAGCTAAAATTGCGGGTTGACTGCAAGAAGTGGTAGACTCAACTCTGTACACGTGTGTGCATATATGTAAGTGCAGATTTGCCCTTATATAAATCAGTAATCGTTAATCAGTAAAATTGTGTTGTTTAATACAATTGATTAAACTTTGGAGTTATAATGGTCGGAAAATTCATATAAATCGGTTAAACTCTTATTTATTAATGGTTTTATGCTGGTGGATATAAAGGTCTCATTTGGTCTACATAACCATTTAGATATAGTAAATAGTATAGTTTCAAGCATTGCACTGATTTCCCATATTGGTAATAGTTTTTCTATTCAAAGAAACAATATTTGAAGATGTGTTTGAACACACTATATAAAAGACGTTTTAATTTTGATCACCGCCTTTATCCTTTTATGGTTTTCCTTCCCATTTACGTATGCATATGTTGTTTAAATATTCAGTAGGCCCCGAAGGAGTTTTCAAATTAAGCCAGCTATTCATAATTCTCTATTCATTATTTCAAAGCAGTTGAAAACGTAATACTGTTTTAATTACGTAGATTACCTAATTTTCTAAAATCAAAAACATAATATTTAGGATTAATTAATTAGTCATAATTCTTGGGTTTTTATTTATCTTGTATCTTCTGTTTTATCGCAAATGCTATTTCGTGTTTGCCGCATTTTTTTTCATTGGATCAACTTCTAAAAGCACACCTTCCTGGGCAAGGATTTGATTTCACTTTAATTAATTTATTCTTCACACGTCTGATATAGTCTGTATATAGATGTCTTGTTTTGTGCTCGATATTTTTAAAGTAATAAATTTACATCCGCCACTTCCAAACTTTTAATTTTTTATTTTTACTCGACACTCTGGCTGTCTAATTATTGAAGTGTTCTTCCAGCAATCAACTAAAATAATTCACAAACTCTGACGGAAGCAGACTTTTACTTTAAATTTAGTCAGATAACTTGTTTATAAAATTTTTGTTCTCCTTGTGATTATACAATTCGCTAAACAATATTCGGTCTGCGTGTAGGTAAAACCATTTTTTTGCACTGTTTTACATTGATCTGAATACTTGCTTTACCCATTATTTATGATATTAGTAGTTCCGAAAATACCAAAACTAGATTTGAATTTTATTGGTTCCCTATATTTTGGAATGTGCCAAAATAGATAAAACATGACAGAACTGAAACGTACGTAATCCCGAAGACGTTCGGTCTGGCTATGTCCTAGCAGTTGGCATAATTTTTTTGTTTGTTGATATACCCTTTTGACGGGTACCGTTTGGAGGTAAGCGCCCGGCCGTCCGTCCCAGGTACATTCTGAGGTTTTTTGCAAGAAGCGTGAAACCTTGATCGGCGGACACGGTTCATTAAATCCTCCTCATCGATATCATAATAAGTTATTGCGGTTTCACGAAGGCAGTTCCTGGTTACGTCAAGGGTACCTGTAACTGATATCCACAGGGCCAATTCCGTTCTGGCTCAAGTTATTGGGCAACGGCGAATTTTTACGTGACGCTTCCCGATACAGGAACAAAGGCTGCCGTCTAATTACGTAACCCGGTGCGACCGCTCTTCCGCAGCGGGATCCGCAAGGGCGACGGTCACCTGGTGTGACACATAGACTGTGGTGACGGCCGTCTCAAGGGTGCAGGTGTGAATCTTTCGGAGCGATTACTGCTCTACGTGCGGCCTTCGAAAACTGGAGCTAAGGTGTTATTTTTTCCTGCTGAGATGAACTTTTACGTTTTGAGAACGTTTTACCAGGATGGGATGATCTCATTTATTTTATGTTCCTTGGGAATCAAAATGTTCATATAAGTTCACAGGGCAATTGATGAGGAGACATTTATGAATGTTCGCCAGTATTTCCCGTTCCCAATGCATCTCACTCTCACTCTCTTCTCCCTCTTTCTCTCTTTCACTTATTCTCTCTTTACATCCTCGTTCACACCCCCCCACTTTTTATCTTTCACTCACTCTTACGTTCCTCATCTTTTTCTTTCATACCCCTCCCTATTACGCGTTTTCCTCCCTCTCTTCCACTTTCTCTCTGTCTGTCTGTCTCTCTCTCTTTCTCTTTCTCTCACTATCATCATTTTTCTCTTTCTCTTCGTTATTCTCTTTTTCTTTTCCCATCTTATTTTTTCTTGCTCTCTCCTTCTTTTTCTCTGTTTCACTCCTTCTCTCTATTCTACTTTACTTTTACCCTCTTTTCCTGCATCTCATCACCCTCTCTTCGTTTATCTGTCATGTATCCTTCTCACGGTTGCGCCCTACCACTCTCTCTCTCTCTCTCTCTCTCTCTCTCTCTCTCTCTCTCTCTCTCTGTGTGTGTGTGTGTGTGTGTGTGTGTGTGTGTTTCTCTTGAGCTATCGTGACCTCGATTGATTAGCTCAAGTGGTAGAGCAGCGGCGTATCTAGCCGAAGATCGTGGGTTCGAATCCCGCTCGTGCCATTAACTTTTTTTCATCTCAACTAAAAACCTTAATTAATTGTATTTGGAATTTGACATCTTGCGTGTGCTATATCGATGTTTCTCTTTAATTTTTCCGTTAGTTTATTCGTTTTAGCTAGCGGTATGAAATGTTTTACATTTATGTAATTGAGTGTGTGTGTTTTGTGTATGAAACCAAATATTATATATATTTTGGATATGGTTATTGTAATTTTTATATGCCAGTTGGTGAAAACTTTTATTGTTTTGCTTGACGTGTATTCAATTTATAATCCACCGGTGCTGTAATTTATCCCAGTATATTGCATTAAAATTATATTCACATATTCTTTACAAAGTACAATGTTTATGTATAATAAATATACAAAAACACACTCGCATAACAAGTTTTCTGCTACGAAACAGGTTATTATTATCCATTTAGAACGATAATTGTCTAGTTAGTTTTTACGAAGCATTTAAAATTTTTCAACAGATTAAAATATTTCATTGAATTGAAACAGGTTATATTAATTTTCTGTTTAATAAACAACTAATCAGAATTAAGAAAAAATGTAAAAAAATGTTTTATGAAATTTCTCTGCATAATGAAACGGCCTAGACCCCGGTGGAATCAGCGCGCGACCAATTCGTAAATTAGTGGCAACTCCTTCGAAAAATAACTTCGACCACGCGTGAAGTAATTAATTAATTTCCGGCTTTTTGCAAACTTTCTCGGATCAGTTTTGTCATCATTAACGTATTCTAAAAGAAAATTAAAAAAGAATATTATAAAAAATGAAAACTAGAAAACGGGCTTTAATTATTATTTGCTTAGGCTTTTTAGAGATTAGCATAAACCGTTTTTCAATGATTTATGAGCTCGACTGCTTCTGTACAAAAACACACCTCGTAACTTGAAAAGAACAAAATGCGTTTCTAGGACTTTATTAACATTCAAAACTCGAACTTAGCCTCTCGTATTTCTCCTTTTTACCTTTTGATTAATTGCATTTACACTGTTTCTATTATTTACCAAAAAGGGTAACCGGTATCTTTTTGTTCCTCTTCCATTTTTGAACCGGTGTAAAGAACTCCGAACAAAATGACATAGGAAACATAAAGACATCTCCATGTCATAATACAAAGGAAGAAATATTATTAAAATTATTGTTTAAAAACGCAACAAGTCTGTCTTATCCTGCGAAGAGAAAAATGTTACTTGTATAACATTAATTGTACAATACTTGTATATATTATAAAGCTCAAATTATTCATGAAGTATTGAGATTATTATTTAATAAGCTTGGTGTCAAATAAAATGGTTTTCTCCTACGCCGACATATCTAATTTTGAAAAATTAATTTGTCAAAAGTGATAGATTTCTGTGCAAATTCTTTTTTTTCAACGCTGCAAACAACTGTAATTTTTGCCTTCATCCTATGCTCAATAAATGTTTAAAACTTGTGTTATGCTGGGAAGTGGATTAAGTAAGCAACTTCATAAGGCTGGTATTTTATTTACGACTTCTGGCGCCAAAGTGCGAAAAGGGTGTTATTTAAAAAAATAAATAAATTTTGTTATTTACACTGTTACACTGCATTAAAGCTCGAAATTATTACTACATCATGATTTTATATTTACCAGCATACTTCATTTTTTGTGATATTCGTGAAATTATATTTTCTTCGGTTTTAAACCTTTGCCAGTTCTAAGCTACAAATCAAAATCATAATTAAATTTGAAAAACATTTACGATCACACGTGAATAATATTATTCAATTTGATGAAATTCGTAAGCTTCATTTAAAAACATGTAAGGTATTACTATTTATAATCGTCTCGTAGATTAATTCACCAACACCTGGACCAATCAGGTTAGACTTTTATTTTGGAGGTCTTGCTTATCTCTTCAGTTTTTAATTTGTTTAAAATAATCGTAAAGGATAATAAATATATTCATATTTTTTACTCTTAGTTTGTTATTACCGACAATTTTAATTTTTTTTAAATAATCAATGTCCCATTAGCTTTTTAAGTATGCAATCCTTAAGAATACAGAATAAGTGGTAAAATGTATCCTTGGTATATTCAAATGACAGAATGAATAATCTTCTTCAAAAAGGGTTAGAATAAAATGGCCGTTAAAGGCAGAAAGAAGCTTATAAATCTCCTAAACACAGATTGGCTTAGTTAGTTTTGTATTCGCCCTGTTTCGATTTTATCAGGGCTGCGAGGCCTTTTATCGTAATTAAAAAATCTCTCGCCGTTCTGCGCGGGCAATCAACATTAATATAAGTTGAACATCTATTTCTGGCGTTGAATCATTAAGTGGAATTCCACCACCGGTTTTTGTCAGTTGGGCCGAAAAAGTGGAGCTCATTTGTTACTCGTTGAGACGGTTTTTCCTTTTTCGTTTTTTTCCAAAAAACGCCGTCTATGAACCGAAACACATGCAGCCCGGAAGAACTGGCAAACAAGGCTGTAATCTAATGGCATCTTCAGTGAATTTCGGACCTATTTATCCGAAAAGAAATCAACCGGGAAGAAGATTACAAAAAAGAGAGTGTGAAATTGGAAGTTGAATAAATTAAAAAGCATATTGGAAAAGATGATTTAACGTTCAATCTGTAGTAAATTTTAGCTTTTAAAATATGAAAACCGCACCTAGTAAAATTATGGGCTTTCGACACGAAAAATAACCGAAACAAAGTACATAAAAAATTTAATATAGAACGAAATTAGAACATTTTAAACAACGTCAAAAAATGCATTATAACTATCTCTCTTTAACCTGAAATATGTTCTTCATTATGTATAATTTAACAGGTCAAAAACATAAAACTTACTAAAACAATATCACTACTTTTTCCCGCCCTACATCGTGATGAAAGGATTTTTTTTTATCAACGTTCGAATATTTTTTAGATTGTATAATTTTTAGGCAGCTTATTTATTCTTCATAAAAATTATTGAAAGTATTACTAGAGAGAAAATATGCTTAAAAGAAGACGGGAGAAGAAAGATATAGAGTGAGGGAAGGAAGAGAGAGTGGGAAAGAAACATATGGCGAGAAAATACATAGAAAATAATGAGAGAAAGAGTTAGTAAGTGTGATACAGAACGAGAGTAAAGTAGTTGTTAGTACAAAGGAGAGAAATCAATAAATATAATGGGGGAGAGAGAGACCAGATAGATAGACAGACATGATAAAGAAATAGATAGATAGAGAGGAAGTGAGTGAGAGAGGGAGAAAGATAAATACAAAGTGAGATGCTGCGGAATGATAGAGAAGACAGAGATATTGATTAATCGGTTTATTTAATCACGCAAAGTTAGCTTTACCATTTAAGGAAAGAGAAAAACGGAGTGAATGAATTAGTGAGGAAGAGAGAGAGAGAGAGAGCGAGAGAGAGAGAGAGAGAGAGAGAGAGAGAGAGAGAGACAGCACAGACAGACAGACAGGCAGAGAGAGAGAGAGAGAGCGACAGATAAATAGAGAGAGAGAGAGAGAGAGAGAGAGAGAGAGAGAGACAGACAGACAGACAGACAGGCAGAGAGAGAGAGAGAGAGCGACAGATAAATAGAGAGAGGAGAGAGAGAGCGACAGATAAATAGAGAGAGGAGAGAGAGAGAGAGAGAAAGAGAGTGAGCAAGTTCAGTCGGAAGTAGAAAGAGGAAAAATGTAAAGATAGAAAGAGAGAGAGAGAGTGGGAAAGAAAAAAAGTTAAGGAAAGAGTGAGGGAGTGTGAGCGAGATTCGCTGGGAAATAGAAAGAGAGAAAAGTAGTAGTGAGAGAGAGAAAGAGAGAGAGAGAGTGAGAAAAATGGATAAATTAGCATGGCAGAGAGGTAGTGATTCAGACAGTGGGAAAGAAAAAAGAGAAGCAAAGAGCAAGTGAGAGAGAGAGAGAGAGAGAGAGAGAGAGAGAGAGAAAGTGAGATAGGCAGAAAGAAAATATTCGCAAAAAAATCGACGATTACTGATCCTCTGTTATTATTGCTAAAATTAATTTTTATTTATTTTTCATTTTTAATTCCCATTGTTAAAACCGTCCTTTAATGACCCTCCACTCCTTGCAATTCACCCTTAATGCACGTGAAATTAAATTATTACGAGCCGACAAGCTAGTTGTAAATTAAATTTATAAGAATGTCGCCGTTTATCACATCCGTCTTGATTGCTTTCCCCTATTTAATTACGACTCACCATCGACTTTATCGCCCGTTAAGGCAATGTCTTCAAACGGTATCTTCTGTTGTGTAATTATTATCGACCATTTGTTAATTATTCACGAAGTTCTAATTTGTAACGTCGTTTTAATGTCGTTCTTTGATTATGATAAAAAATATTGCCATTTTTTTGCTAGCTGAGAATCAAGGATTTCACAAGTAATACCATCCAAAAAGCATTTTATTATATTGTTTGATCCGCTTAGACTCGCTGGTTTTTTTTATACAAACTGGTTTATATACCTTACTAAAAAATAAATAAATATTAGGCAATATTTTCAAGGATTTCACATAAAACACAAGTAACCATTAAGCGATTTATGATATTATTTTATTCGTCATAAATGTCTTTCCTAGGCCTGCACTAAGATTGCACTAATACTAAGATTTATAGGAATATTTGTAAGTCCGAATCATTTCCATGTTATCCAGTCAATTTTTGAAAAAAGGGAAAGACGATCCCGCCGGGTCTGCTCCTTGGGAGGAAGCAAGGCCGACCGCGCCCAATCAGCAAGGCCAGGTAGTCCTCAACAGATTAACCGGGCTTTTATTAAGTGTTGATTGAAAGGTCCTTGACATTTGAAAAAGCCCACGTTGCGCGAAGAGTCGAGAGGCGCGTGGGATCTGAAAGATGACCCGCCCGGCTTTTAAGTAATGGGATGTATCAAGAATTTATAGTCTTTGCTCCATGTCCTGAAATTGGAGAGCTGCGGGAGATTTGTATTTCAATTTAGCGACCTTCGAAACTCTTCGGTTAAACAAAGTGGACTTACTTCTTCGGAGAGGGCTGCCTTGTACATCACTCGGAAGAACGACATGCCAAACCAATATTTGCAACGCCCCCGCCCCCAGAAGAAATGTTTACCCTGGAATATAGAACTTTCAATTGCCTTTTGGTAAAAATTATCATACAGCTAGGTTTGTGTAGTACATGTTTTAGAATGCCTTTTGCACTACGCATTTTCTACTAACTTGTTCCTCACCCTTTCAATGGTATTTTTAATTTTTTAGGAGAAAAGAAAGATAGGGAGTGTTTGGTCCAATTTTCAATACAATCTCTTTTATTTGGTGTCAAAGTTGTATGAAAAGTATCTAGCATTTAGTGTTTCATTCTTACATTACCTAACTTTTTTACGTATCTCTGCTGCTGCACCTGTGAATCATTCAAGCGTTTTCAGACATCTGAACTCAAAATTTTGGCCTTCCATCAAGTCGAAAAAGGTTTGTTGTGTTCAATGTGTTAAGTTCCCGACGCATGTTTTATTTATATCGTCGGCTTTTTCGAAGGTAAAGTCCGGATCGGTCCAGCGGGGACTTTTTTTTCCCCCAGCTGAGCTTGCAAGTGTTCCGCATGCCGATACCGAGATAAGGATGGGTTTGTGTCCACCACCGCCTGGATTTCTTTTCGCATTTGCCGACACTATTCGTACGCTATATTAATAATACATGAAGATTTCACGCTTTTGTATGAATTATTGGCACGATCACAAATTATTCTTTAAAAAATTCTATCGATTATATTGAAATTTTCACAATTACAATTTAGAATCATACCTATGAAATAGTTAGAGCCTACGGGAACTAAACTTTTTTATTATCTTACAATAATTATTTTCCTTAGAATGAACTGGAAAACTTAAGTTTAGGTGATGAGGTGTTTTGTAGAGGACATATGGAGCAAAAACAACTTTTTGGGCTTTACCGTTGATATAATTACCTGACTGAATGAGATGAAAAAAATTAATAACTAGGTATATGTGAATTTTACAGAACATTTACAACTAACATCTACAACCAGAATTTGAAATTTAAAAAATTATATATTTTATATAATCAACACCGACTTAAGGGAAACCACGTTTTTAAAAGACAGTTCACGAAGGTGTTTTAAGTCTATAATAATGAAAGCTAGGAGGGAAATGTTAAATTTAAATTGTTCATACGCTAGAAGCGGGGAGAGGCATATGAGTTCTCTCTGCAATATGTTAGCAGATGAAACTGTCTTCCATTTTGTATGTTGCCCAAATCTGCGGAACTAGAGAAAATCTTTTTTACATGCATTCGAATTAAAGTGGAATACATTTCTCAAATATTTAAATGGACAAAATTGGCGGGAACTATACCATTATGTAATATATGCATTAAAATATAGAAATCAATTGACACAAGAATTTAATTATTAAATTAATATATTTAACTATTTATTTAGTCCTCTGTTTATTTATTCTCGTGTTTTACTACTTGAATCTATAACTTGTTATTGTTGTGTGGGATTGTTACTGGAATTCAAAGTCTATTTTGTGAATGTTAAATTGAGTACTGTATACAATATTTATACACTTATTAATAGTTGTTATGGGCTACAAATGGGCAATGGACATATCTTAAACTAAATTTGTTACATTGTGAGAAATCGTTTATGTATGTGCGCTTGTTTATTGTATTGTTATTTTTTCTGTAGTTGATTTAATATAGGATTCAATGCCTCTTATATATATTATATACATATTATGCTTGCCAACTTCTGCAGACAGATGGTATCACAAATATGTATATGCATTTTGTACAGTTCATATTTGTTATTTCGAGGAAAAGAAATAAAAAGCATTTCCATTCTATTCTATATTTTATATAAATACAATATACTTTTATATACAAGACAAATACTTTGATTGAATCTAAAATTTTGTATAAATTCATTTTTTTATCTAAAATGTTCTAGCATTGTATAAATTCATTTTTTAAATCTAAAATTTTCTAGCATTGTACAAATTCATTTTTAATATGAAATTTTCTAGCATTGTATAAATTCTTTTTTTTTAATCTAAAATTTTCTTGCATTTTATTAATTCATTTTTTCTATCTAAAATTTTCTTGCATTGTATAAATTCATTTTTTTATCTAAAATTTTCTAGAATTGTATAAATTCATTTTTTTTAAATATAACATTTTCTAGCAATGTATAAATTCATTTTTTTAAATCTAAAATTTTCTAGCATTGTATAAATTCATATTTTTTGCTCACCTCCTACATGCATTTGTAAAATTTAAACAATGTTTATATATCCCAGGCCCTGAAGATGATCTTAATAAAGATCGAAAAGTTGGCACGATAAAGAAAATGGTTTTCTAAAGCCTACGTCACATCAGATCGCATCTCACGATCTCCGAATAATCATCGACTAACGGTCACTAATCACCACACATTTAATATAAATTTCAAATTCAAATTGTACATGTTGACTGTAAATATTTTGCAATACCTTGTTATTAAATTTTTTGTTCTCAATGGGTCAAGTAAATATAATAACTTAAACTTTTTTTTTTTAATAAATAGGCCTTGATGATGGTGGAAGAATCCACCGAAAACTCGAACAGGCCAAAAGGTTGGTTTTGCTCCATACGACCTCTAAAGTAGATCTAATCACCCCAACTTAATATTTTGCAGGTTGATAATTATCCAAAACGAACTAGAAAGCAATAAAGCTTTGTGTTTATAAGAAAATACGTTTATAATGGTCAATCACAGATATAAAATATTTCTACTTATAATTTGGCTACCTTTAAGTCCTTCGATAAATATAAACTTTGAACAATACAAATGCCGAAAGGCTTGTTTCATAATTAAGGTTTCAAAAATTTATGAATATACTTGACCCCGATTCGTACAGACGGAAGAATGGGCTACAAAAAAAAAACTGCCCGAGATTATCTGGATAGAGCCTTTAAATCGGTGATGTGTGAAAAGATAACCGATGACCCTAATAAATCTAATTATTCAATTTCTCAGCCGTCCCTGCCCACCCAGGGTAAATAATGGTTTCATTTATTTATTTTCATTATTCATACGCTGCCGCCCTCCGGTCCAGGGCAGGATCAGATAAACGCTGACTTCTTAACGACTCCCGGTCCTGAGAAACGATAAAGAAGGACGATTCCTAATCGCGTAAACAAAAATAATAGGATACCTCAAAACATTGCCAAATCAAACTATGTAAATGCATTTAAATGGAATCGGAGATTTAATCTGTTGCCTTTTTTTTCTGTTTCAGGTTGGTGTTTGGCTTGAATCCTATCCAGGTACCAAATACAAGATTTTAGATCAGAATACCTGTCTATCTTTTATGCGATAACAAAATTCTAATGTTTATATTGCCACAAATATATTCCAGTAAACTATTTAGAATAAATAATGTGATTATTATTCATAAATTGGAGGTGACAAGCATTATGTTAAGCGTTTCTTCTCTTCTTTAAAGATAATAATTTATTACTATAAGAAATGTCAATATGTCAAAATCGAAATCTAAGAACGATAACTAAGACAAATTTTGTTGTAATTATAAATGTGTGGTGATTAGTGACCGTTTGTCGATGATTATTCAGAAATCGTTTGATGCTCTCTGGTGTGATGTAGGTTTCAGAAAAACGTTTTCTTTATCATGGCAACGTTTCGATCTTTATTGACATCATCTTCAGGGCGTGGGATTTACAAACATTTTTTAAATTTAACAAAAACATGTAGGATGTGGAAAAAAGTGAATTTATACAATGGAAATAAATATTTTTTATATTTAATCAAAGTATTACTACTCACTTTAATTATAAAAATATTATAGTATGAAAATTAGAAGAAAGCCAACGAATCTAAGGCTTAGTAAATATATTAAATATTTTGATAAGATCGAAAGATATATTTTTAGATTAGATAGATTTTTATATAATATGTTCAATTTATTTTTAATGGTTTTTAATTATCTTACTACTAGCGAGGACACTTTCTACAATTATATTTCAATAAGCTGATAAATTTCAATCTCAAAGATAAAAGAACTTCTTTTAACGAAGAAGACATTTTTATGGCCTTTGCTCCAAAATGAATAAATTATTTTAAGGTATGAGAGGTTCAATGAAACGGAAATGTAAGGGGTTGTAATTTTTTTTTTAATTTTATTTTATTAAATGAAGTTTATTTTCCCAGCATAAATTTAAACCTTGTAGAATTCGTCCAGTTTTCAAATGCAGCGTAAGAAGAGTAACTCTTGAAATAGTTTATTTATTTTTATATTTATTAGATTTCGTGGTCCGCTTGACCAACTAATTTCTTTTCAAGAAATTAATCTTTAATTGAGGTTTTGGTTGAGATAAAAAGGTCAGTTTCACAAGCGGGATTCGAACCCACGGCCTTCGGCTAAATACGCCGCTGCTCTACTACTTGAGCTATTGTGACTTCGATCCCCTCGGACTCCTTACCTCTTTTGCCATTTTTCAAATGTCGTGTAATCTATTTGATTCTCGGCGACAAATGAGGGGAAAAGGAGGGAAAAATTCAAAGGTGAGGTTGAGATGGGAAGTTGGTGTCCGAGTGGATCGAACTCGCGAAAGCTCAAGTGGTAGAACAGCGGCGTATTTAGCCGACGGTCGTGGGTTCGAATCCCGCTTGTGACACTGACTTTTTTATATGAACCAAAACCTTAATTAAAGATTAATTTCTTGAAATAGTCTTAGTCTTCTTTTCGGTATTATTTAAACAAAATTTTGGGGAATATTGATGTTTTAGGATAGAAAACGAGTCTAAATTAAAAAACATATAACACTTAGCGAAATTATAAAATGTATTGTATTGCATTCTTTTATGCTAAAAAACTATATTCTCTATTGCAGCCAAGGATACGCAGACAGTTGGATGTTATGTCTGATAGTCATGTCATCTCAACGATGATATCATGACGTCCTCGAAACTTAGTTTTCCGGCTCTAGAATTAACCCTTTGAGTTAATGATTTAAAAGCGTGATTCACCACTGCTATATAAAAAGCTCAGGGGCAGTCTTAGTGAGAGATGAATTGGCCGTTTCTTCCAAGGCCCGATCTGCGAACAGATCCAGAGGTCATCTCAGAAAAATAACCTGGAATATTGCAAAAAAATTAAAAATTAAAACGTGAGTCTATTATGCATTCCAATAAATCTTTATAGGAAGAAAAAGATTGTAAATTGAATGTTGAATTTTTTAATATTACAATGACGGAAAAAATAAACGATAAAAAAGAAGGGGCTATTAAATGATCAGTTCTGATTATTGTGTATCTTATAGAATGAATAAGCTTCGTTTGGCCATTAGGACATGTTTCAAAATGATTACTTTCATGTTTTCCAGTTTTAGCAACCCAACGTACAGTATTATTTGTTCATATCAGAAATGGCGGCTGTATATATGAACAAAATTGGTACCATCTGTTTTCTCTAATATAAAATCGTATTAATTAAAATCCAAACGCATTTCTAAATAAAAATATTCAAGTATTCTCTAAAGAACTATCGGGGAAGAGAAAAGGAAGTTCAGAAGAAATCGCCTGGATGTCGTTCTGGCTTTTACTGCCCGCCGTAAAACATTCAGCGATGTTCCCTGAGGATTACTGCCGAGCATTTGCATGCACCCTCTTAAAATAAGGAAGGCTGAGAAATCCGAATTGGCCCGAACAACCATAAAAGACTACAGGACATTTGTCCAATACCGTTTAAAGTATTTTAAAATCAGCCGGTACACTACCGTGGAGATTGGTGGTTAAATCCTTGATTGTCAATACAATTTTAATGGGCAATCGTATGCATTACATATATTAAAAATCATTTAGTCATATATATTCTTATTTAGTAATTTCTTTACGTCTTTTCAGAAATATAAAAACGTCCAGTTCAAATCGCAACATGGACATATTTGTACTGGCATCCCATGACAGAATAGACCAGGTCTAGTCCTGTAGTTTTCACCTGACTGAACCAATCCCATCGTTTTATATCGTGAATGTCAACAAACCAGTTGACACATGTGAACCGACTAACGCCCGATGTTAGAAATATGAAACGTCACATCAAATAGGCAGCAAAGGGAAGATCGGACGATCATGAATCGACAACCCAACTGGATGGAGTCAATTTGAAATAAAGACGGAACCAGAGACTTAATTGAGCCAGAAGGTGGGAACAATGCAATTGCACACCGCAATCAGAAACTATTTTATGCACCACAATCCTTCATTCAAGTCCTTCATTACGTCTTCAATCCTCTTTAAAGTATGACCGTTATGTTAATTTGTTATTCTAAATTGTTTTGATGTTTACGTTTTTAATAAGATTGTTGTACATTTAGTGCCATAAACATTGGTTGTCTTACTCCGAGAGAGTTCATAATCACACTTTCAATAGATGACGTCTGAGTATAACAGAAGACATTAACAAGCCGTCTGCTTTGAAGATGTTACAAATCCTATGATTCTTGAATATTTCCTTCTAGAAAAAAGTAAACATGTTGCACAAGGACTCAGGGATAGAATATTCTAAGATCAAACATGTTGCTAAAACAACTAGAACATATAGATGAACTACGAAAGGATGAAATATGGGTGATATAGAGGACGCGATCTGAACATATAAATTATGCCACTAAAAATAGTAGATAAGAGAAAAAACTACTAAAAACAACCCTATTTTTTACATGGCATTTTAATATGGATCGAAAGTTTTTATCTTCGAAAATTAAAGGATCCAGGACATTCAGGACAGAACGCACTAAAGAGATTGACAAACTAGCCAGGAAGAGTTCTACACAAATAGCTCGAAACCCTTCGGTAAGATTTCAGACATTAGAGTAATTGCTAAGTTGATTAAATTACTACCCTTTGGTAGTAATACATTTTGTAATACTCAATGGGCATGGTGAAAAATATTAAGTTGAAGAAATTCAAGAAAAGTAGCAAGTTATTGTGAATATCAAATAAAGGGATGATTTCCATCCATCCAAGTTGATTAAATTACTGCCCTTTGGTAGTAATACACTTAGGGTGGTACAATACTGACCTCGCTTATACTTACCTAGGGGAATCTCCTGTCAAAAAATTTTATAATACTCAATGAGCATGGAGAAAAATATTAAGTTGAAGAAATTCAAGAAAAGTAGCAAGTTATTGTGAATATCAAATAAAGGGATGATTTCCATCCTCCCAAGTTGATTAAATTACTGCTCTTTGGTAGTAATACACTTGGGGTGGTACTATACTGACCTCGCTTAAACTTACAACCTACGCGACACTTAGGGATTAATGGATCTCCTGCCAAGAAATTTTATAATACTCAATGGGCATGGGGAAAAATGAAATATTGTTTCGGCCTGGTTTCAATAAAATTCAATCTTGCGTTAATTTTGGGACACCTTAAGCTGAAAAAATTCAAGAAAAGTAACAAGCTACTGTGAAAGTCTAATAAAGGGATGATTTCGATCTATGGACAATGTAAAGCGCAATTCAGGAAATATAAATATGGGGCCAGTAAGGCCAATAAAATGCCCGAAGATAATAGGCTATATATCCCATATGTGAAAGAACAGAATACCTACAAGATAGACACTGCGCAAAAGGTTCTTTTAGAAACATCAACAACAAATCTACAATCTACATAGTGCCACCGTTGTAAACAAGTGCAAATGTAAATTTGCATGTTTGACAAGTCTCCTTGGTGTAAACCGAAGGCGCCTCGCAACCTTCACGTCCGTCGTTTTTCCGACATGCTGGAAAAGGGATTTTGAAAGAAAAGACGATGTCCTGCTGAGATGAAAAAAAAGGTCGCACCGAAGGCTCTCGATCTCATAACCGGTTCGCCCTTTTTGCTTCCTGCGCCCGGCCCGATGGCTTGTCAAACCCGCGAAGACAGCCACTCAGCCTTGGACGTCCGACGTCTCGGATTAGCCCTCGTGGAAAAAGGAGAGAAGAAAAAAAATACATTTATTCAAATGGCCACTAATCCTCTTAATTATTGGCTCTCGTTGAGGAGGACGGGTTTATATTTTGTCAATAACCAGTCGTTAAACCTGCCGAGGATATTAAAAAAATGCCTTCTGCGGAGGCGCGCATAATTGAACCGATCACTCTTTTATAAATATAATCTTATGTTTTAATTCATTTCAATGCATTATGCATTCCCGAGTTTTTCTTAAAGACGAAATCTTCAGGATTCATCAATCAATTTGAGCTCCGACTTAAGCGAAACTCCTCCCCTTTTTAGCATTTTGTTATAAACAATTTTTTAACGTTTAATATTTTAAAGTTTTTCTGTTGTATTATTTCATAGAGAATCATCGACTGGCGAAGTTAAACAATTGATGACTGGGTTCAGTTATGCGGTCCAAAATGAAGTAGTATCTTTTTTGCTAAGCTTTCCGCTTTTATTAAGCTTTCTGGGCCGGATACTTAATTAAAAAACATAACAAACATTAAATTAATTAAAATACGTGAAAATAAAAGCGATACTTTCAGTAATATGGTTATTTTTCGTTCTTAAGTTCTTACTTTATACAATATTAAGTTTTTACAATTTAACAAATAAATGAATTAACAAATATATAAATAATATAATGAATAAATATTATTTATAGTAAATCGTAACCGTGACCAGATGGAATTTCGTAAAGGAGATTGTGAAGTTGCAAATAATATCGCGAAACACTCAAAATATAGAATTTATAAAGTCAAATGTACTACCAGATATTACTGGTAAATGGATATAATATGGTAAATTTTATATATTTATTATATTATTGCGGTAAAAAGTACTCACACGTTTGAAATGCTAGAACCTTCAAGTTATTTACTAGTTTTACAAGACACATGAACAATGAGCATAAAAAAAATCATCAAAACAGCCGACGCCATAATGGTTTGCCTGATAAGGGATAAATTAAAAAAACTGGTGTGATTATGAAGAAGGTAATTGCTCGCATACTCCGAATCGTTTATTGCACTGCCGGTTTAGAAATTACTTTGGCGGTGATCTAGTTGTCAAGTAAGAATTGTAAAAATTAAGATTATCCTATGCATGGATTTATAAGAAAAAATGCGGACGAACGACTAAAATTAACAGGCATTTTTTAATGCAACTTTTTAAATGCAGGAAGTTTTTTTTAAATTAACGTCTTTTTTGTCTGCTAAATAAATCTTTTGGCACCGAACGCACAGTTGAAATATGCTGAGGAATAATTGAAGACTGGGGTAGAAAACCAATTCCCAAGAGATTAGAATTTATAACTACCCTCCAGGCAGTCGAAAAGCTTCATTAAAACGATCACACCTGAAGAATCGCCTATGTTCTTCTCCAGGGTACCAGAAGTGCCATTACCATATTTACTGACCCCCGATATGAGACATTTGTAGAGTTCGGGACGTATGATCAATTTCCTTTAACACGAAAAATAAAGAGATTGAACATTTACCGTTATGGTAACGCATTAGAAAGTTTATTGAATGTTTATATTTGAGGATATCTGGAAATTATGCTGCCACTTTTGAAACTATCATACAGAGAAAAAAAAACGAATGGCATCGTTTGAACCGAACGATAAACATTCGGCAGCCTCAGAACTCTTGCATTAGCATACTTCAAAACAAACCGCGCAGAAGAGAGATTGCACTCTGAAAATCCAACATAAAATCAAACTCATAAATTTTAATAAGACGAATTCATTGTCGCAAGTGGATCGTGCAAGATGAAAGATCGCAAAATCGTAGTAGAAGGAGGAAAAAAAATACTTTAGTCCAGGTTGATTTTGTTGCCAATTAATGTGAGTCTTGCGTGCCCAGGGGAATGGAAGGAGGAAAGGAATGTAGACCCGGTGGTGGAATGAGATCACATCTCTCTTCTATCATGCTCTCCCTTGCTCTTTCTCTGCCCTCTCGCTTTTACACGTCTCTTTCTCCCGTACTCGCTCTCCAGCCCCACCCCGGCTATGATAATACACTATGTTAATGCTCCCCGGTATCGGATGCAAATCCCGGACTGGTCAGAGAGACCCCAAGTTAGAGTGAAACTGGAGTAGAGAGGTACAGTCTGATCAAGGTGCAAACACCTTCACCGTTACCCAACCCGATATTTTTCGTCACAGGCGCAAATATAGCATTTATCAAGATTGTTTAAAAATTACCCATTTTCCATTCATTTACCCACCCCACCGATGCATTTCCTGTTGTCCTAGTCTCAGGTGTTTTAACTAAAAACATCAATATAATCGAACGTTAAAATATTGAATAATAAAAAATGTATTTTGCTAAATACGATTTTATCGCAACCAATACCTTATGTAATGATTAATTAATTGAAAAAAGTTATTCGGCCAACGGACCACGAACTTTAATAGATTTAATTAGTAAAATGAAGTATATCTTCATTAAAGCTCTCCGTGCCCATTTCATTTGTCGCCGAGAATCGATTAGATAATAAGATATTTGAAAAAGAAAATTCAAAAGATGGTGGTGAGATGGGAAGTGGGTGGAAGTCACGATAGCTCAAAGTGGTAGAGCAGCGGCGTATTTAGCCGAAAGTCGTGGGTTCGAATCCCGCTCGTGACACTGACTTTTTTATCTCAACCCTTACGTGAAGATTAATTAATTGAAAAAAGTTATTCAGTTAATCGGACCACGAACTCTAATGGATTTAATTTGCAAAATAGTTTGCTGGTCAGATAGAACTCAAAAAATAAACACGTAAAACTTATATGCTTATGATTAGATTAACATAGATTGCTAGGACATTTCTTTACACTATTATTCTACTTTTCATCGTCACGTTCCACTAATTATATCATTTATTCGGCCTTTAAACAACAAGGAGCATTCATTCTTCTTTTTAGAATATTTTCGTGTTATTACCGTGCTAAGTGGTAATTTTCAAGATTCCATCCAGTTCTTTTTGGGTGAGGATTGAAATTAACTATACGAGTGGATGCGATTGAGTAGTGGCGTGTTTTCAACTGCTACTGGAAGTGTTGTAAACCTAGAATTTAAAGATCTTCTTTTATAATTTTATTTCGTTTTCTTTTCGAATGTGAAAATCACCACGTTTCAAACACAGCTGAGTTCTAATTGAAAAAAAAGACTGCTAATTATCTAAACAAACAAATAGTCCAGCCTGCGGAGATTGTCCAGGAAACGCAATTATCCTCCCAATGGGCTCGCCTTGAGAACTTTAAACCCCGTCGATTCGCCACACGTTTAGCAGTATCCTTCACCTTTTTCTCTCAGGAATGTGACGTATTCCGTCGGAATAGGCAGGCATCAGCCAGGAATCGTCTAATGCCCGTGGTTCGTTCATTTAGGCCGACCCGATTAAGATGGCAACAAAACCAGCGAGGCCTTCCGATCCGCCCGAGGGCTTCGGTTTCGACGGGCGGTGAAAGGAGATCGATCCGAGAAGAAAAAGAGCCCTGCAACAGTCGACTTAAAACTGTTTTTTTTTTTTTTCTTGGGTTAAAAACAATCGAACGACCGTCGTAATTCACGAAGAATTTCTTCCTTTTACTCCTACACAAGCAGCACAGCTGGCTAAATAAATTATTTCTATTTCTCAATAGGTGAAGACTTTCGAAAACCTTTAATTTCTTAGCGTTGCATATTGAAAATTATTTACTGATGAGAATAATATCTATCTTTTCTTCAATACGGTTTCCCTAAATAACACTTTTCGATCCAGAAAGGTTTTAGAATGGCTTCTCATTAGAAAAATAATGCCTGAGTGATTTCTTAGAAAGAGCCCAGACTTTAGAATATCCTGACACCTAGGAATTCTCTATAAAATTCCCTTTGTTTTACTTAAATCTTCAATCTATCTATTGAACGCTCAGGAATGTCCAGATGAGACCAGCATTAAACGGTGTTCCATAAGGGGTCATTTTGGTTCCCTTTCTGAGAACCATTAACTTCCATCCATCCAAGAAATTTTTTTCTGCAGATGGTACAAAAGTGAAAGAAGTTAAATGCGCCCTTTATGCATAGTTATTTAAAAAACTGACTCATCACTGTACACCAACAACGAGCTACTAAGCACTTAAATTAGGTACTTAGAAATTTAGACAGCAGACTGATACGGTGTAGACAACGTAAGAAATGTGAACTTAAGAAAAGACAATTCTGCTTGTGTAAAACCTCTTTGAATACATGGATCAGAACTGTTGGTTTCCGTTAATATATTCAATATTCGTTTTACCCAATCTTTCCTATCGAAAATCTCGGATCAATTGCAAAAGTTAATTGTTATGTCACTAATCTCACTATCCATATGTCCTGAATATTCCTTTCGTCAAGGAATTGACGTAGAGTCTATTTGAAATATATCGACTCACCCAAGCCAACGATCCTGACTAATTTTTAACTAACGAAAGGGTTATTGTCTCAAGACCTCATGATCTTAATCTAGTATTGCCTGTTTTGGTCGGTTTTCACATTGTTCTAAAGGAGAAGGGCGGTGATGTTTCTATAGTGTTGTTACTTCTGGAGATAGCTATTAGGGGTATTCACGATTTTTGTAAGATGTTAACTCGGTTATATATGATGCGCGTGGCGATTGGTAGAACCAAAAATAAAGATATAACAGTCCTTATAGGCTTGTTTTTTTTCTTTTGTGTTAAATTGTAAGATGCCAGAAGTGAATAAAAAAGGAAAATTAATCCACTGTTTCATTCAAAATGCTATTTATGCACTCGAAAGGTACTAACAAATGACTTCAATTCGTGCCGATATACCTAACCTCTATCCTAACACCTACCAGCCTACTAATTTATAGGATATGGGATATATCTATTATGAAATAGAGTATAAGGACAGGTCATAAATTAACAAAAGAAATGTATTTGTCTAATTTATTTAATGCGTATTAAAGAATAAAAATACGAATAAACAAAAAAACAGCTGTTAAATTCATGGCTGCCATGTTGGTTTCCTATGCCCTAACGGATAGCAAAGTGACTACATTTTCGACTTAATACCTACCATTGGCTCTGGCTTGTTAGTTCGAGCAATGTTAACTAATCGATTCTTAAAAGTCTACGTCATCATTTCTCTCTATCTAACAAGACTTAACATAATCAACAGCGTTAACACAAAGATCGTGATTACTCCTATTATCTGAGTGCGTACAATGTAATGCATAAAACATCTTTTGTGGCATCAAGGAATTTAGGGAATTGGTCGGAGACGATCAGACGAAAGTGAAATGAAATCCCGAAGGGAAACCGAGATAAATATAAAATATTACTGATAGGTTAGCGATGCAAATAGGTAGGCTTGCGGTTGTTTACGTATATGCAATTTTCAAACTAGTTCTTTCGCCTCCGGGGCGTATCCCGGAAGCATGGCCATAAAATCGGAAGCATTAGAACCTGCACTTTTCACATTCCGGTAGCCATGCATCATTGACAATTAAGGACAATCGGATGGAGTGTCCTTAATTGCTCTTAATCGTGCCTTTCATGGCGTCCTGTTCTTAAGCAGACGTTAAATCATTTTATTCCCTAGAGTTCCTATTTACCGCGCAACAACCTACAAAAAGTTTTCCATTCATTCAGAGACACCTTCATACAATAAATTAAAGTTCGCCGACGATGGTATTTAATAGGGATGAAAATCAGGGTGACATTTGGCCTTACAGTTTTTAAAATTAAACTAGCATCAGTAAGATGGAAACATATTTCATATTTGTTAATATTGCCGAAGAGAACCATCAGTTCTTTTAAATGTCATTTTGACTTCATTTCACTAATTAGGTAAGTCTAGAAATAATAAGGTCAACATTAGGATGTTACGCAAAAAACAGTTAAAATGCACAATGAATGTTATGCCCCCCTTACCAGTTAGGGTATTGAGAAAAATTCAAAATTCCATAACATTCGCTTAAGTTTTAATATTAATGTTCTACGCTAATTTCCGTTACAGCTAAACAGTTAATATACGGAACATTCCCAAATTCCTTACGCTAGATTTACGGGAACCGTCGAGCCAGATTACTTCAAGACTGAATAAAATGAGCTCTTACCTAGGGCCAGCACAGAGAGCAGGGTCATCCACATTCTTCAATCGGTTTCACCTTTTCCACCGGTCTTTCTTCGCCCTCGGTCAGTTGTCCACTGAACTCTCTCTCTATCCTGGCCCCGAGCAGGCCAGACGCACAGTCATCACTTCTATTGTTTCCCCGGCTCGACGTTTCCCTTTTAATTATTCAACTAACTATTAACTACATATTTAATTCTACTTATTTCACTGCACTACAATGAATTACCATCAATAAGAACGACCCTCTTCTTAGCATGCATGTAAGCGTAGTATTTTCGAATAAATCAATGTTTCGATAGTTTGAAAGAAAAAACAAAGTTGACTACTTGATGTTGACGTGTCTGAACCTCCAAATTGACCAGGTCCTTCGAGAATCGGCTTTCTTCCTGCAGCTAAGGGTCTTTCGGAAGCAAATTCCTTCACCATAATCATAGCCGGTGATATTTCATTGGACATGTAGCATTGACAAATCCCTAATGACATATAATTTATGTCCCCAAGGGTAATGGACAAAGGTGTTGTTGATCTGTGGTCACACTTCAAGGAGGTGGATCGCATCAAAGGCGCTTAGGCCTCGTTACGTGACCAATCAAGGGCATATTTTTAAAAATATTTGCGGTCGTCGTCCCAAATGAGGATCCTTGATGGCCGCAAACTGTTTTTTTTTTTTTTTTTTGCGCGCGCGAGTCAAAAACTACGTTACTTCTGAAATCAAGGGAAGTCAGGAAACGTCTCGTTAGCACCCTCTTTCCACCTCTAAATCGTAATCCTTGAAATGACTTCTCTGGAACTGTGCCATTCCACAGTATATAATTACACGCCCTAGTCCTAGAAACGATTTATTAAATTTAAAAAACTTGCTGGTTTTACTATTTTTATTTACGAGAAAATGCCATAGACAACTTAAGAAAAAGGCTACTATAAAGTTCATAAAGTTCACAATTGTCAAATTTTCCTCACTATTTCACTCATCCAGGTTGGCAATAATTGCTCTAATTTTCCCTCAAGTTTAATTGATTTTGATTACCATGACTGGTCTTACGAAGAAGCCTTTTTATAAAGTTTACTCTAATTAAGGATCGCTTTTTAAAAGGTTACAGCTAATAACTGGAGAATAATGAGATATAATTAAAGCAACATTTTTAATTAACGTGTTTTTTTATATCTGTGGGTCATCAATTTTTCACTGGGAATTAATTTGTCCTTTAGGATTGCAAGAATATTTTCCCCAGCGAGAGAAACTCGTTTATTACTTTGCATACTTTTTTTATTACAGTTAATATGTAATGAGGCAACGCGTATGACTATTGCTTTTATAGAGAAATTTTTAAAATATAAAAATACATATTCAGATTTGTTCCTCTACGTTTTGAAAGAGATATAAATTTGACCCGAAGGTTTAAAGTATAAGCTTAACATCATATTTCCAAAACAGTATTTTGAACTTTTGACTTCTTACCTTTCGGAAATATCGTTTCAAAATAGACAACAAGACGAAAAATTTGATATGTTCGACTTCAAGGCTGACGTACGACAAGGCACAACCCTAGGCCAACTGTGCTTGCTGTGTACCACGCCATTTCAGTGGAAAACGGATAGATCCACGAACCGACTGCAAATGACATCAACAGCATTAAAGTCTTTATCTGGCAGCAGATACTTCGGAGTTTGAAACAAAGGACGTACTACACATACTACAACAGTTTCAAACATGTTGTACGAATATGGCAGTTGTACCCAATAGTAACATACACAGAAACCTGAACATCGCGCACCTAGACATTGAAGTCGCACGGTATATTTATAAGCACGATTTAAGCCTTCAAAGACACCCGAACAACGAGCCTGCTGCACAGTCAGCATGCTGTAAACGAAAAGGACCAAGCAATTTGAGTAACTTTTTTAAGTTGTCTTAAAAGTTGTCTCAGCTAGTTAAACTGTGACATTAATGAGTGGACTTAAGTGTATTTATTAATATTATATTTATTACCCAATGAAAAATCAGCACATGGCCTCATTTGACCAGTTGTAATAAATAATAAATAACGTACTTAAAAAAAATTATTAAACTTATTATCTTAAAACAATAGTAGAGTATAAATTAAGATTCAGTAATTTTTAGGAAAAAATCCCTCAATTTTCTGCGACTACAAATATGGTGGGTGGTGCAGCTTGTCCAAGATTAGAATTTTATGTGCAGTCATCATCAAAATATAAAGACTGAGTTGTCACGACGAAAATTCTCAGGCCGCTTTTCTTTCATTCCCCTGCGAGCTTACCAAAGGAATGATGATCTTTTTTTGAGCCTGTATTTATTTAGACAAATCATTCAGTCGTAGCAAGCACTTATGAGATATCCCTTATTGGTACAGAAGCAGGTAATTAATTATTAATATAAGGTAAGTAAACAGAATCTTACGATAACGTTCTTTGCCTATCTCCACTGTTTTGGCCCGTCAGACTCGTAATCGATTTCTAGCCATATTTTTGGTTGGCCTGTATACAATTTATGTAAGTTACCATCACTGAAGATGATAAGAAGCTAAACTGCGTTTGTGGCAAAGCTGTTCTTTATTTGGCAAGAAATAAATAAATGTTTGTATGGAATAAATGCAACTTTTTCTCGTTTATTTTTAAATGTTAAAAATAAAATTATAAATCGTGATTATTTCGTGTAATTTAACTTTGACGACTTAAGTTCCTCTGATTTCCAAACATGTAGATTCAATTAAGAATGATATTCGGAATTGTCTTGGGGTCTCCGTAAAAACAAGGTTTTTGGAAATAACTTATCATGTGATGTCAAAAACTGCTAACCGGACCGGCCAAACCCTCCTAACTTAAATTCAATAACGAAGGACCACCGGATCCGGTCAAAAAAAAAATCATATATAAAAGCCCATAACAGGTCGAAAAAGGGAGCGCCGACTTTGCTGGTAATTGACAGACGACGGGCTGGACTGTTCCCGTTTAGGAAAAATTTTTTTTTTGTTAAATTGGCGTTTTGGGTGCTGGTCATGGCGAGCTTTGTTAGGGCATGCGGTCAGTCAATTAAGATCACTTTCTCTAGAGGCAGCTTTCGCCGGGATGTGACCGTGAACAGCACTACGCCCAGGATCTGCCGCCTCCTTATTAACGGATAATAAATTTCCCTTTGCTGATACGAGCAACGATCTGCCCCCACATCTCCACATATGAAAAAAGAACAAAATTTACATAGTTGTTTATGCTTCTAGCGGTACAACTTTCTGTTACTGCTAAACCATACTTTACTAAAAACGAAAATCACATTTCATCAAAGTGTTCAAATTGTACACTTAAATATTTATTTTAATGAAAAAATAACAGACATTTTTTATATGCTTTAATTTACTAGTGAAAATTTTTCAAATAATGGGCAAAATTGCTGGTAGATTTTGACTCTTATTTAGGACATTTGCTACCTGCTGGTGGCTATGATGTCACTAAATTCCTTTTTTTTTCAAATAAAACAACCCAGGACGATGCTGATAATTATAGAGGTACTCCGTTTCAAGACTCAATTTCAAAATTATACGCAGGTGTTCTACTTCAGTGTGTTGAAAAATGGCCTAATGATCCACCTTCTTCGATTTTGTTATTTTCCATGTCGAGAAGGCAAAGAAAGTTTCATCCTCGCCCGAAAGCCGCCCGTCTCGTATTTCCAGAGCTGTAGTAATTACGAAAAATTACACAGGCAAAAATATTGTTTTGAGTTCGTTTCCCACAAATTGAAAACAAAAACATAAGAAATTTACGATTTCCAAGCGTTATTTTTAAAATTATCTGTTCTGTTCGCTATAAGAATGACCTGGATTTCATTCAAACATGGCACTCTTTGTGCACAGTCTATTAAGTCGAGGCGAATCGATGTTTACTGAATGAAGACATATTGCATAAATACATGATAGATGAAAACAGATCCTATCTGTGAGATAAAAGAATGCCTTTAAAACAACGGTGATTTTAACGTTTAACAATTATTTTATTTAATTATTTATAATAACTATTCGTTATTCTGTTAACCCGGACTCTTCCTGATCAGGTTTTACAAATAAATAAGTAAAATTTATTGTATTCAAAACATATATTTCATCGAAACAATCATCTAAGGACTTAATATTGTAAAAATTAAAGAAGCTTCGTCCATGCACGTCTTTTGCACTGTTCAAAATTGTTAAAGAGTCTCTGTACGTATTAACCCAGTTTCTTTGTTTGTCCAACTTTTTTTTTCATCCGCCTGCCTTCATTATTTTGGCTGCCCAAGAGTGTATGCAAATTGAAAGGGCTTTCATACTCGCACACGCGCCATAAATGGTAGGAGTAAAGGTCAGGCGAGTCGTCCAGAAATCTCGTTATCCTCGGTCTCCTGAATCTTTCAGATCCGCGGGTGAAGCGTTGCTTTGCTCTGCACCCATGAAGAAAGTCTAAGACGGCCTAGATGCAAATGAAAACCCCTCACGAAATATAAATAACTATTAAAACCGGGTGCGACGGGCCGACGTCCAATCAACCCCGAAAGGGATTGCGGCGTAGGAGGTTATTATGTTTTATGAGCTGTCAAAAAAGGCACACGGAGGATCCACTCCGCGAGACGGTTTCAATTTGAAGTGAAACTTAATTACTTGTAAATCGTCCTGGGGCTTTTAACCGCTCGACGTGGGAACGGGCCTTCAAGTTCACACGCTCCAGAATCCGAGAGTGCATTAGCGGAAGTCCCGGTGACAATTTCGATATCTGGAAACGGCCGTTTAAGTAGTCGTTCCTTAAACAGAAAACGCCACTTCCAATGCGAAATAATTTTTCTTCATTGAACTTGACAGATTTGCATATACTCTGGCTCATATCAATGAATTACGACTAAGTTTTATTTATTTATTTATTTTTTTTTTCCGGCCGGCTAGCTGCCTGGGCTATTGCCGGCACCTCACATTTCTTCCACCTCACGTTTTATAAATTTATTTATTTTTTAATTTAATTTAATTTTTTTTTTTAATTAGCTTTTTTGTAGGAAGTCTGGCAATCTTTCTGGTTGTGTTCTGGGACGTTATTTCTACATTTTTAGCCCTCCCACACGTGGTGAAAAGGCTCTGAAACTATCTCATTCACTAACATTCAATCCTAGCCTAGCCTATAGGCGGGTTTCAGAGTACTCGATAATCCTCTGAAGACCCGCCCTCGTTCACGCTAATAAATACATCCATAAATTATGTACAATTAAAATTACAATTAATCTAAAACGTTAACCTAGGTGGTGGGTTTATGGGGTACTTGATATTCCACCATAGACCCACCCATGCATACACTACTATCGCACTAGTAAATACATTCACTCAAACAGTAACCAATCATTCTGTATTTACAAATTTAAAAAATGCGGAGCCACTGGCGCATTTAATATTACAACAGTGCCTCCGCCCATTCACTCTAAAAGATATTATAGCCTAATACTAACCTAAATCGGTGGGTCTGTGGGGTACTCGATATTCCGACCACTACCTACCCATACACTCACACATTCCCGCCAATAAATACACTCACTTCAGGAAGGGAAAATGAAACCACGTGTGGAGAAGCCTTAAAGGCGACCATATGCATTTATTTGCTTCAGATATTTGATTACTTTCTTGCTGTTGTCATTGCTGTGTTGCAAAACCTCTTTCAAGCTCGAGGAAAGACCACACTTTGTTCTGTGCGGCGCCAGTAGTTCGCATTCGGTTTGTAAATGTTAAACAGTTATTTGTGCGCCGCACAATGGGCATCTCCGTGGACTTTTCCTCGCCAAGAGATGACCATGCGTCAGTCTAGTGTGGCCTATTCGCAGTCGGGTCAATATTATTCTCTCTGTTTTGCTCATACTATCCATGGCCCACGGTTTGACCGACTGTTTTTACGACTAAGTGTCTTTCTATTGTCACATATGAAAAATATTAAAGCGTGTAGTTGGTCAGTAGATATAAGGTTTGATCATACATCAAGTCTATATTGTTTTTGGCTGTCTATAAAGAGCGTGCAGGCATATCGCCATCAAATTATAGTATGTATTGTTTAAATTTCTTCCTGCTGTTAAAGAAAATCTGTTGGTGCATAAAGTTTCAACGTTTGACAGCGTTATGTTATAAATGCGACATAAAGAATGATAGCAATTTAACAATAATATAGTAAAACAATACTAAATTTGCAAAACAATAATTTAAGCAATTTTTTCGATAGTGAATTTAAAATTCGCTACTTTACTAGATTTTTTTTTAAATTTGAAATTTACAACTGTAGAATTAACTACAAACAAACATAATGTAGATAAAGAACAGTGGACTTGCATTTTCTGGAAGGGAGAATTCGCCAGTAGTGACACTCCGATGTAGGTAAACACTTGTCACTCGATATCACTCGAGTTACGATCGCGAGGTCATAGGCGTTTCAGTCGGCGGTGTGAAGTATCGGAAAATGTGGTAGAGAAAAATTTGGTTGCTCAGGGATTGTTATGACCAATGAGTGATGAGGGGAATTCGTTGGGTTTTGATTTGATGTCGTGGGAAGCATAAGGGAAACTGAGATTATGGTGAAGGGTACGTTTGGACACATAAAAAAGATCATTTGTAATACAACGGAACGTTTTGGACTGAACCGGATTCGATAGAATAGCCCCATATTTCCACGTTCATTAATGTGTAGATTTACTGTCAAAGGATAGTTTGTTTCGTCTGTCGACTTGCCGTTTCAGTCTAGCATGCGGATTGCAGGTGAGGCGTTTGTCGATGTCGTCCTAACTAGCGAACACGGTTTGCCGTATACAAGGTAGAAGAACTCAATTGATGTATACGTGGAGGTTGGAGGAAGGATAGCTCCTCGTAATGCGAAACTAATGTACTGGCGTTTATTTTCATTTATTTTTGTAGCCAAGGCTCAAAGATGATAAGGTGAGACTGTAGAAAATAAATGGCAAGGACAGGATGTCAGTATCATCTGGAAATGTGAACACTGAAGTATTTGGGTGATTAGGAATGGCAGCAGTACATATTGCGTAAAGAATTGGACCAAGAACACTGCCTTGGGGGAATCGTGCGCGAACAGGATGGATGGGTAAATGGTCGGCAAGGTAGGACTTTAGGATAAGGCAGTAGGTAGTAGGAAGGATGCTTTTGACTTTACACAGAATCCCACCATTCTTGCGCAACGTTGAGAAAGTCAACAAACAAGAAAAATTCAAGGAAACAATATGAAATGTTGCCGATGTTACAATTTTATGGCATTTTGGACGTATAGGTTTCACAGGAACATTTCCAACATAAACAGAAGCAAGTTTAAGTTAAAACCTAATGATTATGTACTGATTAATATATCACCACGCTAACTTTACTTACTATAATTTTTTGGAGGTAGACGACTTGTGAGCAGCCAAGCTTTTAAGTAAAAATAATGATTTTTTTATTATTGATAATCATGAATAATAAATTATTTAATCTTAGCAACTGTATATGATAATGGTTAAACTACGATAAATTTAAGGTTTTTAAAATAATTGTGCAAGTTTGTATGATATTTCTTCGTACGATAGAGTGCAGTTTTTGCAAATTATTGGCAACACTCAAATTCCATATTTATCAATAATAATCTCCTAGTATCACAAGAGTTTTTTTCGTTTTTTTTTTAAAAAGCTTCATAACATCACATTTGTCCCAAAAGGTTTTTGCATAAATGTAGTAATGTTTCTGTGAAATGAGATGTATTTCCGCCCCTCGATCTAATTGGTCACTTTAACATCGTTAATTAAAGATCGACTGATATCTGATTGCTCAAATTCAGTATTGGGTTTTCTAATTTGACCACCAAAGAAAGAGGAACGTCCGACCGATCACGTATATCCTCAACGATATGCAATAAAAGTAACAATTATAGAGAAATCCGGTCTCTCTGGAATGAGCTGGACGAGATGATTCTTTCCCATCGGTGAGTTGTAAACAATGGTTTTTACGAGGGCGGTGTATGCTTATCCTTGCTTTCTACGTCTCTAAACAAACCAAATGATCGCCAATCGGCGCGAATCGAAATATAAGATAAATGACCGGTGGATTTAGGCGAAAGTGAACCAATTAAGGATGCCTAAGGCCGAAGAGATTCGCCTCGTTTCATGAAGGCTTTTTCATGCGGATTCGCCCAATTTTGAATAGCTTTCACTAGCCCTACTATTTCTTCATAATTTCACACAACGATAGTCCAACATTTTTACAGTCGCAATAGTAGAAAATGTTCATTTTACAACAGCATTTATCTCAGAAACCGCGTGTATCGGTCACACCTTGGTGACCACGGCTTTTATAGGTGAGAAAAAGCTGGACATTTAAATTCTCTGAAAGCGTAAGCTCGATGAAGATCTGGTTTCATAACGTAAAAGAACGTTCACGAACTTTTGAATAATCCTCGTAGATACGCTTATTACGTGTACGTTTCGAGATGTCATGCCGTGGAAACGACATGTCTTAATGATTGATAAAGCTGATGAAGTACACGGACTTTCCACTCTCATAGCCAATTCTCTTCAGTCTTTTGATAACAACGCAAGAATGTTTTTCTAGTTTCTACGCACGCACACAAATTCAAATATACGAACGCCCGAAAAATCGGATGATATGAGTTTAAATGCTTACCATACGTCGGTGGCCGAATTGGCACGTTAATGGTTTCGAATTTCGACAAAAAAAACATAGTTATAAGGTCTGACCTGCCATCCATGCCACCCAAACGGGTAGTTGGTCGGCCCTTTTGCATGACAGCAATTACCTAATTTAACGAAACTCTAAAAATTTATTTAAATTACCATTTTAGATTGGAGATTTTATTTGAATTCAAGAGTACTATTTTAGACCTAATGCGATAAAAATACTTAAGGATTTTTTATTTGAAGCTTCAACTTAAGTAGCCACTCTGACAAACAACTCGCCGAATTCCGCTATGTCCGAACTAATTTCAGCCGAGTAGATCAAAAATGTTCGTTTCTGTGCGGCAAAGATGCTCGCATTTTTTCTCCTCGAACCGGTCCCGGCATCGGCCAATTAGCCGAGCTCCAGATCTGTCCTCTTCAACTTTCCAATCCAGGTCGACCCGCCGGACTGACAGGTCAAAAAATGAGTCTGGATAATCTCCCAACGCATCGCCGGACTCCCATTCTATAGTTTTCCTATTTGCATAACGAATTCTCACCCCACCCACTGAATATTCATCCGGCTAATTGGTCGGGTCGATCGCACGCCGGGGGCCTGGAAAATTTCCAATTTTACAAATGGCCAATACTCCCGTTTTCTTGACGAATTTGGAACAGAATAACCAGTTGTTTTGCATTATATTGAAAAACACACATGCTATAAAAAAAGGCCTGGACATAATTGGTTCATTCTATAATCTTGCTTGTTAAAAATAAGTAGAACATACGACATTCCGTCAGGTTTTAGTTTTAGCTCAAAGATAACGAAGAAAATTATTTTTAAAAAATCATAAATTAAATTTTTTATCATAGTAATAATCAAGTAGTAGTAATAAATATTACAAAACACTTAAGTTGCTGTATATATATAAAGTGGAAGGTTTATGGGCCGACAAATAGCTGAGGTCATCGCCGGCCGTCCGCGTGTATTCCTTCTCTTTCCTCGCTTTCTCGCGTATTTTGTATTGAACTGCAGCCATTTGAGCATCTCGATCTGGTTACTGACTTTCTGCTTTTACTTGTACATTGCGTCGTTATTTTAAAAAGCGAGCCTCTTGTTAGTACCTCAGGTTGTCACTTTAAGAATAGATACACAACATACAATACATAACATATATATCGCCACAAACATAGAAGTCTGGTCACATTCACTCCCCCAGAGTACTCGCTATTCCTCGGGGCGGGGTAAATAACCCCTTCCTTTCATGCTTAAATTACATTCATTCCAACAGAGTAAAATATAAACAACATACAATACTAACATAAAAGTCTGGTCACATTCACTCCCCCAGAGTACTCGATATTCCTCGGGGCGGGGCCGAACCCACTCCATTCGCGCTAATAACTTACTTTTGCTCCCCAGACATCACACACTCACCCCAGAGTACTCGATATTCCTCGGGGCGGGGCCGAACCCACTCCATTCGCGCTAATAACTTACTTTTACTCCCCAGACATCACACACTCACCCCAGAGTACTCGATATTCCTCGGGGCGGGATCCTTAAGTTGCTGTAAGCGTCAATTTCTTTCTTTAACACTATTACTTATAATATTTGTATTCAATCAATATATGTATATTACTATTCTGTAATATTATTTTTATTTCTCTTGTTTATATTCTAGTCATAGACTTGAGATCTTAAAATAAAATGGGGAAAAACAATTATTGAGCATATTTGTAATTTGGTCTTTCCTGGTCATTTTCGTCTACTTTCCCTTAACAGATTGGTCTGTCAGATGCACTTAGGAATTTAGCCACATTCAGTGGTTGTCAGGGTCATAAATAGGTTGTGGCGCGCAATCACCGGAAACGGGCAAAGTCTGCCTTAAACACCTGGCCGACCGCACGCACAAATCACACATTTGTTTTCAATTTTGGTTCTGAAGTCGGTCTAACGAATGGTACAATAAAAAAATTTATTCGCCATCGTCAATTTTTACAAGAATATTTTTAAACTTTTATTTCAATTAATTATACTTTTTATCTGAAGTATTGATTGAGATGAAAAAATTAGTGCCACGAGCGGGAAAATTCGAAAGGTTGTGGATTTAAATGAATGAGTTGATGTACGAGTGGATCAAAGTCTCGGTAGCTCAAGCGGTTAGAGCAGCGGCATATTGAGCCGAAGGTCGTGGGTTCGGATCCCGTCGTGACACTAACTTTTTCATC
The DNA here is from genome assembly GCF_000648675.2 of Cimex lectularius. Taxonomy (NCBI): domain Eukaryota; kingdom Metazoa; phylum Arthropoda; class Insecta; order Hemiptera; family Cimicidae; genus Cimex; species Cimex lectularius. Next base: position 101,207 of record NW_019394229.1, read on the forward strand.
TCAACCAAGACTTTATATAAAAAGTATAATTAATCAAAACAATTAAATAGGTCAATTATGACCGCTAAACATATACAGATTAATTATTTAACTTTAATATTAATAGTAAACAGCTGCTGTTGTTGAAATTTTTCAAATAAAATTTTAAACTTATGCTTCATTATGCAAAAGAATATTAAGGTAGGAAACGATTGTTTTGTGAAATACAGTTGATAGACTTCTTCATTTTTACGTAAATGAACAATTGAAAGTGTAAAATATGGCATTTATAAAATGAATATTATCCGGTATTTTCAGGCATTAAACTTTACGTATTCGTCATCTTCAATTGATACGTATACATCTGCCAAGAGTTTATTTGAAGCGCTTTAAATTTAATTACTCCCTCGAACATATTTCCGCTCCCGTCTTGTTTATGGTCGCATAAATAATGTATCATGCTGTTTTATAATAATGCATAAATTATTCATGTATTCTCACTTGCCGTCATCTTTACGCTGTTTCAAATAGTGGAACAATGAAGAAGATGCAAAGTACAAATCCGCGAACTTCGAAGCCATAAAATGCAATAATACAAAATATTCTTTAAAAAATATAAGAAAACTTTAAAACAATTGTCGATTTTTTCAGACGTCAGCTGAATCATATCAACCCCATCAAAAATTCCCTCAAAGTACACCTAAGAATCTAAAATAATAAAAAATGAACGAAAAAATTGTAAACTAGAAAAGTTTTAGATTTCTAAAACTAAATCTTTTCGAAAACAAGCATTTTATTTCTTTCCTAGCCTTAAGTACAATTACTTATATTACAATTAATATATCATTAATGTAAGTAAATAAAAAAATCATATATTTATATTATGAAAATTACTTTATTTTATGTCATTTACAAAAAATCTTATTCACTTAGATATCACTCTTATATCAACTCTTTTATAAAAAACATATTAAGTAATAATCAAATATTTTTCTGAGACTGTCCAATATTTTTTAATGTGCACTGTTCATGGCACATTATTCTCTTTTGTCCTATATATTTGCAAGTCCTGTTGAACGTTGAATTCATTGTTTGCTTCTGCAATGGAGATTGTTTTTCAGCCTCTACAAAAACGGGATAAATTATTTTTGCGTGAAATCATCACGATTTTCAAATTACCAATTATTTTGGGTGTCGTAAACATTTTTTATTGTATTTTGAATACTTTCATAAAACCTTTCGTTGTGGTTATCGTGAAAAGCTTGGGAGTTATTCTACAGTATTTATGTGATGGGGAAAATATAAGTTTAAAGTTATGTAAATCGTTTTTGCCACAGAAAAAAATTAAAATTAAAAAAAACCATGAATTTACAGCGACCAGGGCGATCGGAGATGACCGAAGGTGAACATGGGTTTTTCACCTAACCCATAAACCTCAATAAATCTAACCTCAATAAAAACAAACGCACAAATGTGACTATGACAACTTAATTATAAATACAATTTTACAGACGCATTCAACAAGAACTGTTATGGAAGACAGCAAAATAACACACAGACCAACCACAGAAGAACGTGAAAATAAGACTGACATAAAAACCGCGAGGATAGATACAACACAAAAGATCAAAGAGATGGCTAAACTATAGTCATCACCCAGCCAACCCAAAAAATTCACGGTATAATTTTGACTGACTTATATAAATAATAAAACTAGGTTTTCTGATATTAATCACCAAATTGGCTAAAAAGACCAATTGCTGAAAACGGCGAAATGTCAAAACATGTCTGATGTATCAAACCAGCAAGGAAAGGCGACGAGGTTTGCAAAAGTGCCAACATAGCACGTCTAAACTTTGGTTCGTAAACATCGCCCCACCTACCTTAAGATACAATTCAGATTAAATTTAAAAATAAAGTTAGGTTTCCTCTAATTAATGGAAATAGACACGGCATTCAAACAGTGATGGTTCATAGAACAATGATTATTAATGATTATTTGGAGATCGTGAGATGCGGTCTGGTGTGACGTAGGTTTTAGAAAAATATTTTCTTTATCGTGCCAACGTATCGATCTTTATTGAGGTCATCTTCAGGGGCTGGAATTTATAAACATTATTTCAATTTTACAAATACATGTAGGATGTGAAAAAACTGAATTTATACAATGGTAGAAATTTTAGATTCAATCAAACTGTTTAAACTCATTCCCTTGAGTGATTTTCTTTAACGTGCCAACGTTTCGATCTTTAATGAGATCATCATCAGGGCCTGGATTTATAAACATTGTTTAAATTTTACAAATACATATAGGATGTGAAAAAAATTGAATTTATACAATGCTAGAAATTTTAGATTCACTCAAAGTATTTGTACTCACTCACTTGAGTGTTTATACAATGTTTACAAATCCCAGGGCCTGAAGATGATCTCAATAAAGACCGAAACGTTGGCATGATAAACAAAATGTTTTTCTAACCTACGTCACACCAGACCGCATCTCACGATCTCCAAATAATCATTAACTAACGGTCACTAAACACCACCCAAAAATGATTATTAAGGTGGACAGCTGGCAGAATAACGCAAGTGCTAACCATGGAAAATATCTAAATATTAAATTATTGAATTTATGTAATCACTCCATGATAAACATTTTATATACCTAAACTTGTCTGATGTTCCATACCAACGAGGATGATCGGATATGAACAAACTAAAAGTATATCTTTCAACAGACCCCAAGAAAAAAAAATATTAGGTTGGATTAATGATCAAACTACTCTTGTCTGCTTAAGACTAGAATATAAATCAGCAGTTATTAAATAAAACTTGAGAATTTATTCTAGTCCTTCACTTTTATGGTGTTCTGTGTTCGAGTGATCAACTTGTCGGTTCTTGTTGATCGCTCGGGTGATTTGTGAATATGTAAATTAACGAAAACAAGTCTTACGTTTCGCGAGGAATGGGTTCGTGACCGAACTCGGGGGAGGCGAGTTTTCTGGAAGGGACGTCTCAATTTTCGAGAGCGGATGTCCTAGATCGCTGCCGATGTATAATGCATCGGTCATCAATCTACAGCCGGATTTTGGGTTTGGGAGCCAGCGGGGTTAAGGACCTGGGGGCTCCTAGGCTGCTCCTGCGGGATCTGGGTCGTGGAGCACGTGCGTACGTAGGGGCGATAACTAAATCACTTTCACCACTCCCAATGAGAGGACATGGCGAATCTACAATCACAATCCCTCCGCCATTAATATGTAGAACCGAGGCTGGGTCGAAACGACGACGTTTCCTCCGGCCTTTCAGTTTTACCATAGCACAGCGGAAAGAGGAAGCTCGGCTGGATCCGTCCCGTATTTCCATTTTATCTATCCAGAAGTACTTTGTCCTGCGCAATAAAGAAATAAAATTTTGACTGGTGTTGAGCCTTTTAGTTTGTAAGTATATAATCATAATAAACAAACAGCATATAACTATTATTAGCTCTACAGATAAAAGTTAAATTATAATTCCTTCCCGCATTTCTAGGCTAAAAAAGGGGTGAAAATTGTTTTGCTTTTCCTTTTTTTTTACGTTAAAGTTTAATTCTTAATTATTTCTAAGCCTTGTTTAGCTTAAAAAAACACAAATACTCCAAGTACGCTTAATAATAAATATTTTAGAAAGAAACCACCAGTAATCTTTGAATATTTATTTATCATGAAATATTGGTGGAATAACTTATGCATTTTACGTAGAAATTCGTCAATACCGAAACGCTTTTGAGTAGTTCAGCAAACCCGCGAGTGAAGACGGACCCATTAAATGACCCAGTGACCGTTCAGCATATATTATCTATTTTTAAAAATTCGGCTCGTATCACAGACACGTAACGCGATCGCAATGCGTTAACGCACTTCCCGAGTGTTAATCAGAGAAGATCTGCCCATTCCTGGCCATTTCGCAATGGGCGACTTTCCGGCATTCAGATTAAATTTTAATAATAAACAGTTAAAAGCCATTCAGTTTCCTCTTCCTTTCGTCACGGTGAAGACGAACTTGCTCAATGGGCCGGAAATGACGACTGACAACATGTAAAATAAAGCATAAGTATGAAATGAAAGAAGGAAAAATTATATATAATAAAATTAAAATAGAAAAATTACTGTATTTTTTATTTACTTTACAATATACAGGAGTATGTATGGTATAGGTACATCATTCCACAAAAGCCAAGTTTATGCTTGAATCTATATAAATTAAAAAATATTAATAATACAAAATAGAACATGAAGTGGAATAACAAATCTATGAACAGAATAGAAGACCGAATTAATAGCGCTAATTAAATATAAATCAATTGAAAAATTCTGGTATAAAATTAAACTTAAAGCAAAAAAAGGATGCTGGATAAAATATAGTAGATAAAATAATCAAAATAAAATCATACACCTCGTTGTTGGACCGGTTGTATAAGTTATTTACAAAAATGCATTAGAAAAGGTTTCAGTTGGTACATTTCAGTGGTTTTGCAAATGATGCCAACACTGCTAAAAAGTTAATTAAATGGAGTAGTCAGTAACCAAGTCTTACAAGCGCAGTTCAAACACTGATTTAAAAAAAAAGCCCAACCTTAAAAACACAAAAAAAACTGTTGTCACAAAGATCTAAAAATGGTACCTGATAACAATGTTGCTGAAAAACAATTAGGTATCTTTATATACGTATGTTTGACATGGAAAATCCACTGTGATATGCTGATCAAAACTTTATGTCAAAGTTCACAGTAGTATTAAGGAGTGTAAATAATAATTCAACATAAAAAAAGAATGCTAGTCGCCTATTATTTGTGATAGTAAATTAAGGCTATTTTGGCCTAGGGTAGCGACATATGAGCAAGATATTTAGGTTATAAAAAAGGGCAGTAAGATTAATCAGTGGGCCTCATACAGACAGGATTGCTATGACAAATTTAGATAACTTGGTATTTTGACAGTTCTTTTGATTTGTAATGTAAAATGTAACAAGAATTAATCCTTGCATGTATTTAGTAGTCACAAATGACTACCTAATTATTTTAATTAATTATACTTTTAATCTAACATCATGGTTGGGATAAAAAAGCAAGTGAGACGAGCGGGATTCGAACCCACGACCTTCGGCTCAATACGCTGCTCCTCTAACCACTTGAGCTAACGTGACTTGAATTACGAAAGCCATGGGTTCGAATTCCGCTCCTAACACTTGCTTTTTCATCTCAACCAACACCTTCGATTAAAAATGTTACCAATTAAAATGCATCAAGTTTAATTAGGTTTCCAAATAAATTCTTTTAAATTAATTAATCTTTAAGTAAGGCATTGGTTGAGATAAATCGGACCACGAAACCTAATTGGATTTATAAGCAAAATGAGGTATACTTCACTAAAGATCTCCGTGGACATTTCATTTCGGCAATAGCTCAAGTGGTAGAGCAGCGGCGTATTTAGCCGAAGGTCGTGGGTTCGAATCCCGTTCGTGACACTGACTTTTTTATCTCAATCAATGCCTTATATAAAGATTTCTTAATTGAAAAGAATTTGTTTACTGTGTGATAATTTTACAAAAACCAAAGAGTTATTTTTATATAAGGCAAGAAACTGTTACAAATTAGGTATTCTTTACAATAAATAGAAAAGAAGTAGATTTAGTATAAATTATCACTGTGTAATATTTTAGAATTTAACCCAAGGAAAAATATAAAATTTAAATATTAATGCCTTTATGAACAAAGCTTAAAAAAATATCGCAATTGTTTTATAGTATAGAAGAAATTATAAAATTTATGTTCTACCTGACGCATGTAAACAATTTTTAGGTAATATAAACAACAAATAAAATAGATTGTTTTGTAATGTATTGCATAAATGAGAAAAAATACATTTTTTCACATTTATGGTCAAATATCTTAACTTGAGGGCTCTTAAACGTCGTTTAAGACACCAAAATTGTTGAAGACATACGAGTCTTTCTAAGAAGGAAACATAAATGCATTTAGTTTTTAGTACATAAAAATAAAATTCTCTTATTTTATTATTAATTGTTTTGTGAACTGTCTTTCCATAAAAATATAAACTATAATCTTTTAAAAATCAAAATAAAAATATAATCTTTTAAAAATCAAAGATGTATGGACCACTTTTCTACTCACTAATACTCACGGTACGATCTTGATGAATAAGCAAATTTAGTTGTTACTTCCGTACCTATTTCATAAAGCTTATAATTGTTACAGTCCTTGGCAATATTGGGACTGCGTTAGTCTAAAGAAATTTGAAATCGTCTGTAAAAAACGGTCAATTTGTACACATATTTAAGATTGTTTTTCCCTTATGACGCCTTAAAATAAGTCAAAAGCTTGGTAGTAACAACTGAATTTGCTTTTTCAACGAGACCCTTATCGTGATCAAGAATATTTCTTAAATATTTTTTTTTAGTTTAATAATGCAAATTATTTACAAAATTGTATTTAATGTGCATATTATTTGACTTAAACACCTCTGAAACAAATGTTCTATCAGTGTTAAGTTAACGTGTTAAAACGTTAATGGTAGCCAATGGGCATGTTTGAAATGTAATAATTAAATAGTGAAGGTGAATTTTTGCGACGAGAAAGCCAATCAACAAAAATTTACTTTAAACGAATTTAACTCATAATTCGCTTATAGCGGTGAAAGTTATGAAGTGGAGCAGAGCCGGACGGTACGTTTTGTTTACATTCTATTCTCGCGTGGGTGGGTCTCAGTCGGGAGGCTAGTAAGAGTAAAGGGGGAAAAGTGAGACGTACCATGTCCTTGGGTGAGTGGAGAGGAGTGAAAAGAATAAAAAAGACGATGAAAGTGGTCCCCGCCTAACGGAAGATCTGTAACAACTGTTCGTAAGTGCTGTAACTGGATCTTCGGCCAGCCATTACGCAACCGCAGAGCCAAAACATGGACATCATCAGCGCATCCGTTGCGCCCCGGTTTCGAATTTCGCGTAGATTCGCGACGGGGATAATAGCCAGTCTTCTGGCATTTTCCTGTTTTCGGTCACAATAATACAGGCTACACGACAGTGCAGTTCTCCGATACGTAAATGTTTCTGCTATGTTCATCCGAATCTGTGTTTATTTCCATTTTCCTAGATACCATCGTAATAACTATTTGAATAATGAGCTTGAACAAAACTATCTTTAAACACTGCAAAATATCTTCGTTGGACAGATGCTGGAACATGATATAAATCGTTCTTGTAGATATGATAAACAATTCTAGATGTATATCATCACGATGTATATCATGAAGAAGACTTCAGACTTTGGCAATAGACCGATTTCTTTATGTCGAACAAATCAATCAAATTGTTGAAATATTTAACAAATCGTTTTTTTAACAAGTTTATGCTGGTTAGTACAACATACAATTTAACCCTTGTAACCTTGAAAATATTGTGGGTAGCTTGCTGTCATGTGAGGTAACATCTTCACATTTCAGCTACAACACAAGACTACCACCCGCCAAATACCACAACGCCAAATAAACAAAATCTATCATAAAATCATTCTCTTTATTTCACATTCATGTAGTTAATTCCATAAACAAAACTGTACAGCCAAAAAATGTATTCTTTAAATCTATTGATGAATGATGTAAGTACAAATAAGAAAATATTCACCGTTTATTGTTAGGAGGATACATACTTAGTTTGGTCGTTTTTGATTATTTTGATCGCTCTGACGGGTTTCAGCTTCGCCATCCTCAGTGTTTGGGTATGTAGGCATACGAAAATGATAGGAAACACCAAACTACAGGTTCATGATCCGTCAGAACCCAAGAGAAAACTGAAACTTGAAAACGTTGCTTCCATTGAAAAATTTCGTTTTTTTTTTTTTTTTTTTTTAAGTTTTTGCCATGTAGAAATGTTAGAAATGACATTGTTCACGAGGGTTCGTGGTACGAGAGAAGACATGTCAACCCTGGGGATGCAGGTGTTTTTGAAAAAAAAAAGCCCATTTGTAAGTATGCCCGCTGGATTCGAACCCGGGATCTTTACCTTACAACGATGAGCGCCGTATCAACGTCTAAAACGCTGCGGTCACTGACGCCCCCTAGAAATGACCTTGCTATAGGTCCATTAGCCCCCAAGAGGTATGTCGGTAACCTAAAATTTCAACACGCATTTGTTAGAAAACTATTATGGTATTATACTAGAAGAGATAAAATATATTTTGCTGTATTGACTATTAGGTTTTCGAGATTATAGTGTCATAAACAATAGTTATTTATGCAAAATGAACTAAAATTTTACTTGTTTAAATTTCAACTTTGACGAGTTTATTTGAAAATAGTTCTTCAGAAAAACAAGATCTCTTTGCTTGTATGTTAAGACATTTATGCTCGTCTCTATGCGATGAAGCGAAATAGAGATAGCAAAACAAATGTGTGAAATATTTTTATAGCTCGCATGTTTCCTCCACACGTACAAGAAAGGATTAAACGGATAGATTGAAAAGCTTTTGAAATAGTCGATTCTCACATTGAGACTAGTTTCAATAAGCGATCGTAAAGTTATAAACATAAGTATGAAAAGCATGTTGGAGAACTGCATTCTATAACATCTGTTTTTATGTCGGTAACACGATAACCATCAATAAAGTCGTGTGATTTAGCCCCGGCCGGGTCGTTTACGGGGCAATAATCGTTTAGCCTTTTGGTGCAGAGAGGATGAGCGCGCTTGCTGATTGGCAGCAACCGGTTTCGCCCCCGGTGTAAAATATCGGCGCTATTACCGGGCGAGAGTCATCCTGCCCCGTGACCTTTGCCGCACGCGAACTCGGCGTTGCGTCACGGATTTTTACGAGGTCCCATTCAGCTTTTTCATTCATACGGCAAGCTGGCCGGGAGGGGAGGAAGGGACCCGTTACGTAAACCGTCCAGGATCCCCTGGGCGATATGATCCGCGAAAGTTTTTGGGCTGGAGAGAATCCGATTTAAGAGGGAGATGATGCTGGATCATCTTCACACAGCCGGGATGTTCGTCATAAGGTCTGCTTTTACTGAATAAACAAATTCTGCAGCATACTTTTAACAATATAATACTAACATTTACACTTACCCTAACATTTATTTTAAAAAATCAGCAGTATATACGACAATAAATGAATAATATTCCTCATTGTCACATCAGGATGTTTGTGCAATCAATAAATTGTTAATTATTGTTGTTTTTGTTTCAGGTAAATATTTTTGAGGCAATGCTGAAAGTCCTTTCTTGTTAAGTACGTACCTCAGACCTTTACATGCTTCCAATTTTATGATTATCCTTATCTATCCCGTCAATATAAAAAAAATTGCAAAAATTATTTTTAAAAAAATTGAGGTCGATTATAGGCGACAGATCACGTACTTGAATTATGAATACATTAAGTGGATATGAATAAACATATTTTGACATAAATTTCGCAACAAAAAAACTGACTTTCAATGCAAAATTAATCTAAGATATTTTCACAAAACTAAGTTTTTTTTTGCCTTGGGTTTAGCTTATTAGCCATGTCACGCAAAATTAACAACGGGACGACCAGGTGGGTCACGGATTTGGACAAAACTTTATTTGGTGCGTCTGCGCACCAAAATATCGCACACGAACTCACTTCTTGTGATAGGCCCTGGTTTTAGCCAAAAAAAATTGAAAGTTGAAATTTTATGTTTTTATTATTTTTCGCCGTTCTGTTTGCTCAAATCAATTATGTGTATACAAAATTTTGCAGCTTTTTTTAATGTAGATTGCAATAAAAATATAGTAAAAGCTATCAAAGTTTGCCAATAACAAAAACATTCTAAACACCAAATATTTTCGAGTAAACTAGGTAATATTTTTTTCGTGAAACTAATACAAAATGTGGTTTTAGCACCTCTAGAGATCCCTAAATATAAATTTTTGTTTGAATTTAAATTTTTGAGAAATAGTTATCCAAATATCAGACTGAAACGCCTACAATACAAAAATATCTGAAAGAATTTTAACGTCAAACAGACAATTTGAAACGTAATTTTTAACGAAGTACGTACGATAAATAGATATATAATATTTCTATAAGAAAATACACAAAATGGCAAAATTAGTTGTCAGAAATTAACTTCTTTTTTTAAATGGAAATAGTAAACAGATATTAATGTTTGATGCAGTTATAAAACGTGCTTGATAATATATGATGATAGGTTCACTATGTCAATGTTTTGAAAATGTTAGAGCTTGCACTAGGAATATTAGTAAAGTCGTCGAAATTCTCCAGTCAAAAACTTAATGTACACCGATTTCCGCGTATTTCAGTATCTAAGGGCTTTATAAAGGTAGAATCACCACAATGAATTGAAATCGAAGGTTTGTACCAGTTTCTGACCTACTTTGGTTACAGAATGTTTGTTCAAATATGAAGAAAAATCGGTATTTTGTTGATTTATATTTTTAAATCATACCAAATTAGAATATTACGCGTTGTAGTACATTTTTGTTTTTATGTTAACCAACAATGAAAAATTAATACATTAAAAATAATATTTTTTAACCCTGAATAAAGATTGATGCTCATTTTATTGCGACTAAAATTAGATTTTGAAAAAAGCTTCATTAACGAATAAGAATTCCCTTAATAACATGTATAAATAACAAGCTGTTATTGGAAAAGTGAAGTCTTTGTGATCCTAAATAATTCCATAAATACCCAAATATTTAATATTTAGGACGATATTTTGGAGTACAGAATCACCAAAAAAGTTTTGGCCCAAATCTGACCCATCAATCTGTCCGTCCCCTTATAAATGTAAACACGTTTAAATGTTAACTTGATAGAAATAAGATAAAATAATGGTCCACGCAGAAAATAATTACTTCTTTATTTATAAAAACTACCTTCATCAAGTTTGTACAAAAGTTATTAACGTCAATAGTTGGACATTTTTGAGAATTTGTCTTTTCCATATAGTGTTAAAAGTCCTGTTTAGCAACGGCAGAAAACTCAATCAATATTACTGAAATGTATTGCAATAAAACAAAATATCAAATTCGCCATAAAAAATATTTGTAAGCTTATAGTTACAAGTTATTTTTGTCTGTTAAGTCCCTTTGGTTTGGTCTGTTTGATTTCTGCTTCTCGCCACCTTCATTGCTGAGAGTCTAGACCCACATGGTGAAATCTCCCAATACAGACAATTGTGAAATTTTTCATGAGTCAACGAGTTGACTAATCTCGACTTTGCCGCTTCCGATCATTTCGGTCTGCTATTCTTGGGCATTTGTTCCTTCAGTCTTTGTGTGCCTCACCTTACTTTTAGCCTAACAGTGAATTGTTGTAAAGGCGAGAAGCGTCTGGCAGACCAAAACAGCGAGGATAGACTGACCAAAATGACCAGAAAATACCAAAACATTTACTGATCTGAATGGCAAAAAACACGTTTCACTTTCGAGTAGAGATTTTTAGACTCCAAAATAATCACTATACTGAACTTCTTTGTTTCATCAATTCTCTCACAGTTGCAAGTCAAAAAGTAATTCTTGTAAAGGCTTAACCGTGTCGAGGACTAGGAGAAGCTCTTTACAATACTTTTATATTTTTTCAAAATATTCTACAATAAAATTCCAACGGCTATGTCAGGATTGGAGTCCAGAACCGCTAACGTGGCAAATATGAGTCGGACGCCGGCACCGTTCCTAGCCCCATCGGTCCTGCTATTTTTTCTAAGTAATTAAAACGTAAGAAAAGCATACCTGCATATTAAAATATAATTTGAACCTGTGATAATTGAAATGTCAATGCCAGCACATAAACAACATAAACAATTACGTTCAATTAATTAATCTTTTTATGTAAGGTATTGGTTGAAATGAAAAAGTTAGTGTCACGAGAGGGATTCGAACCCACGGCCTTCGGCTCAATACGCCGCTGCTCTAACCACTTGAGCATTGGGACTATTAATTAATTGAAAGTAATTGTTTATGTTGTTTAGGTGCTGGCATTAATGTTAAGTAGTCTTTATGTAAGGTATTGGTTGAGATAAAAAGTCAGTGTCACGAGCGGGATTCGAACCCACGACCCTCGGACAAATACGTCGCTGCTCTATCACTTGAGCTATCGTGCCTTCGATCCACTCGGACGCCAACTCCCCGTCTTAAATGGCAAAAAGGAGAGAAAATTCGAAATGTAGGTTGAGATGGGGAGTTGGTATCCCAAAGGATCGAAGTCACGTTACCTCAAGTGGTTAGAGTAGCGGCGTATTGAGCCGAAGGTCGTGGGTTCGAATCCCGCTCGTGACACTGACTTTTTACACTACACACTGACTTTCAATAACTTGAAAGAAGTTATTTGGTCAATCCAAACCACGAAATATAATGGATTATCAATTACCTTGGACAATTCATTATTAAAAAGTAGCTGTTATGTTTTTGTGTTTAAAAAATAGTTTAGGTTGACCAATAGAGCGATTACGAAAAAAATAGGAAGCTAATTATTTACATCCTACAACTAATGGTTTTGAATTGACCATAATTTCTGTTTTATGTGAGAGTTTTGAAAAGAAGTGTTATAAAAATGTAAATTCTCTTAATTTTGTCTGTGTAATTAAGTAGAATGCACAGCATACCTACGCATTAAAATATAATCGATACGATGTCCTCGTCTGTCATTTTGCAATGTACACCTAATAGAAAATGCATATTACAAAAAAAATATATATTTTTTTAGTGACAGCCCTGATCTACCGTGTAATTGCTGGCAATTTAAGTCGAAACTGCTTTTCTTCTCCCAAGGGCGTTCAGTGTTTCAGCTTAGTCTCCGTCCTGCATTTGGCTGAAAAAAATTCAAAAATAGTAAACTTGATGTAGAATCGGTAAATTTATATGATACGGATAAAATAATTTACTTGTAGTTTAACTTTTCAAACCAGAAAATAAATCAGTGATAATTACCAACTTGATTCATTGTACACACTTGCAAAGTGTACTTAATAAGTGAAATAAGCTGTAATGTATCAAATGTGAATCAATTTAAGGATGCATATAATGAATGGTCTGATCAAACATGTTCATGATTGTACGTCCTGGATTATCAGACAACCGTCTTCATTTTAGATTTCTGGTGAACTTCAGCGTTCATAAATAGATCTGCATAATTAGTCAGATAGAATAATTGTTAGAACTCATTAACGACTACCCAATATATGATTTTACACATGGAACAAGAAAAGCAAAATTATTGATCAATTAATTTTAATCGAATAAAAAGAGTGTGGATAGCATCTTAAAGGTTTAGATTATTTTCGACCTCATAGAAGATTGATTGGATACGTGTATTACTTTGTATTAATCTAATACTATAGTGGCAATAGCAGATGTTTTGATTTGCATATTGATGATGAGAGAAAGTCATATATTTCTGGCGGCTAAATAAACAGAAATAAAAAATCGTATTCCTTTGAATCATAAATTTATGGTAAAATCTGCTCTACGCATATTACATAAGCAATATGATTAAACGTATCGACTCCGTTGAATTGTGCTCCCGATAATATTTTGGCAGTTTTGAAAGAGCGGAGAGGCCATTAGAACGCCTGAATTATGTGGCTGTTTATTGCCGACCGCAAGTACCCCAAATACGTTTCGAAACCTCATCATGTACCGTTTCAAAATCATCGGGCAGAGGTTGGCCAACCCGTTTCGAAATTGTAACCTCGCCGTATGAGACAATGCATCAATCTTGTCCGTCGATAAGGGCTGCTCCTCGGCGACTCCCACAACAACATAAGTCAAAATCTTTCGGCGATCCATCTTGGACGATGAGGTGCTGAGGCCGACCCGGCCACCGCAGGACGCTATTTCTAGGGTGAATTATTATTGCACGACATGCTGAGATAGCCATCGACACCATAAACAATCTTTATGCTTTTGCTTTTTTTTAAGAGGATTTTTGCAATTACTTTTTTAAACGTTACCTGGCGTTATTTACAGCCCGGCTTCCAAAAACCTACTTCGTTTTGAATTGTTTTCTTAACCTTTCAAGACTTATGCTAATCCAGATGTCGAAATGTATAAGTAAACATGAGTTTTGTTTATTCTAGTTAAAATGATTTGGACTTTCCCTATAAGTAAACGATATCATAAGGCTAGTTTTATTACTGCAAACTGGGGATTTGACGACTTGATCATCAGATGCATTTCCATTTAGATAATTTAGAATTTATAAACCATATTAGCACGTCTGAGAAAGTGTTATTTAAACAACCAATATATAATCGTGATATGCATCACTCATAGTAGGAGTTTACGCTATTCAGGTTAATGCAACCATTCTAATTAGTACAAAATGAGTATATGTAATCTTAGCCCATAAATTACAACTTTTTTGGTTTCTAACTAGCTAAATTTCACGACTTCGAAACTTGTACAACTAAGGCCAAACGTAGGGTCCAATTAAAACTTTTTGGTTGAAATCTATACTAACCCATTAGATTTCGCGGCCCGATTGATCAAATAACTTCTTTCAATTAATTAATCTTTATTGAAAGGTATGGGTTAAGATAAAAAAGCCAGTGTCACGAGCGGGATTCGAACCCACGACCTTCGGGAAAAATCGCCGCTGCTCGACCACTTGAGCAAATGTACACCAACTTCCAACCTTTCGAATTTTTCCCTCCTTTTTGCCATTTTTCAAATGAAGTGTAATCAGGATTCGATTCTCGGCGACAAATGAATGGCCATGAGAGCTTTCGTGAAGGTATCCTTAATTTTACTTATTAAATCTATTATTTCGTGGTCCGATTGACAAAATAACTTCTTTCAATTAATTAATCTTATTGTAAGGTTTTGGTTGAGATAAAAAAGCCAGTGTCACGAGCGGGATTCGAACCCACGACCGTCGGCTAAATACGCCGCTGCTCTACTACTTGAGTTAACGTCGTGATTTCTACACTTACGTTTAAATTTACTATTTGCTTTATGAGTGTGCGATCTATTCTAAACTTATGATCTAAATCAGTGACTTGTTTTCGTTGACCACAAAATAGCAATATATCGAAAAAGTTGTCAGATGTGATTAATACAATAAATAGATGTTTTGTTGTTTATTTAAGTGTTGCTTGGTTCAGATGATAGTTTGTTTTAAGTAAATTAGGATAATGTATGCTAATTTAAATGCTCTTTAACATCGTAAAAAGTCAGTTGAAACGTAAGAAAATTGTTGGGTTGTTTCAGGTTACGAGACTCATCGCATCACGGTAAATAAAAAGTAAAAGTAATTCTTTCCTTTCCGAATAAAGTGAATCGACCAAACTGTCACCGGGGTTATTAGGGTATCGATGAAAAAAGAGGGAAAGTGTCCCTAAAGGAGATCTCCGTTCGACCGGAAAATTTCCCACTTCCTGGACCCGGCGGGCCCACGATTCCCCAGACGCGCGCGTTTCCCGCTTGTGAAAGTGACCCGGGGAGAAGAAAAATTGCGTTTTTTCCGCCCTTTTCCAAGACAAGTTTCTGAATATTCACGAGTAGTTGCGACCTGTTCATCCTTGACGCACCTAGTTATTAAAATGGATGGTTTTTTAAAAGTCGCCTTTTTTTACTTCAACCACCGCCTGATCGTATCTCGGGAGGCCTCCATCGCATGTAATGGTGCCGATATCTCGCATATGATTAATTACGATTTACGAAAACCGCCTCTGGCCAGCAATTGACCAACCGACGGGGTTTAAGGGTCAGTGAAACAATGAAGCAAACAATTTTCTTATCTGACGGCTCGGACTGTGTCCTGAATTGCTTGTATCCTTTCTACCGCAGATCCTTTTCGAAAAATACAACTTATTGGCAGAAGGGTGGCATAATTTCGAAAATCGTACCTCTCATTAAATTCTCACCTGGGAAAAGCTTAAACTAACATGACATGCTGTTTTTTTAACATCTCACGAATACATGCCAACATTTTTAAAATTGGGAACAAAGTAGTTCTTGCCGGTATGTTTAAAACCATCGTGCAAAATCTGGAAACGTCTACTTATTACCATCAAAAAAACTAGTTTTTTAGAGAATGAAAAAACAAAAATACACAGTGTAGTGAGGATTAGATTGTCCAAATCTACATTCTAAGCAAAAATATTTATTTTCTTCTATAATTCTAACACACACTTAGACCCACAATTAGATAGTTGTTAGATACGTGTGTATACATATATATATATATATATATATATATATATATATAGAGAGAGAGAGAGAGAGAGAGAGAGAGAGAGCGAGTGACCGTGAGAAAGAGATATAGAGTACGAGTGAGAGATTTTGTGATTGAAAGGTAGATATAATTAACATATATATATTTTTAAGTACACCACAGATAAACAAATCATAATATACGTTTTCCTTCCCCACGATATGTTGCAAATTGAATGATTCGACTGGCATTAGGATGAAACATGACTAAGTTAAAAGAGCTCTACAGGAAACAGTAGTTATATAAAGAAATGGATGGTTCAAATTTTCATTGCAATCTGAACTATTTCATGTGTTTTGAAAAATTATGCTTAAGCCCATTACAAGTTCATCTAGACTTATAAGTCTAGATGCATAGTTAAATTATCTTTGACTATATATGTACACAGTTATATATTTTAGTCCGCTTTCAGTTGCACATATGTGATTTTATAAAATCTAATCTAATTGTACAGTTATTTTATTTGCTTTTCTTCTATTTTTTTCTACAGTTTAATTTATGTACATTTAAAAGGTAATTAAAAAATCGTGATAAAATCAAGAGATAAAACTAAAAAGGTAGTCGAACAGGCTAAGGCATATAAAAATGAAAAAATGTGGATAAATGTCTTTTAAAGTTTAGTAATTTTTAAATTATTTTATTTTAAATTAAATTTAACTATAATTTAAATTAAATAAAATTATTTTAAATTATAGTTAATGTTAAAAACTTAATTTTAACAAATTTGCTTAACTGTACGCTGTTTTATGAATATTATTTGTATATAAAATAACGATATAATTTTCCTGTATTAAATAATGTCAATTTATTTATTTTTTATATGAATTATTAAAGTGAAAAATATAATAATGATAATAATGTGAAAAATAATAGTGACTTAGTAGGAAGGTGAAAAGAAAGGAATATCAGCTCAGAAAACGAAGTGGGATTGCTTAGTAGCTGGAAAATAATAATCATCAATAACTTAAAACGTATTGAACCTCTATCTTTAGATTCGTCATTTTATCCAAATAAGTGCATTTATTACTAATATTTCAATGGGAGACTTTTCATATAGTACTAGAGCAAGATAGCATTGAAAATATGATTGTTTTTGGTATGAAGAACGGTTTAGTATAAAATCATGAGGATAGGGTGATGGCAAATGCTTCACTTTTTAAAAATTGGAAGTGAAAAAGCCTTGTAAATAAAATCATGTTATGTAAATTTTTAAATATTTGGATCGTTTTTCACATTGATAAGAGTGCTGACAAAAGGTGTGTTGGTATTGGAAGGCAATTTGATTTCGACCCGGCTGCGTGTGAGGTCGTGAACCGTGCAGCATTATGGATCCGGGGCTCGGGTTTAACGAGGATCACGCTTCAAACAAATTACAGCCGGGAATTTAGTTGGGCAAGGTTGATCTTCTTGCCACACTCTGTTCGCCCCCTGTTGCAGATTTATCTCAGGGTCGGGACCCGGGCTTCGCAACGTTCTGTAGCCTGGGTGTGAGGGCGACATCGGTTTTTGCCCACCAGCAGCTGAAATTTTTACAACCGAAGATTTACCTTTTGCCATTTCGATGACATTCTCGCACCTGATCGAAAGAATTGCCCTTGATTCTCATCAAACCCAGAAGAAGGATGGAAGGATGTTTGCCTTGAGGGTTATTCTAGACTTTCTGATTCTTCGGATATAATGTTGCATTATGGATCCCCTGGGTATCATAACTCTCAGGGATATTCTTAAAATATCTTAAGTTAAACCTAAAACTCTAGATCTTATATAAAAATCTTATCTTAACCTCAATAATTATTTTCAGTCACTAGAAGACACTATAAATTTTAAAACTCAGTAACTGTCAACAAAGGATAACGAAAAACGAAAAAAGAATAAAGAAAAACGTATTAGACAAATAAAATAAATTATATAGGCATATATGATCATACCGTCATTTCTGTATTAAATAATTCTGCCTGTATTAAACATTAATTGCTTGTCGATAGAATAATAATAATTAATAAGAATATTTTTTTATTCGCTAACATGATTGAATATAAGACCCAAGATCATTGTAAATTATCACCTTCCTGATTAAGCTTTTTTTACAAATTGACTATTAATTTCTAAGAAAAAGCTCCAAAAGGTTGTTTTGAACTCAAAGAGAAGAAATGAGAGTTCAAATATTTTTCATTGTTCCAGATATTTGAGGACTAGCATTTAAATGGTTGATATAAATTATGGCATTGACTGTAATTATGCACAAATTATTAATAAACCAGACATTTCAGATTGGTTCCAACTCTGTTGCAACCTATTCAAAATTAGTTCGTGAAAGTGAAAGTCAAATTGTTTTTATCAGGGAAAATTTTTTAACTTGTATTTGTTCCCATGCGTTGTGTTCAATATTAAACAAGTTGCACAATGGATAGTTTAACCAATATAAATAATGAATGAGAAGTATAAACATATTGATTATAAAGATATAAAGATAGATTAGATCAATAGGTAGATAGAAAGACATAAAGTTTCACAAGTTTTTTATTTCATTTTGTATTTAGTTCGACAATAAGCATATGCATGAATACATAAGCCGATAAAAAGATGGAAAACGTGCTGTTCGATTATTGCATAGAAAATAGCTGGTTTTAAAAGGAAAGATAAGCCCAAACATATAATTTAATAATACAAATCGACAGTTATAAATATAAAGGTAATATTTGTTAGGTGAATAGAAATATTCAGTTATTGTTTATATTTTTATACATAAATGGACTATTAGATTGTCAGATAGAAAATTATACGCATCTACAGGCTGATGGACAAACAAATTGGTTGCTAGAAAAATATAATGAGATTATTGAGACGTGCATAAAAATATGGGTAATTTAGAATGAAGAATAATGGTAAATAGAAATAATGAAATAAACGTGTATCTTTCAACATGATTGACAAAGAGATAGCTATACATTAGATGTTATAGAATGTAAATAAATATAAATAAAATTATAAATGTGTACATTTAGATTGACAGCCAATAAACATATAGGCAAATATATTATAAATCGATGTACTACTCTAGCTTAAAGCAGAAAGAATATTTAGAAAAATGGTAGATCAACATAAACTCATAAAAATTTGTGGTATAAAGTGACCGTTAGTTAATGATTATTCGCAGATCATGAGATTCGGTCTGGTGTGACGTAGATTTTAGGAAAACATTTTCTTTATCGTGCCAACGTTTCAATCTTTATTGAGATCATCTTCAGAGCCTGGGATTTATAAACAATGTTTTTCTAAAACCTACGTCACACCAGACCGCATCTCGCGATCTTTGAATAATCATAAACTCATACATGAAAACAAGACAGAGATACATAGGTAGAAATAGAGGGGAGAGAGAGAGAGAGAGAGAGAGAGAGAGAGAGAGAGAGAGAGAGAGAGAGAGAGAGAGTGAGTGAGTAGCAGACATTGAGAAATAGAAAAAATAGGTAATAATCAAATTTTTGTTAATTAGTAATTGTTTTATTGTTGGTGTTGAATTTCAATTATCTCGTTGTTCATAGTAAATGAAGTTTTCCAATTCTCAGATTTGGTTGAATAAACTTTGTGTGATAGTTAATAATAATAAATAATTAAAATTTTGTTAGCTTACAAATTGCTAGGTTATCTTCCCACGATATATTTTGAGATTTCATTGGAGAAAATTTCTGCTCCTTCTTTATATCATTTGATTTGGGGTGGTCTATTCGATATTCAAAAACAGAACCGGACAAATATGTTATGAATATGGCGGAAGTGAACAGTGGATCAATTGCAGGTCTCGAAGTTGCAGGAACGTCGTCGTGTTGCAATCCGGGCACTTTTCGTCCGGCTCGTTGTAACTGCATTTCTCGGATTGTATCGACTCGCATTGGTTCAAATCATTTTGACTATCGCTCATTGGGTCAGCGACCACACTTGCCTTGGGCGTATAGCGTATTATGCGGTGTAGGCTCACCCTAGCCAATCACCAGATGGAAATTCTGCGATTATCCTGCAACTATTGTACTTTTCCTTGCGGGTGATCACAAGTTGCAAAAAAGTTACGAAACTGAAGTTTCATATCGCTGTATAACTTTCGAACCGTAGTAAAATGCATTCCTTGTTATTTTTTTGTTCGGTATTGCATTTGATTTTTCTTTAAACTTCCGATCCTTTATTACAGTTATTTTTCTTCTATATTATTTATTTATATAACTGTACATTTGTTTTATTGCAAGCTGGGGATGTAAATCGTATTGTTGCACTCGATAGCATTCCGTTCAGCACACTCGCTATTGGGAGTTTCGCAATCCATAGTAGTTTATCCTGCAGATTTAATTATCTGCAGTTCCCCTGGCCGACCGAATAGTCGTTATAAAGTAATTTAATGGCAGGCAGGCCGTTTTATTACGAACAAATATTTACACAGCGGTTAATGATTTTGTACAACAAACAAGGTCGGACGTTATCCGGGAGATAGTGTTGATGTTGATTATAATAGCCTGTATTAATATTTCCAATTGGGCTTAGAAGGCTTAGAGATTGTAAAGCAAAGGTGGATGCCAACTTGGCCAACATCATTATGCCCGGCCGGAGAGAGCTGACAGTGGACGTCCATGTCCTGACCCTTATTAGGCACAAATCGAGATATGACTTTGAAGACTTTAATTTGCCGGACAGGTTCCTCGACGATAACAAGCTGGAGTTTCTAAGTCTAGTTAGAAGCAAGTCGACTGACAGGATTGACTGGAATAAATGCAGAATCAAGGGGCAGTAAGCCTTCAGAGAGGCCAGGACCTCTTCTAGCGTAGAGCCGACATGCGATAAAGTCAAACGTATAATGCATCAAGTCAATTATATGTCAGGACCTTCTGTTTTTACAATGCGCGACTAATCGATTTCGTGTAATTAATCTAGGTGAACATGCTACGAGAAAAACCCCTGGGCACCCCTGCTGAGGGAACGTTATGAAATCACACTTCTCAAGGAGAGTCATGAGAATCAGATTACCAATATCAAGCCAGTTTTTCTACATTATTCTCTTTCTTTCTCCAAAATAATTGCTCATAAACAATATGTTGTTGTTCAACAAAATTTAATTTGACTGCGACTTTTGTTCAAAAATAAAAACTATAAACAAAATCAGTCTAGAGTTTCCCCTACATCAACTGTTTAGTGGTTTTTCCCCACTAATTGAATTCGAAGTTTCTGCAATATATACCTAAAGTATTTAACTTTTCGGATGATTGCTTTAGGATGTACAGAGCCCTGTTACTTTCCCCTAAATTATAAATTTATTGCACCTATGTCCTATGAAATTTATCAATAAATCTCTCTTGTAAATAAATGTACTACATCAACTAATATCGCGTCTTTTATTGCAACTACATTCAAAGAACTAAAGACAAATGTTCTTCATGAGTACAACCTAGTAAATCTATTTTCATGGAGATCAACGGCATGACTACGTTAGAAAATTGTGATTTTTTTAATTTCGCTGACTAACGCCGCTTTCGTTAATCACAGTTTGTTGAAGTCGCGAGAAGCGATCAAGAATAAAAACACCTTTTTCGTTTTTTGCCGACGTTTCGACTTTTATTCGGGTCATCTTCAGGGCATAAAGTGTGGTGCTATTCTTGTGGTGTCGTATCGGTTTTGTGTGAAAATGTAGTAAACAAATATGACACCACAAGAATAGCACCACAATTTATGCCCTGAAGATGACTCGGATAAAGGTCGAAACGTCGCAAAAAAATGAAAAAGGTGTTTTTCTAAACTACCTCATTCTTGACCGCTCCTCACGACATCAACGAATTATGAAATGACAGGCCACCAAGAAACAGACGTTAATTACCGTCAAAATACTCGCGCGTATTTAAAACGGGCTAGGAAATATTTTGGAATCATTCAAAAATTTAAAAACGGGAATGAGACAATTATTAAAGGTTGTCAGTAACCGTCATTTCACCTATATTGCAATTGATTACATAAAGCAGGGGGAATTTCGTTAGATCAATAGTTACTTTGGACGCTAATTTTTTTTCTGGGATCGAACATAAAATTATGGTAAGAATACGAAGGAACGTGTTGAATGATTTGGGAAAAAACGTTTATACTGTATTAAAAAACAAGTTACAACAGGCTTGATACAACGTTCCTTCTTCAAGATTCCCATCGAGATAGCCTAATTACAGTGTGGATTTCTGTATGATTTATGTCGTATTCGTTGATTTATCATCAATGAAGACAGACTTATGGCCAGACGAAATAGCATTAAATGCGCGGAAGTTGGAAGGACGCAATAAATTCAAGTTAATCCCAATGCGCCGTCATCCAACGGAGGCCCGAGGGTAGGAGGATGAAGAAGCTCATTAAGGTACAAAGGGCCTCGGGCCCTTTTCTCCCTATCATATCCGTAATTTACATCCCTGTGTAGTAATGAGGCATTAAACATAGGCGACCCTAGAATCTAATTGAGCCATCGTCCTCCGTTGCGTCATCGGTCTCACGCTCCGGTTTTCACGTTTCACTTTGTATTGTCTCAGCCCGAGGAGAATCGGCCGATCTGGGCTGACAGGGGCTTTTTCGGCGGATTTTACGCTATTATGTCAGAGAACGCCTTCCCCATCCGCGGAGACAGAAATTCCAACTTCTCCAATTTCCCGTCGAAACCAAGCAAGTGTGAATAAATATCCATAGCAACTTGTTACCAAACGATTTAGCTTTCAAAAAACAGTACCTGTGGAGATGGATCATAATATATATGTAAGTTAAATATAAATAAGCGCTTTTATGTCACATAAAAACATATTGTCGGCAACATGTCTATTTAGTCTTTACAATTGATTCAAATATTCAAATTCAAAACAGAAATTGTAAAAATATGGAAAAATATATGTCGTTCTTCGCTAACTTCGTAAAGAATAAGTATTTAATTAAGTTGTAGAATTGTCAAACTATTTAAGAAGTTGTGCATTATAGTTTTCATAATGTACATGATTCCACATCACATATTTAAATTTTTTGCTTCGCTAAGCCATATATTAAAATAATTAAAAACAAAATATCATATTGTAAAAAATAATGACTTTAAGTACATGTGTCCTAACAACAAAAGCAATGAAAAAAATAATATTTGACAGCAATATACTTAAGTGGATTTATCGTTTGAATCCACACTGTTTGTGGAGATCGTGCTTTTCATCGATTTAAGTTTCTAGTATTTTTGTTTTGTTCTTTTTCAATAATAAATTATACTTGTAGTATTTAGTGATCGTTAATTAATGACTAATTAGAGATCGTGAGATGCGCCAGACCGCATCTCACGATCTTTATTAGTTAATAAATTATACTTTTTCACCCTTTTATTTATGTTATCTGAAAAGACTTCTAGGTTTTCAGTTGATCACAGTCATAAAAAATTTGGCAAATGGTTGTTAAAATGAGTTCGGTAGAGATCCACACAGCATTCCTCAAGAGAAATGAAATTTAATTTTTCTGAGAACACGAAGTGTGTTGTGGCAGAACACAGAAGAGTGAAGTAAACGAAAACTTTTAGCAATATCTCTTTGCAATTTTTGTTTAAGCCGTAATCTTGCTCTTTTTGATGGAGGGATGATTAATGTAAATCGATTTTATTGTGGTTGAAGAGTATTATTATAAGATGGAGTACATGACCGTCTCGTTAACCGTGAGGATGTGAGCATCCTTGGAGGGAGAATTTCGTATGAATGTGCATCGAGGACAGATCTGCTAGGCCTTTTCTATAGTGCTTGAATTCTATAAACTTGCTCATTGGAGGCAATTACTTCGATGTCGCAACTCTAAACTTTAAAACTTTAAACGATTTTCTACTTTTTTCAAGTCATATTCGATATTACGATCATAGCATGTAGTTCTTTTCTTTTTTTAGATTTTACGGTGTTTTCTTACAAAGTTTGAGTTACTTAGACCAAGACTGGGTTCACGTACCTAACACGCATTTATTTTTCATTTCTTACACATTCATTTTTTGGCCCTTTTTTATTGATCTCAATGACAGAATTCCGTCCATAATTTGCCTATTCTTCTTTCAAATCAATTATTTAATAACGATATAATTACTGTGTTTCTTAGTGATCGGTTGTATCAAAATTTGTTGAAGTCGTGAGATGCGGTCACGAATGAGATAGTTTTTTATTTTTTGCTGACGTTTCGACCTTTATTCGGCTCATCTTCAGCGCCTGAGTAAATACAAAACATATGCTGATTGGAAAAAGTACAATTTAAGATGTAATGAGAAATTTTGAACCAAGTATTTCACACTCGCATAAGGTGTGGTGCTATTCTTGTGGTGAACACAAAACTTTCACCAAAAACCTACACGACACGACAAGAATAGCACCACATTTTATCCCCTGAAGATGACCAGAATAAAGGTCTGCAAAAAAATAAAAAAAGGGGGTTGTTGAGGTCTCAATATTCCGCCATCGCCCCCTTACACTACACATTCTCGACAATAAATACATTCACTCTCAACACGCGCTATTTAAACAAAACTATCAGTAATATGTAGAAGAAAACAACCCTGTTTCCTCCACAAATCAGAAGAGGGGACCCAGGTACTCGCTGCCGCGCTCAAGCACGAAATTACTATTTGCATTTAGCATTGTAATTTTATTGTAAAAATCAAATAAAGCCACAAATTAATTTGAAAAAAAATTAAAAACATCCATCCTTACGGTAAATTTAGAATAGATGTGTAGGTGTAGTGGCCATTCGGTATTTGTTATACTAGATAGAGGTTATATCTCCGATGTAAAATGAACAGGGTAAAATAACATCAACAGAGGTAAAATGATCTAGTTTAGTGTAAATTCAGTTTCTAATTTCATTATGCTTGAAACCATAAATTGATATTAATGTTAACATGGATTCCATAAGCTAACTAAAATAAAATCTTTTTGGAATTTCAAAGTTTGTAAAAAAATTTATTTCTGTGGAGTTTTTATGTTAAAGACGTACAAGTTTATATGGTTAGTGGTTTTGGATATATTATATAAAGAAAATTGTACTATACAGATCACGGGTCAAAAGTTATCTTTTTGGGTTTTGTACTCCATATATTTATTGAAGAATCCCTGCATACTTGTAGATATTTACTTTTGCCAATAATTTATGAAGTGTTTCAATAATGTGTTAATTACCTTATTGTTTCAAGTTTGTGATAGTAATGTAGGTTGTTTTTTTTCTTTTTTATGCATATGTGCTTTCAGCAGACAGCATGTCTTCGATTTTTTGAACAAATTCTTTTCTAGAAAACACATTTTCTTTGAAGTTTGCTTTTGTTTTTCTTACACCGACACCAATTGAAGAATCTATCGGAAATATAACAGGTAAATGGACATAGTGAAATCATAAATTTCAATATTGTAAAAGTTTGTTAAACTCGAAAATTATTAATAATCTTTATGCAAGGGATCTAACCACTTGAGCTATCGCGGTTAGAGCTGCAGCTTATTGAGCCGAAGGTCATGGGTTCGAATCCCGCTCGTGACACTAACTTTTTCATTTCAACGAATAACTTACATAAAGATTAATTAATTGAAAGAAGTTATTTGGTCAATCGGACCACGAAATATAATAGATTATTAATATTTTCAAAATCCTGTTGAACGGGTTACATTTCTCGAAATGGTCGACGATAGAATGTGTTCTCATTCAATTTCAGTTATTATTGTCCTTTAATATAAAATGATTATCCTTGTATGACTCTTTTCTCGTTAAAATTATTTCCTTTATCAGTTGTGGACAGATTTAAGAGTAAACAAATAACATGAATAACTATAGAAAGCACTATAAACGAAAATAATTTTATGTAAGGGTACACCTGCCGCCGAATTTAAAAAGGAATGTCTTGACATTAGAGGTGTTTACCCCGGCGGTCTTCAGTCAAAAAAGCGAAGCTTCATTAAGCCTCTCGCCACACTTGATTATTCTTGCCAAACGTAATTGCTCGATTAACCCCTGCTACACAAAAATTGTTTAAATGTACAAATAGATAAGACCAGCTACCCTAATTGATCATATTCAGAGTATTTTATTATTATTGTTAGTTTTTAATAAAGGATAAAAAGAGATTATAAATACATATGATAAAAATTAAGTTTTAAAGATTGAAAAGAGGGACACAATAATATTCTTGTACAT
The DNA here is from genome assembly GCF_000648675.2 of Cimex lectularius. Classification (NCBI taxonomy): domain Eukaryota; kingdom Metazoa; phylum Arthropoda; class Insecta; order Hemiptera; family Cimicidae; genus Cimex; species Cimex lectularius. The sequence goes on from NW_019394229.1 coordinate 127,626, forward strand.
AGGTGTACATTTAGAACAATAAAAGCTTGTTGAACTGTAGATAGAGAAGAATGATTTTTATATGAAGGAAAATTATAAAATTAAAATATCCTTTTTTATGTTGAAATAGTATTTTTAAAATGTCTGCTGTCTAAAGCGGCGAGAAGTCTATATTTGGTAGAGATAAGATAAACTGGGCCAGAAACCGCCCGGATCACCGCCTAGGACGGACACGACCCGAAATTCCCGAAAGAAAGCTGCGCGGGGGTCACGACTCATATCGATAATTGCCATCGTGATGCTGGCCAGTTGCTGAGTTGTTTTTTTTCCCCTTTTCAGAAACGGGGGTCGCTCGAGCTCCGATCCGTGATCTTTTAATAAAGTCGAACTCCCGAGGAGACTCATTACGGCTATGGCGAAAGATGGAGAAGGTTGGACACGCGCCTCTCCGGTCACGTACTTGTCCGAGTGAATGGGGCATGGGGCCGATTGTCGCTGGAAAATTTGTACGCCCGGTTGGTTGCCAATTGGCACCTCTGAGCGAAACGAGACGGATTTATTGCACGCGTTTCGTTCCTAGTTGTAGACGATTTATAGCTCACTTCCATTCCCGGTTCAAAATGAATAATTGGCCGTAATCCTACTTTGTTTTCAACCTTACAACATAAATTTATAACATTTGGCAAGTTATGATCTAATGTTTACACACATTTATATGCGTTTTTACATTGCGTTTAGCAATAGACTGGATTGTTTTACTCCTATTCGATCTCCAGGGAAACTGCTTAAAATTAACATGCAATCCCGGGTTGTCCATTGTATTGCAAAAAATGATGCAATTACTAGAATATTAGCCAGTTTATTTCGCCATTTACTGAAATGTCTTATGTTATAACATCTTTTCATAAACAAGTTAGATCACATTCAAAAGTGAAATATCAAAGTATAGACTTAATATATCAGTTATAACAAAAACCAAAAAAAAATGTGTTGGATAAGCTTCTTGTGAGGATCTGCAATCGATAGTTAATCATATTCTAAAGAGATGATCCTGAAAGAGAGCCCAAGAAACCATTGAAACGTCATATTGAGATATTTTTGGTGCGAATTATGACTTCTTCCTTTTTTGCCTCTCCTTAAAAACTTAAAAATGCACCTTTCTCTTAATACTACCAACCGTTCTTGTTAACGAATTTTAGAATTTTGAGAATATATTTTACAATTATTTATATAAAGAATTTGAAAAAAGAAATCAGTGCTTTTTCAAAATTCAAATTTTTATTATAGTAAGCTACCTACCCTTAAAAAAATCTATTAGCCTTCACTATTTAACATACACGTTTAACATACGTGACACTGGCTTTTTTATCTCAACCAATACCTTACATAAGGACTAACTAATTGAATGAAGTTATTTGGTCAATCGGACCACGAACTCAAAAGAGATTGAACGTACATTTACACCTCTTTACAGAAAATTTTAATTAAACTGACTGAAGAGTTTTTGAGGAAAGAAAATAGTATACTCCGAGGTATATCTTAAATCTTAAATCCTGAGGTGCTCTGAGTAGAGTAAATTATTTGACATGTCTATATGTAATTTATTAGCACAGATGGAAGGTTTTACTTTCAATTACTCCGAGGAATGTGAGTACTCTGAATAGTGCGAATGAATGGGTGAGCGTAATTTATTAGCGTGAATGACAGCTTATCCCCAAATACCCCGTGAAATATCGAGTACTCTAGGGGTAGGGTGCATGTAGTATGATGTATGAATGTAATTTATTAGCGTGAATGGAAGGGCATAGCACTAATTTCTCCGAGGAATATCGAGTACTCTGGGGGTAGGGTTCATGTAGTATGACGTATGAATGTAATTTATTAGCGTGAATAGAAGGCCATAGCTCTAATATCGAGTACTCTTGGGGGTTGTGTAAATGCTAACCAGTTGTTTGTTACTTGTTTCTGTGTATTTGTGTTTATTATTTGTCTTTTTTTATCCACAATTGACGAGGTCCTGACGTACCAAGAGGCTAGGCAATGGTACAAAGAAAAGAGAGAGTTGGTTACCATTGTACATAAAATATCCAAACTCAAAGCTAAGGCATAGAGGGCTGGCGATAATCAATGTAGTCATTTTTAATAATAGTTATTTTTTCCTATAAAATATTTTAATTTTCATATTATAATTACAGTAATAACATTATTAAATTCTTCGCTATAGACATTTGTACACTTATACTTATATATAAAAAACAATTATTACAATTTTTCCCAGCACAAATGTTTCAATATTCCGATTATATTGAGAAACTGTGAAGATTGTTGGTTGTTTTGGGAGTTTTTGAACGTTCATATGCAGTTTGATAGTCCTTGATTCAAATTTCGTCTCAATCTCCCTTTCATTTCACTTTTCACTAGTAAAGGGACGAGCACGAGAGACAACGCACAGACACAACCAATGAAGGCGATATGTAGGCGAAATGAAACATCGAAGATATATCAGGATCAAGACCTATCAATCTGCTGAAGAATGGTAATAAAATTATAACTTTTTTGCTAAATTATCCCGTGTAAATTCATGGTCTTTTAAATCATCGATAAAACGAGTTCCACATTTTAAGAATTAATATCGTTTCGATTATGTAAAATATCAGTTCTATTATATGTTTTTTTAAGTTGCCACGAGCTAAAACAGTACTAAAAAATGATTTAGGGAATGAGCTAACTATTATTCGTGGGAACTGGCAAAAGCTGTCAAGCGGGTAACGAAGGGAGTGAGCGAATAAATAAGAATACGATTCCCGTCGACGGCAGGCTGCTCATTTTGGGAAAAAGAGATTTATCAAAAGATGTTAGGACCGGTCGACTGAGGTAAATGTCACATCATTAAAGCCGGGCCCGACTATTAAACTGCCCTACGCACTATCTGCCACTATAACCTGTCACTGTGACACTTTAAGACGGCTTTACTCATAACCGACTAAAAATGAAAAAAAAAAAAATTTTTTTTAAGGTAACCCAACACCGCGAGAAGTAAATGTCTAAAAGAATAATTTTATACGTGTTTAAGTAGCTAGTTTCAGCATGGTTTATTTCATAACTATTGTAAATGCACGTTTTATAGTTTGTCCGTCTCCTAACCACTTAATCTGCTAGTCACTAGAAATGAAAATGAGGGCTCTTTTGATCAGTCCGATTAATATGGCTAGATATATAAGCAAATAATTAAAATCTACCACTGAAGATGGTGAATTGTAAAGACGGATTTTATAAGCCAAACCATCGATAATAGGGAGACCTGGATGATCTGGTACGACTATATGACAAGTCCATCACCCAGCAGATCTAAAAAGGTTAAAATACATACTATATTTTATTGTTTTAAGGTATTACAGAAGCAAGATGTTTGTGTTTGTGTGTGTATGTGTATTTAATATAAACAATGGAACTTCAACACGACAGACAAGAATGACACATCTACACGGAAAACAAACACTTTGCGCCCTGAAGATGATCTTAATAAAGATCGAAACGTTGGCACGATAAAGAAAATGTTTTTCTAAAACCTACATCACACCAGACCGCATCTCACCACCTCCAAATAATAATAAACAATAGTACATTACTATTAGACATATTTTATTATTAGGCTATAAGCTGTGATGGTTCAAGAAAGGTATATTTTTGGTGGCTAGTATTTATCTGAGTTTTAAATATTTATTTATCTTGGTTTAAACAAATGTCGGCTATTCCATTTTTGAGAAAACGACGGTCACTCACACCTGCTTCGCTGGAATACCGGTGAGCTCACGTGCTTTCAAAAAAAGCTCCATTTCGGTAAGTACAAGAGAGAGATTGGCCAAATTGTTAAAAACGTGCCACCGAGGAGAGGTACGTGTTCAACTAGACAAAAGCCGAGATAGGGGGCAAAAATTAAATTCTAAAACGGCAAGTGCGCACAGAGATGGGCTCCGTGAGTTTTAATGCCCAAGTGAAGATTTTCATCTCATACTCCGCGGAAGGTGTTCATTTACAAGAAGAAGCGTGTGTGAGCTCTGATTTTAAAAACGTGAGCCCATGCCTAGATCGTTTAATTTCATGATGACCGCGATAAGGGGATTTTTTGAAGGGAATTTTCCGCAGAAAAGCGGGGATGAGCGATGCGCACGTTTCGGAACGTATCGAGTTCGGGCTATCCTTGGAGATCGTATCTTGTTGCACAAGCGGGTTCACTCTGATTACAGTACTTACTCGGGTGTACGGCTGATTTCGTCTATCGTAATGATATACGGACTCTGCTTCGGTTGCGCAATCGTCTAATTGAGAGGGAGGGATCGCCTTCATTTCTATCGAATATCGATACCATAATTAGCCCGATATTTGGACTAGATTGAGGGGAATTTTTTATACAGCGACCCACTGGTTTGCAAGTTGAAAACGAATACTTGACACACTAGGCACACATCACAACATTGGAAAAAATTAAACGAAGATCATGGCACAGTTGTTCAGGGAAATGTACTCTCCCACCGAAAAAAGCCTGATAATCATAATCAAAGTTTTAAAAGAGTATTAACTACTGAGATAGTAAAAATAGTTTATAATTAAATCTCGGCATTTATATTTCCTTAGGCTTCTTCATACATTTCTATACCTTTTTTTATTTTTTTTTCTGCTTCAGTTTTAAGGATACTAATTTAAAAATGACTGTAACCAATGTGATAGTGCACATAAACTGCACTCATAAACTGAGTGTCTAATTTCAATTTGTGAGCGGAAATGTCGTTTTCAACTGATATACTTACTCAATATTAACTATTTCTACTATACAATTTGTGTGAGTGTTTATGTGTTTATTTGAGAGGCCACATCTACACTTTTAATACTTCCAAAATCAAACTATCTGAAATCCTAATGCGACTGTGCAAGAAATTAGGAATAAAAATATATATTAGATTTAATTCAATTATATTTGCTGGTCCGATTGACCAAATAACTTCCTGCAATTAATTAATCTTTATGTAAGGTTTTGGTTGAAATGAAAAAGTTTGTGCCACAAGCGGGATTCGAACCCACGACCTTCGGCTCAATACGCCGCTGCTCTAACCACTTGTCCCGATGCTCAAGTGGTTAGAGCAGCGGCGTATTGAGTCGAAGGTCGTGGGTTCGAATCCTGCTCATGACAATAACTTTATAATTTCAACCAAAACCTTACATTAAGATTAATTAATTAGTGTTAAGGCTATAATTGAGATTTAAACTATTGGTTTTTGTATATAACGGTTTAATCCTGACTCGAACACTTGGATGCTTTTGTATGGGCTTAACTGCTGCGTGAACTCAAATCGAGGATATATCACAAATATAGAAAAATATAAGGAACAAATTATTTAAATACAAAAAATCAAAATAGTTACATAAATTGAATATTTTTGCTTAAATTAAACGTATTTTTCGTAGGTTCGTAGCATTTATTACCAAAAGTTGAAACATCCGTTCTCAGTTGAAATATTTTATTTAACTTTGTCTTTTACATGGTCGTTTCGGGCTTATGGCCCTTCATCAGAACCTAAACATGGAAAACCTCATGGTACTATTAGGTACTGTTTTCCAGCCTCCCCTGCTTGACAAATTGGTACAAAACCAATAATAACCATCTGATAAGTGGAGACTCAGGCTGATATGGGCGGATAGCGGCAGTTGGTACATATGTGAAGAATCTCATTACCATGTGTTGTACACATGAAGGGGCTAAAATAAAATTATTGTTATTATTACAGTTTTTGACGAAATCCCCCTCAAAATGGGATGGAAAAAATATATATATATATGTACATAAAATCCAGGTATATTTATTTTTATAAAAAATTGTAAATTAATTATGTGTGTATCTTCGGTTGGCAATTGTACCATGAAGTTATTCATGTTTAGGCTCTGATGATGGGCCGTAAGCCTTAAACGCTATGTAATAGACAAGATGAAATAAAATATTTCCACCACGGAGAACTTGGGATTTGTCCAACCTTTGAATATTAGATTAAACAGTACAATTTTACCAAATAGATTATATTTCTAACAATTACCTCAATAAAACGGAGTAAATAGCAATAGCCGTAAAGTCGACGAATCTAGAGTTTGGTCGGCTTGACAGACGAGTTTTGGCAATCTTCAATCTTTAATGTTGGACCTGGGTTATTTTATGTTTATTATTATTATATGTATGAATATAGTCCAGGTATATTTATTTTTATCAAAAATTGTAAATTAATTATGTGTGTATCTTCGGTTGGCAATTGTACCATGAGGTTATTCATGCGGTTGAGATGGGAAGTTAGTGCCCAAGGGGATCGAAGTCACGATACCTAAGTGGTAGAGTAGCGGCGTATCAAGCCGAAGGTCGTGGGTTCGAATCCCGCACGTGACACTGACTGTTTTATCTCAACTTAAAACCTTAATTAATTTTTTAATAATGAATATTGACACACTAGGCACACAACATGACGCCGGAAAAAAAATAAATGAACATGAAACATGGCAAATTTGTTCAGGGAAATATACCCCTGACAAAATATAATATTCTCATTTTTCATTCTGCCGCCTTTTACACGATTGAAGTGTTTCTTATTGTTATATTGTCTAACGGTTGGTTTTAATTTGACTTTACCAAAAAGAACGTTCAGGTTTTACGCACAAGGTGGTATATTAAATACTCCTTGAACGCCTAGGCTCCGGCGTCGTCGCGTGGGCGTAACTCGACGACCTTTCCTGAATAAAATGTGATCACGAGTTAACCTTAGAAAATGGATTATTTATGCTATTTAATCGCATCGCCCTTCATTACTCGGTCACAGAGACGAAGATGAGTTTTTCGTCAGAAATTGCAGTCACATCGCCAAACGCAGACTGTTCCCATGTACGAGAAAGATCGCTGGGTGTGGGTCGCGATCTGTAGAAAGTCACCGGACGTCGACGGGCGTGTAGTCCGAGATGAACAAGACCACAATTAGGCTCAACTGATGGAAGATACGTTCCACAACTGCCTTCTCCTTCGAAATCTCCCTTTGTGCACTTTCCTGCTTTCTTCGCCTCGGCCGCCCTCGGGCAATACTAAACGAACGCCGAAAAGACCACTAATCAGTATGATTTAAATCGTTCCTAGTGATAAACTATAAAGAGAACTGTCTAAACGAAAGGGACAACTTTAAAATACAAGTAAATTTAATTACACATGTGAAAGATTTTAGTCTCTTTGTAATATATTGTCACATCGATGAGACTTTTATGAGGATTTTATGAGGATTATTTATTTCATTATTTATCAATATGTAGATACCTATAACCAGTCTGTATATATATTTATATATATATATATATATACATATTTTGGATACTACAAACTAAACACATAACAGACCAAAAATTATTATATAAATGGAACAAATTCCACTATTAATGATTAGAGTTTAATACATCTTTTCTTAGGTTATGAACTGATATATTAAGCAAAGCAATATTCTCATATTCATTAGCATGTCTTAATATTCGCAGCATAGGCTGATTTATAATGTAATTTGTATCACCATGTTTTACATGAAATAGGTCCTTAAACGTTGAAAAAAGTAGGAACTTTAAACTGGATTAATGTTAATAAGTAGTCTTTATGTAAGGTATTGGTTGAGATAAAAAGTCAGTGTTACGAGCGGGATTCGAACCCACGACCCTCGGACAAATACGCCGCTCCTCTACCACTTGAGCTATCGTACCTTCGATCCACTCGGACACCTACTTCCCATCTCAACCCGTTCACTCACCGTTCGATTTTTTCCCTCCTTTTTGCAATTTTTCAAATGTGTAATCAGGATTCGATTCTCGGCGATAAATGAAATGGCCACGGAGAGCTTTCGTGAAGATATACTTCATTTTACTTATCAAATTCCGAGTGGATCGAAGTCACGATAGGTCGAGTGGTAGAGCAACGGCGTATTTAGAGGAGGGTCGTGGGTTTGAACCCCGCTCATGAAAATGACTTTTTTATCTCAATACGTTACATAAAGATTAATTAATTGAAAAAAGTTATTGGGTCAATCGGACCACGAACCCTAATGAAGTTAATAAGTAGGAACAATCTATTCCATTATTTAACAACTTATACAAAAAAAAAAAATCACACACCAGTCTTCTAGTGCATAATATATGCAACTTCAATGCCCTTAGAAATGCTTCATAAATATGAGGATCCTTGTAAATTTTAAATTAATAAGAATCAAATTGGAGAAATGTATTCTGCACAAGTTCAATCTGACCAATTCGGAACCAATAAAACTCCAGTCTATTATACATCTTTAATAATCTCCACGCTTAAAAAATTTAAGAATAGTTATTAGCAATATTAGAAATGCTATGAATCAACATGAATGTTAAATTTTACAAATTGATAATTAGAAACAGATCTATTTATGATTTGACATGTGGAAATATTAAGAAACTCTATGTGTATTAAGACGCGTTTAGCTGACCATGAGTAATCAGTAAGACATGACGAATGATCAGGCGACACGGTTTAAATCCGGTACCTAATCCAACTGACCACATATTTCGTGTGCTAATGTCCCGGTCAAACTCATGCGGAGACCGCAAATGTCAGACCGTTAAACTAGAAAGATTTGTATTTAATAGCCACCCCAGGGACCAGTTGTTCTTTGTATGTTTGATGATTAACTTCGTGTTCTTGCTGGTAAAATTAAGAAGAGGGAGATAATAAACATCGCTTTATCGATTTTAAATTGACGTAAATGTCTGATCGACTGCTAACTCCTCAGTAGTAATTAAAATCAGCACATGGTTAAAGTCAGGCCGATTTGTTGCCGTATCCGAGGTACGTGCAATTGCGAAGGATTTTAAAATTTTGCACCAAAAGGCGTGTAATTATCCTTTATGCTGAATACGATTATAATACAAAATTAAATCTATTATTCAAATCCAATCGTCGAGCAGATCCGAGACGTGCCTGTTTTCACAATGTCGGAAGGATATCCGAAGGTTTTTCCGAGAACGCGCTTAATCATTAGAATAATAACATAGAATGATGCCCGTTATGAAGGATTTTCAACATAACGACATAACTAATGAATAAGACATTATCTAGCCCCGTGACCCGTCCCTGAAACCAGAGACAATAGAGTTTAAATGCCAGATTTTTCATATCGACCTCTAATGCGCAAATAAGTTTTCTTTTGTTTCTAGAAATAGGAAAAGGAAACCTTTGCCATCTTTGAAAAGGTCGATTGAGTAAATTAATAACAACCGAAAACTGGTTAATTGAGATATTTTACTTTATTTGTATTCCCGATTCTCCTAAAAGTGGCAATGAAAATAAGCAAACGGGATTCGATCAAATCAAAACCGGTCTTCGATTTATACTTAAAAAAATATGAATAAGTGATAGAGGGAAGGGTATAGGAAGATCTGAACATATTGGCGAGACATGAAGTACGTTGCACCAGATTCCTGGATGCTTCTTTGCATGTCTTGAGGCACTTTTGCACAGACCGTTAATGAATCTTCGCGATAAAGTTTACGACATTTTGCAGTGCCGTTTAGAAACACCTATCAGATTGAAAAATGTAATCCAATTCATATCGGGACTTTATTACTTTTATGTAAGTTATTCTGACGATCTTCCCGCTGAAATGCCATTTGCCAATTACTTTTAATTTAATTTCAGCATTATTTCAACAACATTTTCGGTGGAGAGATTATAAAACTTTAAACGTGAGTTCGGTTTACCATACAAGATTATATAGAAAATGTCTGGATCACCAGTAATAACAGATCATTAGCAGCCTAATTAAAAGTTTTATTTCCTAATTCCAATACTCTTAAAATAAATTGAATTGTATTTTCTTTAATGATTTGTATAAAATGTCAACAGGTTCTGTAATATGTTTGTTTGGTTGGTTTCAGGGAGGGATGAGTGTGGTGGACTCGTGGTACTGCTCCTACCAGCGAGTGTCACCCCTCCAGTTCACGGGAGACAGGATGCGGGAGAAAGACTCATCACCGAGGAAGATGGTGGTACCAGCGAGTGGTCAGAGTTCGCCGAAGCAGGCGGCCGTTTATCCCCTGTGCGGAGGAACGCCGGAGGAGCACGCAGAAGAGATGCCGTTCGACTTGTCGCGGAACACCCGGGGGCCGCACATGTCGCCTGCCGGACGGCCCCAGAACGAACGGGATGAAGAACAACCCTTGGACCTCAGGGTGGACCACAAAAAGAGCGGCGGTGTCGTCAGGAGAGACATGGAAGACGAAAACAGGAACCTGATAATAGCCTCGCCGGAACGGGAAAAGGACAGCCCCAGCCCGACCTACCCTGTGATCTTCCCTCATCAACCCATTCACCCCATGATGTTAGAGGCCATGTACAGAGAGTACTCGCCGCCGGCTTATCCCCCGCGGCCGTACCCCTTCCTCTTGAACCCCAGACCGCAAGCGTTACCCCCGGCGAAATCCTTCCCAGAGACTTCGCCTTCCAAAGGGAAAGACAGATACGCCTGCAAGTATTGTGGAAAGGTTTTCCCTAGATCGGCGAACCTGACTCGTCATCTGAGGACACACACAGGAGAGCAGCCCTATAAGTGCAAATACTGCGAGCGGTCGTTTAGCATATCGTCGAATCTTCAGCGCCACGTGCGGAATATCCACAACAAAGAGAAGCCTTTCAAATGCCCGCTATGCGATAGGTGCTTCGGCCAGCAGACCAACTTGGACCGGCACTTGAAGAAGCACGAAGCAGACGGGCCGACGATCCTCGACGACCGGGCGGACCGCGGCCTCTTGTCTCTGAGACAGCCTCAAGGAGAAGAATCCTACTTCGAAGAAATCAGGTCTTTCATGGGGAAAGTGACGGCCGAAAGGCTGCAGGGCAGACCGCCCCTTTATCTGGAAGAGGACAAGAGCAGTTCTAGCTCCACGTGTCCTAGCCCCCGTGGGACGGAGGAGCCCACGTGAAAAAAAGCCTCCTTCTTATTCCCCTAGTCAGATGAGAGCCAAGCAAAGTTACCTTTCTCCTTGAACAACCTCACTGCCAGTGGTACACCGCCACGTTCCTAACAAACTGCCAACCATCCCAAAAACTAGTTTAGTGATCTTCGTGGTGTATTATATTGCTCAGACAGAAGACAAGTGATTGTGTTACCAGAACATATCAAGTGCTAAGTGCTTTTTGATCGCATTGCACTAGTCACAAAACGGACAAAACAATGATCTTTTACCAATTTATTGTACATATTTGAAAGTATAATTATAAGAGATGAACTGCTTATTTCTTATATCGCCTTTTAACTTTGTCCTTGTACAAAGCTTAATATTTTATTTTTGTGTTTCGCTATTTAAAAAACAAGTTTAGCTTAGGATCATAGTTAATATATACTTATTTTATCGGACGGATCACGTCCCCGAAAAGTAGTTTATAAAAATTGTGTATTTTTTTGAAGTTTATCAATATTTTCATAGTTTATTACTTGTTGTCTATTGTAACTTTTCCAAGTTATATGTTTCTTTTTGTATACAGTTAAAAATAAATTAGAGATAAATATAATATTTAATAATAAATGTTTGTTCTTATTACCCCATTTGGATGATTGAAAGATGTATTTTTTAAATGGAATAACAATTCGCTTTGGCAACAAAAAATCATGGAATACTTGCAAGAATATTGCTTTAAAAATAAGTTTTATAAATAGGAAAAACTGGTTCTCTTTTAATTAGCGAAACTAATCAAAGGAAATAATTTTGAACTGCAATACTCGTTCTACAAGGTTTTAAGTACAAAGACATGTCAGGACATGTAAGTACATAAGTTATTTACATTTATTTTATTTATACAATTTGATGGCACAAAGAATTATCACAAACTTGAGGATAATTTGTGGTCAGCACACAACCTCAGAATTTTTCTATTGTTGTATAAATAATTATATAAAACTGGGAAGCTTATGTCATCGTTCCAAATAGTAAGATATTTCTGAAGAGAATCTATTTCAAATTGTATTAATGTGTTACGATACTAAAAGCATGACCAGGTTGTCATTGAACCTGGCTGCCTCACGATTGTACAAGAATTACGCAAAGAAAGAGTAACAAAATTTCTTTAGATCGATTACATTATTAGTGTTGCTTTACAATGGATGAAAAATAACGTTACCGTGCATCATGAAATTGGCAAAGATTTGGTTAATGTTGCCTTCATGGTGGCATAACCTAGAAAACATTGATTTAGCGATTTTGGTACTGGCACCGATAGATCAGGGATGATCGTGAACTCGGGTTAATGCTCCGCTGCCAAAAACTTGGCCATGAGTGGCCCCAACAGAGAAAAATATAACTTAATTAGAGGTTGCTCCCGGTTTTTGCTCTGAAAACGTATAGGATGGGCGTTATGAAGGAGGGAAGGCGCAAATAGGATACACTGATGAATTTATTTCCATGTCTACCTCTCTTTCCCTCTCACACTCTCTCTCTCTCTCTCTCTCTCTCTCTTTCTCTCCTAAGATCAATTAACATCTCTCTAAGCGAGCTTTTTCAATAGATTGGGCCGGCCGTAAAAGTTTGTTGACTTTCTGATCGTTTTAGTTTAACGATTGTGCTTTCGGTTCTCGCGCGATTGCAGCTAGCTAATGAAACAGGGGTCGGGTAGTAAAAGACAGATATTTGCATTCGCAGGCGAATCCATTAAATGGCCCGTCTGCCCTCTTTAATGATGGCATTTATAATCAACGAATGTCAGTTATGGATAAAAATCTGGTTCAAACTTGGCAATAAGTATTGCTTAACGTCCATTGCATTCATGAATTCCTGTTGATAAGTAAGTTTTATTTTCCTTTTGGATAAACATAAAATTGTGTATTAAACAATTTAAAAAAAATTGAAATAAAAGTTCAACAATTAAATTAAGTTGCAGTTACATATTCCTGAAGAGTGTATTATTATGAACATTATTTAAACTAGAAAATTGTACAAATGAACTAAATTTTTCTACTTGTCTTAATCACTGATCATAATTTAAAACAAAAGTTATAATGATGAATGCTGATTGTATCGGAAATTTACACACGTAGATAAAGTTTCCTGACATTAGAACAATAAGTTTATAATATTTTTTATGCGATAACAGATTTAAAATACTTATATACAACATACATATATGTACAATCGATTCCTACCTAAAAATTTATTTTATGATAAGCGAAATTTTCCAAATTATAAATTATAAGTGAATTTACCGTGCATTTGGTTTGGACATGCGTTCTTCTGTCTGTTCGTAAGTGTCTCAGTCACTCTCTTTCCCTCTCTCACTCTCTCTCTCTTTCTTCCTCTCTCACTCCTTCACTCAATAATTTAAGGTCACTCATCTTTCTATCTGCATGTCTAATTCTATTCGTTCCTTTTTTCCATTTCATCTAACTACCAGTTCTTTTCTCCATTTCTAATTTTTTCAGTCTCTTATTTTGCTTCCACTCAATCACTTACTAACTTTCTCCTCTGACAATCAATCGCACATTTCCATGATCACCGTCTCCCTCTTTCTCTATCCCTCTCTCTCTTTTTCTCTCTATCAATCTCACTCTCTCTCTTCCTCTTCATTCCTTCCCTCAGTAATTTAGGGTCACTCATCTATCTTTACGTATATCTAAATATTTTCTCTTTTCTTTTCCATTTCACATATCTAACTACCCATTCTTTACTCCAATTTTATTTTCAGTCTCTTACTTTGCTTCCACTCAATCACTTACTAACTTTCCCTTCTGACAGTCAATCGCACATTTCCATGATCACCGTCACTCTCACTCTCTCTCTCTCACTTTCTTTGTCGCTCGCTTCCTTATCAGTTTTTCACTCAGAAATTTAGGGTCACTCATCTATCTATATGTATATCTAAATATTTTCGCTTTTCTTTTCCATTTCATACATCTATCTATCAATTCTTTTCTCCATTTTTATTTTTTCAGTCTCATACTTTGCTTCTCTCTCTCTCTCTCTCTCTCTCTCTCTCTCTCTCTCTCTCTATCTATCTATCTATCTATCTATCTATCTATCTATCTACCAATTTATCTATCTATCTCTCTTCCTCTTCCTTTTCACTCTTTCACTCAATAATTTCTGGTCACTAATCTATCTGTGTATCTAAATTTTCGCTTTCCTCTTCCATTTCATATATCGATCTAACTACCCATTCTTTTTTTCTATATTTTATTTTTTCAGATTCTTGCTTTACTTCCACTCAATCACTTACTTATTAACTTTATCCTCTGACAGTCACTCACACATATCCTTGATCACGTCTCTCTCTCTCTCTCTCTCTCTCTCTCTCTCTCTCTCTCTCTTTCTCTCTCTCTCTCTATCTATCTATCTATCTATCTCTCTTTCTCTTACGCTCTCTTCCGATATCTCCTCCATTTAATATTAAATTATATTTATGTATTTGCTTTTCTTTCCCACTATATCCCATATCTTTTATCCAAACTATCTCAAAAATCAATTGCCTCCTTTTCTACTATCTGTATCCATCGAAATATCTATCTGCCTATTTTTTTAAAATATTTTAAATTATCACAAATTATATTAGATTGCACAAGAATAAATAATCTTTTTACCCAAAATTACAGGGTTAATTCAGCCCTGTAATTTTTACTAACGCACATAGCACACTGACAGGAATATCCACGGCCACTCTTAAATATTTCGATTAAGAACTTAGCATCGTTATAGTTTTTAATAGTTTTTGTTCATTGCATGTTTATTTAATAAGAAATAAAAAAAATTGTAAATAACTATACACAATTGTTATTCAAACTACATCTTGGAAAGGATTAAATATTGTTCATTCGCTATAGTGTATTTCTTTCTCTTGCCTTAATCACCGCTTTCATTCGACGTGGAATGAATTTATAAGGTGTTGAATTTGCTCGTTCAGAGTTGTGAAACATTTTCATATCCTTCGAACAGTGCCATTTTTGAGCCTTGCAAATTCTTTACTAACTGTCGTTCACCAGTTAGTTTTTGAGACGACCAGTCTCAAAGTATTTAATATTTAGTCAGTAGTCAGTAGTATTAATAGGTTTAAGTCAGAGAAATCCGTTACATCCAATCAGGAAAGATCCTGGATGTGTTTAGCTTTGAATGATCATGCACAAAAGTAAACACGTCCACAATTATTGGCACAAGGGGATCTTTTACTGATAATACTTCTTCAATGTTCGGCCGTGTTGTTAGAAAACCTACCTCGATGAAGATCAAGTGTCACCTTCGATAGAGATTCGTCCACAAATCTACACCACTACCCACGTCGGTTTTCAGGAATGAAAACGTTGCGGCACTGTGTGGTTTTTCTGTCCTCCAAACCCCCGCCCGACCATCAGGGGACATCAAACAAAACCTGGACTCCCAAAAACAATCCTTCATGCTCTAACCGACGAGATTTCATGCGAAACTTAACAGAGTACATTAAAAATTTAAGACTATGTACTCTTTGGGCTTAGCATGTAGGCACTTTACAATATTTTCATTCATTTCCTACTTAATATTTTCATTTTTCCTACTTAAAAGCTGCACTTTTAATAATGAAAAATGTAGAGGAAATTTGGTTAAAACTACAATGGATAGATGGACACAAGCATAATACAAATAGATATAAAATTAAGGGTGTTTATGTACATAGTATGTTAAAATGAACAAGTCACAAGACGTTTTTCAATAAGTAATACGAATTCTGATATTTAAAAAACTAACTTCGTTATGTTTTTATAATTAAAAATTGATAAAAGATAAAGATAATAAGATAATTTCACGTTCCTGAGCCCTATACTACAAAATCAAAGAACTTTGGAACAAATATAAAATAAGAAACAGTAATTCCTATCACAAAGAAGATGCTTATATCAATTAAAATTTCATGAACCCAGAACTACTAACATGGTAAATATGAGAGCCGGAAGATCTCTGTGGGCTACCACAGTCGTATTTATACCATTTCAAAGAATACGGAATAGAGAGGGAGAGCAAGAAAGAGAACCAAAAAAAGAAAGATAACAGTGAAGAAAAAGACAAGCTAGAAAGATGAAAGTGACAAGAAAGATAGAAAGAAAGAGAGAGAGAAGAGGAATTTAGAATACCTTTTACATAAATATTACCAATTAAAATTCCAATGGTTGTGCGGATTTGAACACAGAACCGCTAGCGTGTCAAAGACGAGATAAACGCCCTAACCTCTCGGCCACCATTCTCACCAAGCCTTTAATTAATAACCCTAACAATTAGTTTTAAGGTTAACATATTAGAAACCAAATTTGTAGGTTTATGTAGGTCTTAGCGCATTTGTATACGTACATAAATATTAGCATACTTATTTTTCGGACAAATCTATGCCTGAAGTCACGATAGCTCAAGTGGTAGAGCCGAAGGTCGTGGGTTCGAATCCCGCTCGTGACACTGACTTTTTTATCTCAACTTAAAACCTTAATTAATAAAATGATATTAATTGGTCAAGCGGACCACGAAAAATAGTGAATCTATGCCTAGAGTTCATTTTATTACTTGCCACGTCTATTCTGTTAAGAAAAAAGTTCTAATTTGTACAAATATTATTTTCTTCTAAAAAATTGTAAAAAATATGTTCGGAATTTTTGCAGGTCTATTATTACTCAGTTGTTTACGCGCAAAATAACGTTTGTTTACTTTTTCACTTCTACTCCCGAACGTCATTTTTGTTTAAGTTTTAATCAAAACATAATCATAGTATTTATTTTTTTTTACGAAGGTTCGCTACAGTGGAGGTTACATCAACACTCTTGGTGCCGGTGTTTTTGAAAAAAGCCCATTTGTAAGTATGACGGGTTCGAATGCAGGGCCGCTGGATTCGAACCCGGGACCTTTACCTTACCGTCATGAGCGCCGTGCTGAACCGACGCCACGACAGTATTTATTATGTCAAAATTTATCAGGGAACGATTTAAAACAGTAATATTTATGATTTTTGCACACTTTGGTACGCTTGTAATGTTTAGTTCATTTATTTTCATGGCTGATCCTAAAAACATTAAGGATTTTTTTTTCCATTTTTGTATATAAAAAAAATTATGTGTTTGCCCTTATGTACTCCAACTAATAAACTATGTTCGAAGAATTATGAATGTCTTATATTGCTCTCCTTTTATGTAAAAAATGTGTAGCCTAAAACATTAAAATTAAGAAAAAATAATAGAATATGTTCGTCTTGTGTCTTCCAATTTTATGATTTGTTTTTAATCTTTATTAAAATAATATGTTTGAATATTCATAACAGTAAATTATCAATCAAATTAACATACAAATACCTTGCACTATTAATTCCTTGATTGAATGTATAACCTTGTCACTTTTCCATTTCTGACTTCGTGCTAGAAGTTTTTTTTATACTTAGAGGATTCACCATGAAATAACTAAACGTTTTCAAATTAATCAACGCTAAAACCTTCCATATTGAGAAGAAGACAAGGACTAGAAGAATTAAAAAAGAATAAAGGTTCTTAACGCATTAAAGCTCCTGCATAAGGTGCATTTAATGCAGTTTCCGCGCGATATTAGCAAAACTGGTTTCCACGCTCCTTATGGAATGAAATTTCTAAAGGCTTTTTGACGTGACGGTGGATTCCATTTGCGCGACGTAGGTTTTTATTAAATTGAATTTTATCGACCCAGAAGCGCTATCAAGATGTACTTGGACTTCCACAGGGAAGTTATAACTGAGCAGCGTGCTCCCCTCGGGCCGATGGCGCAGTTGTGCAGTTCTGCACGAGGGCCACCCTGGGGCGATCCAGCCCGTTGGCTCACCCTCAGCCATCGGGCAGTAGAGCCCCTGACCATGCTGACCGCTGGTGAAGAGCAAGGACGATTAAATGGGTGACCCCCATTGAAAATGTTAGCAGATTGACGTAATCCGATATAACACGCAACCTTGAGACTCGATTCTATTTTCGAGTCATATCTCCTGCGCTTTCTCAAGTCAAAAGACTCACTAAGTTATGAATGTGTAATTTTACCGTTACCGATCATTTTGGCATGTCTATTCTTGGCAGTTTGATCTGTCAGAATCGTTTCGGCATTTCATTATCTTCAATGTTTGTTTTGAATTTTATCTATCCACATTAATCTGAGAGATTAGGTCAAAATGATCGGTTACGAACAAATTATAAGTTAATTATCCGCAGACTTCATGGTAAAATCTAAAAATTAAATGTCTTATAGCAAAAAGCCATTTAAGAAAATAGAGTCCAGACGAGAGAAACACGACAATAGTATTTACTAAAGCAATTTTAGCAATCCTTTTCTGAAAAGGAGAGATGTTTGGAAAACAGAGGGTTCCTATGGTCAAACACAGTTTACAGTTGGATCCATAATGGATGAATATGGATATTAGGAAGTCGGGGATTTTTGTTCTCCAAGCACTGCAGACTTCTGGCTTATTGTACTTTCCTAGTTACTTAGTTCAGTACTCAGTAGTTCAGAGAAGTTACTCGATCTTTATCTCATGGAGTACTAGGATATAGACTGTCGTTGCTAGAATTCGTTTGTCTTGTATTAACTTAATAAGAATAAGTATTATCTGCTGCAATAAACTTTGTCCATTACAGAAACAATCTGAGAACAAGTAATCTTCGTTTTAACTCGACATTTTTGTCACAATGAGGACTAATATGACGGAACGAAAGCATCCTTAAAAAGCTCTTGTAAATATTTGTAACTAGATAGAGGTAACGAAGGCAGACTAGAGGAGATTGAGTCGGGTGTTAGACTAGCCCTCGAAGAAATGGAATCATTTGGCATAATTGTTGCGTCATCAGAAAAGAGTCAATAGGGGTATTCACAATGTTTGTAAGATGTTAACTCGTGTTAACTCGAATAGAAAAATGTCCAGTAAGATCGTAAACGCTCCCTTCTTTTCTTAGCATTTTAAACATGATAATCATTTTTCCGCAATGCTGCGCGTGGCGATTGGTAGAACCAAAAATAAAGCAATTACAGTCTTGGAAGGCTTGTCGTTATTTGTTTTGGTTTTCTTTTGTCTTAAATTGTAAGTTAATAAAGAAGCAAAAATAATCAACACTTTCATTCAAAATGCTATTGCTGCCACTCGAAAAGTACTAACAAATGACGCGCTTCAATTCGTGCCGACATAGCTAACTTGTATGCTAACGTCTGACAGCCTACGACCTTATAAGATAGGAGATGTATCTATTATGAATGAGAGTATAAGGACAGGTCAGGAATTAACACAAGAAATGTATTGGTCTGATTTATTTAATGCGTATTTAAGAATAAAAATAAGTGTAAACAAAAAACAGCTGTTAAATTCATGGCTGCCATGTTGGTTACCTACGTCCTAACGGATAGCAATGTGACTACATTTTCGACCTAACACCTAACATTGGCCCTGGCCTGTTAGATCGTGTTAAGTATTCGATTCATACAAGTCTACGTCATCATTTTTATCGATCTAACAGGACCTAACAGAGTTAACAGGGTTAACACAAAGATTGTGAATACCCCTAATATTACACTCACTCACTACCCACTTAGCAATGTTATTTTGTTAATTTCTTTACAGATTTGAAGGGGTCAGTAAAGTTTTCACAACATTAGTTATTTTTTGTTTTGCACTATTTAACTATTTTTGTTTGTTTATTGTCTTTCTTTATTGTTATGCTATTTACATGGGATCTCTTGACCGCGGTCTTTCAGCTAGGATATTCGAAGTTAAGGATTGCAATAGTCAGCAAGTTTTCTGTAAAAAATAGAGGGTTCTCAACAGCAGAGCTTCATTCCACGGGGTGACGGTGTTTTGAAAAAAAAAAATTTCTAAGAATGAAAAAGAAGCAGGCATGCTGGGTTCGAATCGGGACCTTTACCTTACAGCGATGAGCGCCGTGTCAACGCTTACACTTTTCAACACCGATTGCGCTCGCACTTTTGCATAAAGTATATTAATTTCTTTATATACTGCTTGATGAGAGACATATAAAAATGATGCGAACAACTTTGAACTGATATGTTGGGATTTGGATTGGGTTAGATTGTTTGGTAGTATGGCCTTATAAATACTAGGTTTATTTACTGAAGTAAATTTACTTTGTTTTTTTACTAATCTACGGGAAAAAGGTATATCATGGTTATTTAACTATTGTTAGGGAGAAGAGAATTGTCAATAATACATGTTTTTCGCAATAAGGGATGCTTGGGCAGATCGTCTTTAACAAAGAAATATCAAGATTGTCTTTCAAATTCGACGCACACAGATGAACAGATAAATAAAATCCAATATGATTTACATTATTAAAATCTACTGAAATATCTTTTTCCTTTCCAGCACATGTGTAATCATTTGTGGATCAATAAATTAGTCTGAAAACTCAGTGGGATACAATAGTTGGCTAATTACTTGGCCAGGAGTCCGCTGTCGTACATCTGTAACTCAACCAGGCACTTATTCACAACTGGTTGAACTTATGAAATTTCTCATACTAAAATATTGTCTTAGCCTTGCGTTTGACTTGTCGCAATAAAGCCCCGGAGGTCGACGAACAACACGGAAACATCGGTTATCATCTCCGAGCCATCTTCGCGATCGTTCGATGCGTTTGACAGGCGCAAGCCATCAACTCTCGATTTATGAATTGGCTCTCGTCTGTTACAAGTGTTTCTAAATTATACCTGGATCGTAAGAGCTTACTAAGCGTTTTAAATAATCGAGAGCGAATTGAAAGCATGATCGTCACTCACGACGTAATCATAACCACGATCGAGATGGGTATAAAAAAAAAATACATTTTACCATAAAAGGAAAATACCGTAGCTGACATTTTTAAGCCAATGATACATTTTCAGAATACAGATTCAAAAATTATTTCGTGTCTAGCCTTGAACATATTTTTGCCCTATTTATTTTCAATCTTAATCATTCACAAAAACGGCTAATTTTTGCACCCTCGCTTCGCCTCAATGTTAAGAACTAAGCCAGTACAAACCACCAACCACTCTTTAACCACTTCAGCAGTTTCAAATGTTTTGGATATGAATTGTACAGTGAAACACAGAATGATCTGGACTGAGTGAATGGTCATGATCAGTGATGAGTGGAAGTAGAACTTCAATATAATTAGTATGACTGTGTTAAACTATATCTATTGCTACTTCAAGGTCAAGAAAGGCCATGTCATTATGCTTTTTTACATTAATACTTTCTGTGACACGGTTCAACACACCGGAAAGCTGTTAACTGTGCCCTTGCCATGTATCTTAAATCAATAAAACTCCAATTAAAAACATTTTGAAACTTTACAGCATTATGGAAAGTGGCATGAGGTATCAGAACCTGTTCTGCGGTCCTAGAAGATTATGTATGTTTTTGCCTCAAATCTTACTTTAAAAACTCTTAATAGGCACATGTCTTATCCGGTTTTTTGCAAAACTTTAAAAACATCTATTTAACAAAATTAGAAATTTTCTGTCACTTGATGAACTAATGTTACATTTTCATTTAGATTCTGCAGAATTACGAACTTGTAGTTTGGTCGTCCTATCCTCATGACTTTGGTCTGACTGAGTTTCGATTTCTTGCCATCTTCAGTGATCTGTATATTAGTTTAGTTGAGTCCGTTGTATTGGTTCTTTTTTCTTTTTGTTTTACCCATCCACCTCCCCACCGTACCTAAGGGAGACCCCGTACCAGCGGACCACGGCCACTAAACTAATTCAAATGGTATGCAAGTTTAGGAGATCTTATTGTCCTTAATGTCTTCCTACGACCTTGCCCTGAAAGGGAAGAACCGTGGAAGAAGGGAAATATTTTTCTTATTATTAATTTATCTAATCTAATAGGTCTCCCCCTCGCTGGTTAATCCTTTTGAGTAAACTTTCTAATAAAGATATATATACAATATTTTAATAAATAACTAACAATTATGGGTACAAGGAGTAATCAGCCCGGAATTAAAAGTTCAGGGAAGCGCTAAGATCTAACAAGTAACTCATCATAGGAAGAAAAAGAAGAAAACAGAAAGAAAGAAAAAACTAGTCAGCTACTTTATCTACTATAGCTCGGCTAACAGGCTTGAGGTCCTCTTTTCTTTAACCAGTTCGTTGAGGGTCGGTGGCCAAGTGTGGCGGAAAAGGAGCTTTAGTGGTTCCCTCACACTCTCAAGGAGGGGGCAGTTGAATAGTCTGTGTTGGCCACTGTCATCAACTCCGCAGTAGGTCAACAATCAACTCGTTGTATTGGTTCATCCAAAGAGAAACAAATGTTTTAACGTATTCTTTGAATGCCAGTATCTTTGAGGGATTACGTCAGGGTTTAGTACAGTTCCCGTCTGTCTTTTCATTATTTTATTTTTTAATTTCTATAATGTCTTAAATGGTGTAAAATATGTGTGTACACTATTTGTGTATCCACGGATTTTTAGTGTTAGCCTCATCCTGCTTATATCCTCAAAAACCAATGTCTATGAGAAAATACTGGAATATGGCATACAAAACCGCGAGGATGGGTAGTCAATCATGACTAGACAAGTTCAATTTTTAGATTTAATCTATTAGGTGTCGTGGCCCGATTGACCAAATAAATTCTTTTTAATTAATTAATCTTTAATTAAGGTTTTGGTTGAGATAAAAATGTCTGTGTCATGAGCGGGACTCGAACCCACGATCTTCCACTAAATACGCCGCTTCTCTAACCACTTGGGCTATCTTGATTTCCATCCACTCGGACACCCACTTCCCATCTCCACACCCTTATCTCAACCTAACCCTTAATTAAAGATTAATTAATTGAAATGAATTCATTTGGTCAATCGGGCCACGAAACCTAATAGATGTAATAAGCAAAATGAAATATACTTCACTAAAGCTCTCCGTGGCCATTTTATTTATCGACGAGAATCAAATAAATTACACATTTGACAAATGGCAAAAAGGAGGGAAAATTCAAAAGCTGGGGCTGAGAATAGCACGATAGCTCAAGTGGTAGAGCAGCGGCGTATTTAGCCGAAAATCGTGGGTTCGAATCCCCCCGTGACACTGATTTTTTATCTCAACCAAATCCTTAATTAAAGATTAATTAATTGAACAGAATTTAGAGTTAATGTTTCATTTAAGAGGTAGGCCAAGAAGCCAACAAAATTATGTACTTTTTATTTTTAACACTATTTTACAAGCTTATTTTATTTAAATTGTGGGATTTTTCTATGTGGTCTGCGCATTAATGACCCTCTAATTTATCCGTTAACGATTATTTTGGTCATACTGAACATGTAGTCCAAAGTAGCAAAAATAGGCCATGGGACAATTTTTTAAAATAATATTTTATGAACCATCCAGCATCTCTTTTTTGCTAATGGGCTCCTGGGAAAGTGGTACGAAGGGTGAAGCATGATTGAAAATGATCAAAAATTTAATCTCGATATAGATCCATTTAATTCTGAACCGGAACCACTTTTCGATGAAGAACGTCTCGAAGATGGGATAAAAAAAAGTTCTCAATGAGATCCTTTTACACTGACTTAATCAAACTGCGTACTGGCCGTTTAACGAGCAGGGCGGATCGGTTAATGCATTTAAGATGAGGTGGCGGATGAATTGCCCGGCCAGGAAATCACCTTCGCCCTAATAGTAATACCGTTTTTTGAACAATTTGACCTAAACACTCCTTGAAAAAATATATGCGCGGGCCCCAGTACATACTCGATAATGATATCAATTAGAGGCGGAAGTCGGCTGTGCGTAATGGCGGGATCACGACTTCCTCATCTACCATTGATGATGGCCGGGTTGTAAAGGATCCGATCCTCTTTAAAAAAAATAATTGGCCGGTTCGATCTGCTACGATTTGGGTTTTTTTTTGTTCCGCGGGTTAAATGAAGTTTTTCATAGAGCTAGATCGGCGGATAAGCGATCGCTAATACTCAATCGTAAAGATGGAGGATAATTCATCCGGCCACACGAGACAACCAACAATAAACACGGCAATTAAAGTTAATTACTACGATCCTAACGACCAAGATAAGTTACTAATTAAAGACTTTTCTGTGAATAATAATAATCGTATTTAATCACTGAGTAGTAAATTAAAAAGATAGAAAAATAACATGACAGAATCGACTGAGTTTCGCCTAGTGGAAATAAATAAAAAAATATGCTAGAAACCTTGAAAATCATTGGCATTCTCTTCTAACTTTAATAAGAATGTAGTTCAAGTATCGTCCATAGATCATTTTTATCCTGTCATAAATCAAGTGGTTCTTTTTATAAAATAATAGTTTTTGTAATTTTGACAATCAACCAGAACAAACAAACATATCTCTTAAAAAATATCGTTGATAAAGTTTGTTCAGGTTACTTCTTTTTTTTAAGATATTTATTTTATTTATTGCTATCTGTACATAATATACATTGAGCAATAGTTAGTTATAAACAAATCTGACAGACCTGTCAGACCAGGAGAGAGTGGAGAAAGAAACTAGTGCTGGAACTTAGTTAAGGGTAAGATGTTGAGGAAAGAGTTAGGGCTAGTGAGTTAGGGCGGAGGGAGAGTTTAGTGTGAAAAGTGAAGAAGCGTGTTTGGATAAGATCTTTCACGAAAGGAATTTTAAGATCTTTATGATTCGTTTGATTGGTGACATAGAAGGGAGCATTGAGGGTACGGAGGAGAACTTGAGATTGAAAAGACTGAATTCTTTGGATATTGGATGATTTGTCCAAACCCCACAGCTCGACTCCGTAGGTCCGATTAGGTCTGATGAGTGTTTTGTAAGCGGTTAGTTTGTTATGCTTAGTTTTGATTTTGGTCCAAGAAGGTGACTGAGTAGTCCATGTCTTTTGTTAAGTTCTTGCCGTTTTAATCGTGCATGTGGGTTCCAAGTAAGTCTACTAAGTAAAACTCAAGATAGCGGACTTGGTTCGATGGTGGTATTATTTTGTTGTACATGTGCACTGGTGGACAGGTTTGTCGTTTGAGCGTAAATGTAACTTGTTGGCTTTTTTGTTCATTTAACCTGATCCGCCACAGATTGTACCATTTGGTAATAAGGTTCAGGTGTTGTTGGAGTGCTTCTGTTGCTAGGATAGGATTGGAGTGGGTTGATAAGATTGCGGTGTCGTCCGCGTATGTTGTGATTTGGATTTGTGTGTTTGGATATGTGGGTATGTCAGCAGTTTAGATGGTGTAGAGCAGTGTTGGGCAAAAATTAGTCATGTCTAATGATTAATGATTGATCACTCAGACCGTTAGTCATGATTGGTAGTAAGTGACTAATTTAGTCATTAGTCGCCATATGTGATTGATGGCTAAATTAGTCATGACTAGTAATTAAATACGAGGCATGACTAATTTAGTCACAATATAGTTAGTCATGACTAAATTTCGATAAATCATGTTCAAAAGGGTGCTCAAGAAATGAAAAATACACAACTTCAGCACTTTTAAAAAATTTTCTAACAGAAATTTATTTCATCAAAACAAAAATCTTTCAACACCTTATTTAACAAAAATCAATCTTCCTAGACATGTAGAATAAATATGTAACTTTGGTTTTCGTTTATGATAACACTTTTTGAAGGTTGGCCTTGAGCACGACTCTCATCTCAAAATTTTTATCCGGAGTCGGTTGGATTTTGGTAAGTTGGTCATTGTAGCCAGTTGGGCAAAATCAAACTAATTCAATCATGATTAAGAATTTTGATTGAAGTTTAATCGTGATTGAATTAGTCATGAGTAAATTAATCATGATATGATTTAATCATAATTAATTCAATCATGAGGTATGACTAAATCATATAATGATTAATTTACTCATGACTAATTCAATCACGATAAAACTTCAATCCAAATTCTTAATCATGATTGAATTAGTTTGATTTTACCCAATTCTGTTGTAGAGGAATGGGCCTAGGATACTTCCTTGTGAAACGCCAGCTTTGATTGGTGTGATAGGTGAAAAATCGGTGCCGATTCTGGTTAATTCTGAAAAATCAATTAGCACATTTCAAGTTTTTACGTTTTATCGTTCTAAATGGGAATTTGACGTTTTGCCATTTGGTGTATTATGACCAATGCAAGAGGAAAGTATCAAAGTATATATATATTTTTTATTACATTTAATGTTCTACAATTATTGAGTAAAGGAAAAGTTGCCCAGTGACAACGCTTCTTCACCCTGAAACCTCTTCATTCTTCGCTCAAACAATATCTGAAGAAAAACCCTCAAAATATTTGTAAATTTTGTAACAATTAAATGTTTCAGATCGTAATTAAAGTACGCTAGATAATACCCGTGAAGGCGTGAAATGGCCTTACTCTTTCGAATCTAATAGGACCTGAAAAGGACCTATGGTTAAGGGCATGAGTGCATGATTTTCATAATAGCACATAAACGCTCATGTCTTCTCATATATGTATATATATATATATATATATATATATATATGTGTGTGTCTATATAATCCAATATATATACAGGGTGTATCAACTTATATAATCCACCAATTTAATTCGGAAAAAAACTAATCTTAGAAAATATGGTCTTATACAAACCCCAAGTAAATTTTGGCTAGAAATTGCGCGGTGGTAACAGATTTAACTTCGTCACCTAGCTGGAAAATGACACTAATTGGGCTATTTTAATTAAGAATTTATTTAATTTCGCTAATTTATTGTACAATTCGATTGTAGACGTATTTTATGCGACTTTTTGTGAATGGAAAATTTCTAGGATCAACCCTGTGTTATGCCCACCAGAAGACGCGTGGTATGTTTTTTGTTGCAAGATGGCCAACCCCCTTTATTTCGTAAAGATTAACTTTAGAAAAAAATGGACTTATCCAAACCCCAAGGTAATTTTGGCAAGGAATCAACCAGTGACAGTAGATTTAACATAACTCTCTCATCCAGCTGGGAAACGACACTAACTTCGTTATTTCGTTGAGCCCTGAAGGTGATGTCAATAAAGATCGAAACGTTGGCACGATAAAGAAAATGTTTTTCTAAAACCTACGTTACACCAGACCGCATCTAACTCAAAGTGTTTGTCTTCTGTATAATTGTGCCATTCTTGCGTGTCGTGTTGAGAGTGCCAGTGAGATTTTGCTGTTTTATGTATACGTTGGATTTTGAAGGGGTGGGGAAGGAAGTCGGTATAGAAAAAACATTTTTGTATAAGGCGTCGGCTTCTTTGAGGTGAAAAGTGCGGACGAAGGGAAAAAATGTGTTGGTGATGGTTCGGTCAGATTATCCTTTCAGGATTATATAGAAAGGGATAAATAGGAAAAGGAAAGCTAAATTGTTGGACAATTAGACTATGAAAAATATTTGAACTGTGGAATGTAATGTAATGATATATGTATGCTAGCTATATTGAATTTGATTAATGATATTGGCGTAGCTGCGATTGAGTTTACATGTATCTGTTCTGTAATTGATGCTGTGTTTATCTCTGTTGATATTAACCATTTCTAAGAAATTACGTTTATGTTTGCTTTGTTCTGTATGTAATATTTTTGGATATTTGAAGTCGAAATTGTGCTGGTGTTCAAAATGGTGGGTAGCGAGTGCTGTAGGATTTTGCTTAGGTTTTTTGCAATCATAGATATGTTGCTTTACTCTCTTGTCCAGATATTGGGATGTAAGACCGATGTAAGTTGCCGGACAGTTTAAACAGTTGTTCTTGTAGATTACGCCAGTTTATTTTTTATTGGTGTGGGATCTTTAACTTTGGAAAAAAGTGTTTGGATTGTTTTATAATTTTTGAAAGCTATTTTGAAGTTATCGGACGAGAAACTTTCTACCTTCAACACCAAACATATATAAACATAAAACAGCAAAATCTCACTGGCACTCTCAACACGACACGCAAGGATGGCACAATTACACAGAAGACAAACACTTTGAGTGAGTAGAAATACTTTGTTTGAATATAAAATATATTTTGCATTGTATAAATTCACTTTTCCACATCCTAAATGTAATTGTTAAACGTAAACATTGTTTGTAAATCCCAGGCCCTGAAGATGAACTCAATAAAAGATCGAAACGTTGGCACGATAAAGAAAATGTTTTTCTGAAACCTACAACACACCCGACCGCATCTCACGATATCTGAATAACTCTAGAGCTTATTTTATGCCTCTATTATTGCAAGGTAAATTTTGATGGGATAAACCCTTTCTGAATTATGCCCAAAAAAAGGCGCGTGAGCGGAGAATGCTTATGTTATAAAAAGCAACAAGGTGGTCCACCCCCTTTCTGTCGAACCTTTAGCAAAAAATGGTCTTATACAAACCCCAAGTTAATTTTGGCAAGAAATAACACACATTTAACACAACTTTCTCATTTACATATACGCATATATATGTGGGGAGAGAGTATCTCGGACCAATTGCCTTCCGCGTCTGGCTGAAATAGTAAGTAGAGGGGAACAGATGTTTTTTGACGGTTTTTTTAGTGAGAGTGTCGGTAGACGTGTAAGACGAACGACGCATACTGTATAGCGATATCTTGTTAATAAAGTGTTTATTTTGCAAGTAGTGCATATATATATATATATATATATATATATGTGTGTGTGTGTGTGTGTGTGTGTGTGTGTGTGTGTGTGTGTGTGTGTGTGTGTGTCTTTCAACTGGAGCGGAGTACCAGATTCCTACCTGGCTACAAAGACCGATAGTAATCTCGGACAGAAGCCCTCCTCTTTTAGAAAACTCGTATTCTTTATCTCCGTCGACTTTCCGTCGTTGCGAAAAGAAAGAAACTACGGCAGCTTGTTTCCTTGCATGGCACATATTTGGCCACTAATTAATATGTGCCGGACACGGTAACAGGAACAGTATGTGATTCAACAGCGACCCAGAGGCCCGTATCCATAAATAATTTTCGACAGTCCATTTTCAGATGGTAGATAACGTCAAAATGTCTAATTGTAAGAGTATTATAGCATGTTTTAGGGGTTGATAGATGGAGGCGGTTAGTTGTTAAATAGAAAAAGCTTTAATTACTTACCGGTGTTTAGACATATAAGATTAACCTTTTCTCGTCACGTTTAAGAAATTAAAAAACATTATTTCGCCACCCATTAACACTTTGTAAACTATCTTCTCCGAAGGATATAAATATAATTATTTTGGAATCCCGATTTCAAAACAATATGAGCAAGTTAACATTTCAGTTTTGTAATTGTTAATCAAGGTGTTTATATTGCTGATAAAAAATTAAAATATTTATTTTTAAAATTATTAATATATATTAATTTATATTAATATATATTTTTCTTTTAGTAAAACGCGTTGAAATTTTATCCATTAAAGACCCGAAATTCCCGTTCTTATTCAGTATAAAAAGGGATGCAATATTTAAA
Source organism: Cimex lectularius (assembly GCF_000648675.2). Lineage (NCBI taxonomy): Eukaryota > Metazoa > Arthropoda > Insecta > Hemiptera > Cimicidae > Cimex > Cimex lectularius. Next base: position 157,037 of record NW_019394229.1, read on the forward strand.
AAATACAAAGAGCAAAAGATCTAGGGGAAATAAAGAGTGGTATTTATGACATGGAGAGAAAGAGAGAGAGAGAGAGAGAGAGAGAGAGAGAGAGAGAGAGAGAGTGATGATGAACGCAGGGATATTAAGGTAACAGANGAAGAGAGAGAGAGAGAGAGAGAGAGAGAGAGAGAGAGAGAGAGAGAGTGATGATGAACGCTTTATTTTCAATTACTCAAGGACCATTCTTACATCTAATGAGAAATACAATGTTTACTAATTTTACTCTACTACTAATTTATTAAACATCAATTACTTCGCATAACCTTTTTTTGTGGTCAATATGTTCCTTCTATTTGATTTACATTGAACTTCGTATGTATTTACTTAAAATTGCTTATTGAAATAAATATTTTAATTTACATAATAATTGAGCAATTATAAAGTAAATTACTAATAAAATAAGTGAACAAAAATACTTTTCAATACAATGCAATACAAATCATGAATTTTAATTGCCAATATAAATCTACAAGAAAACAATCATAACTAGATAAGAGATGATTTTTAAGACTGTTTGGAAAATAGTACATGGAAAACTTTGATATTTTACATCGTTTTTTGTGTATAGGGATCCTCGAACATGTTATTGCTCCTTTTACTGAGAATGACCTATTAAAACTTATGGTTTTGTGCTTAACGAAACGCAGACGGTAGCTTGCAAACCTAGTATCTCTATCATAAATCTGAGACATGTACTTAAATTTCGCATATAGATATTTCGGGTTTTGAAGTTTTAAAAACTTTAAATGGTAGAATTCGATGAATTCTTTAAAGTTATGTGTTGAAAGATTTGAGTAGATTACGTTATTTTTTGATATTTAAATTGTACTTTGCAAAACATAACTATTTATCAAATCTATGTAAGGTCGAGTAGATGTGATTTTTGATTTTTAACGCTTGTACATCCCATGATAAATTTTTGATAAGCGTTAAACACAGACATTTTCCTCATATTTTAAAAAGATGTTACCAATTTTTATTTACATCATCAAGGTTCAATTTTTCTAATAATTTATTATGGCCAAAAATTATTGATTTGCGTTTAGTTGGGTTTAACGCTAACATATGGTTATTATTGAAATCTGCCAGTCTTACTAGGTCAGCCTTTATTTTCTCGATTTGTTCGTTAATATTATAAACTTTTGCATCGATATAAGCATTTTGATCATCCGCATATAACTTAACTTTACAACAATGGAAAGCTTGACATATTCTATTAATATACAGAGAGAACAACAACGCTGACAATGTAGACCCTTGCGGAGACCCGTGATTGATGAATTTTTCTTCAGAAACTGAGTGCCATCGTGTGTTTTCATCATCTGACTTCTGTTTGTTAAATATTTGTGAAAGCGTTATCAGATAAATTTATTGATTTCAGAATATTAAGATTTTTGGATTTATAGTGTTAAAAGCTTGACCAAAGTCAACTAACGTCATGATAGTCATTTTACTGTTATCTATGTTTCCTCGTATTTCATCAGGCATAATAAAAGCAGTTTCCGTGTTATGTGCTGATCTATAACCAAATTGATATGGATAAATTACATTTTTAGATTCAAGATATTGATTAAGTTCTAAACACACTATTTTGTCTAGAATTTTCCCTAACGTACAGATGATATTTATCTGGGTCTGTAAGAGGCACAATTTTTTGGTGATGCTTTTTTCACTATTGAAATAATAAATGACCTTTTCCAATTTTCCGGACATACTGCAACTTGCAATGAATAATTATAAATGTAACTGAGAACTTCTTGACCACTGAGAGAGTGGAGTGAGAGAGATAGAGAGAAAGCGATAGAGAGAGAGAGAGAGCGAGAGCGAGAGCGAGAGAGAGAGAGTGAGAGAGAGAGAGAGAGAGAGAGAGAGAGAGAGAGAGAGCAACAGACGAACAGACAAAAAAAGAGTGCAAAATCAAGTTAGTAATTTTGGCAGTAGTGACGATTGTAGTAATGTTACGTGTTTCACCTTTTGAACACATGCATGGCATCATGTCTGAAAAAAAGTAAGTTGCTTTCAAAAGATTCAGAATAAGCTAAACCATGTTTGTAAAGTTACTTCATACAATAATACAAAATTAGTTTAAAGGTTGCAAAAAAGGCACATATGCTTAGTCGTGATACTACGGTGTATACTGGCCATATCAAGAGATTTATACGAAGCTGCAGTATTGCAGATTGGGGGGACGACGACGGATTTTTGGAGAAGGGATTACACAGCTCTTCATAATTCACGACAGTGCCCCTCAGCCACGCCGCGGGTACTTCTGTCCTCTCGAGTTATCGAGAAATTATTCAAATGCGAAGATAAATAGACTGGTCGCATATTTATCGTTCCCGGCACGGCAATTTGGCGGAATCGTACGCCGATCGAAAGAAAGGACCAGCCGGGCCAGGACAAGCATGGGCTTATTTATGGCCCATTTCCACTCGCCTCCGCTGTACTCACTCTAGTATCTCTCTTGTGTTTCACTCTTGATTGAAGGCTGCCGATTTAAATTTATAAGAACTGTTTTTTCCCTGCAGTCGAGCTCCTCGGGGGAGGTGTTTCGTTCGAAAATTATGCCGAGGCGATGGCAGCAAATTGCGGGAGTTGGAACATAAACGAAAGGATTCCAGGCTATTCCGTATGTGGAACAATCCTATATCTACATTCCAAAAACATTCCGTTACCAGATACAAATTGGCAGCTGCTGGGCAAAGATCGGCACTTGTTGCAACTAGTTTATTCGGTTACATTGGCTATTAAAACTATCACAATACAAAAACAACTTTGCAAATAAATAAAGACTAAAGGAAAGGAAGTCATTTTGAAAGATTGTAATATAAATGAATACTCCCTAGATGGGCATAACGATGAAAGAATTTATAATTTAATAACATGGGTGAAAAATATTATATAAATAAATATGGTAAGGTGGCAGTTAATACAAATAATTTTTTTAATAAATCTGATTTCGGGCGAATATGGGAAAATTTCTGATGGAAAAGGAAATTTTGTTTAAACAATATTGTGAATAGTGATGTGTAAAGATTTCAATGGTATAACAAAGGTATGAAATGCGTATAAGTAAGCATTTGTCAATCGTACTTGACATCAAAAGGAGACTAAAGATTAAAAAAGGAAAGAAAAGTTTAGCGAGAAAGATACAAACAAATATTAAGCTGAAAAATAAAGTACAAAACTTAAAAATTTTAAATTTACCAATTAAGATAATTATTGGAGAGTGAATACGATGAAATGAAGCATAAAAATGTGTAAAGTACATATGACTGATCTTATAATTATTAGTCTCTCTCTAGCATTAATTACTGAACGTAATCATCAATTTGGGTTTCGAACTCTCCATTCCACTGTTCAGCAGTGCTTCAGAGCAGTCGACACCATATCTTCGGCTCTAGAAAACAAACAATCCTGCTCAGCCGTATTTCTGGACGTGACGGAAGCATTTGACCGAGTATGGCACCCTGGCCTCCTCTATAAGTTAAAATGTATCCTCCCTCATTCCTACTACCTTATCGTGAAATGGTTCCTCTCAGATCGATGGTTTAAAGTAAGAATCGGATCCGATTTTTCATCTATCACACCAATCAAAGCTGGCGTTCCACAAGGAAGTATCCTAGGCCCAATTCTCTACACCATCTACACTGCTGACATACCCACACATCTAAACACAAATCATAACCTATGCGGACGATACCGCAATCTTATCAACACACTCCAATCCTATCCTAGCAACAGAAGCACTCCAACAACATCTGAACCTTATTATCAACTGGCACAATCTGTGGCGGATCAGGTTAATCGAACAAAAAGTCAACAAGTTACATTTACGCTCAAATGACAAACCTGTCCACCAGTGCACATTTACAACAAAATAAGCACCATCGAACCAAGTCCGCTACCTTGGGCTTTACTTAGATAGTAGACTTACTTGAAACCCACATGAACGGTTAAAACGGCAAGAATTTAACGAAAGATATGGACTACTCCGACACCTTGGACCAAAATCAAAACTAAGCATACATAACAAACTAACCGCCTACAAAACACTCATCAGTCTGAAATCTCTGAATATTGCGATAGTATACTTACCTACTCAAACTTTAAGCAATTGGGCATGACTTGCGCCAAGGGGTTACATTTTTTTGATAATCTAACAGAACATCTAAATGTAAATTTGTTTTGTACAAAAGCGCACACGAAAGATAATTTGCAGAGTATGATTTTAGCTAAGGAAAGGGCATAATCTACAAGATGCGTCTACATCAAAAGTGATTGTGGTATTTTTTCAACCGTTGTTTTGTGTCAAGTCTGTGTTAAACATCGAGTCGAAAGGTTCAACAAAATGCATTTTTATTTATTTCTTGAAGTCTGTTTTTACAAGGACTATTGAAAAATAACAAAAAGTAAAAATGAGTAATCTAGGTCGAATTTTATATAATTTTCAGCTACCTAGCGCATTGTGGGTTTAAGGGAGTACGCATATAAGCAAACGTGTTAAACATGGTTATTCATACACTTTCGATTAATTATACCAATTCTTTTTCACAATTATGTAATATTAAGGTTAATCACGCATTTGTTGTATTGTGTTGTTAAGTGGTCATTCCAAAAATAAGTACATAGGCATAGTTGCTCGAGTTATCTTGCCAAACGTGTCTTGATGGATGTGCATTTTATTCTGCTTGAACCAAAGTTTTGAGTCTGATTTCTCAAAAATACTCGCCCGAACTATGCTATTCGTAACCGACGTTACCGATATATATCCGATATATATATATATATATATATAGGTTCATCATCCTGCAAACCACACAGAAACCATTGTAAACTCATACTGTCTTTTCTTTTATTAACTATATTACTTTTTAATGTGCATTGATGGGAATCGTTAGATAGAATTGAATTTTGTTTTGTGTTGATCATTTTTTCTATCATTCAATTCATGCTACAGTCAAAAATACTCATTTTATACTCAACACGATTATTACAGGTTGCGTAAATAATGCAAATGATATTAAAAAAAAGTGTAAACATTTTTAATTTAATAATGTTTACAATTACTTCTGGGCCTTCTTACTTTGAAGTAAATGGCATTATGTTCAGCAAGCCCTTGAATAGGTGTTTCGGTATTAAATACCAAATCATAACACGATGATGGAAGATGATAATTAATAATATTAATAAGAATGTAAGATGAGATTAAAAGATAAATATCCCATCGCGAGGCCGAAGTTGATCAATAATTGATTTTTTTAAATGCCAATGATAAGTAAAAAGTCAGACCTAGATTTAAAATTGAAAATCATTTAATGAAATTGAACCTGCTTTGACCACTTCTCCGTTATTTCATTTCTCAATCTAACATGTTTCTTTATTTCTGATGCTGTGGGAACATTTACATTTTAAGTAAGATAACTTGTTCATTTATCATTTCTTCATTTGTATTTATTTTAATATGCTTTTGAAAAAATTACATTTTCTAGGTTTCCACGCGCCAATATTGTCATGGTTTCGTAGTAATTTGCATGGGATCAATTCAAACCCTACATTCTTTTCAAAAATGACTATTTTTGTAAATTTATCGACGCAAATTCTTTAATGCCCCAGGGTTCTAATTTAGGTCCCTTATTATTTCTGCACTTTATTAATGATGGTGCTGATGTCGTCGATCATTATTTATGCTCCTTCCACTATCCTGGCAGAGTACCACATAATAATTCCTTAAATCATCTTTGTTAGTGAATCAGTGTAGGTAGTAAAAACATTTTAATCCATACTAGTTTAGCAATACATTGGGATTAGATCACTGAATCAAAATAAGTCAATTCCTTTTTCATAACAATTATTTTTTGAAAAAAATTGAAGAATAAATGAAAATGACTGATTACAACCAAATATCCCTATTATATTCCGATCTTAAAAAAATAAAATAAACAGAGAAAAGTGAAAATTCTGTAGGAGGGTAATTCGTATGGGTAGCATTGCTTTTATTTCCTAAGCAGGATGATGCCAGCCATCATGTTTCAATGGTAGTTCCATTTCTCTGTTAGTCCTTTTGTGTTCAGCTATTTCAACTGTTTATTTTAATTTCATTTCCATTAATAAAAAACCTGTCACGGCACATGCTGCTTAGAAGAGATAATCCGGTCTCCTTTAATTATCCTGAATTATATTTTCCTTCGAACACTTCTTAGGGACTTTAGGTGTGTTTTCATAGCCTCAGCCCAAACCGGAACCCCTATGACATTAAAACAAATCCATCGTTGTACCAAAGGACTTCCGCGATAACGGTGACAAGGCTATCCTACTAACTGTCCAATCTAGAACAAGTAAATAAGCTCGAAGAACTCCTTTTAAAACCATCGTATTAATATATCACAGAAAAAAAAATAAATGTCACGCCATGAAGAACGTTTCCTAGCGAGAAAAAATGCGCCCTTGAGGCGTGGTCTCTCGCCGGGTCAGAAGATCAAACCTTGAGTATATTGTCGAATAAAAGACCAGATTTATTGTGCACTAGCTGGAAGATCCGGCTTGGAAAACGATTACGGAGATTTTCGACCGTAGGCCGGTAGAAACGAAAGAAATTGCCTCGGGGTGGATCGGATTTTTCAAAAGGGAGACGTTTACGTCAATTGGTTTTGTTATAATACCAGAAATCTGGATGTGATTTTCCTCAACAGTGGGTCGCCCTCTGAAATTTTTGACCATTCTACTCTGGTTAATCACGGCATCAACAGCTGGTTTCGGCAAGTTCTGACATTTGGCCCGCGCACGGTGAAGGGCTACCTGCCCGATCTGGGTTAAGACGAGCTGATGATTTTTTTTTCGTTGGGGCACGAACAGTTGTGCCATTGTTTGTTCTTTCTAGAAAGTGAAAACGCCAGACGAACAATCGGACTTTGGCTTATTTTGTTAAGACAGAACGAGCTATGAATTTCGTGAGATGTGCGACCTTCGACGTTCTGCTAAGGGCGAATCGATGAAAGGTATTTATGACCTATTATTATCAAAATGCTTTTATGCAATTCTTTATATAATGCAAAAACAAAATACATAAATAATGAAATGGTAATAATAGATTGATAACACCACACGTATTGAGTAGGGCTTTTTCATACGACGTGCGTGAATAAAATCGACAATAGTTTTGAACGTATAATAAATAAATACATACATAATCAATACATGCTCAAAATATTGCATTTTTAAAGTTCAAATCAAAAATAACCGTTTCACAAATGGAAAAAAAGCAATCTGTCGAAAAATATAATTATCCTTATGCCTAATAAAATAACAGGTAATTTTCTAGCAATCAGAAAAATCAGAAATAATTAATCGGAAGGCGTGAAGAATTAACCCAATGTACTGTTTAATAAGACGTTAAGACAAGAAACAATTATAAACAACTATTATGAACTAGGAGATATAGAAATATAGGGAAGTTGAAACCAATCTTACTTTCTTCAACTTCCTTAATAACTGTTTTTTTCAATCATGCTAAAGGTTGACAGGCAGTATTTAGACTAATTACAATTAATCCTGTCGTTATATTTGCATATTGAGGTATATTTAACAGACCAATTGAGTTACACAAGAAAAAATTACAAAATGAATGGTTTAAAAAGTTCTTTCTCTCAATCGTATAAATTAAAATTAATACATCTGTAATGCGAATAAGGAGGAGCCGTTTGTCTCCAAATATGTGAAAACCAAAACAACCACTGTAGAATAAAAGTAAATTTTTGAATGATCAAAACCATCATTAACATAGAAGAAACCTTTCAAAACTTATTAATATTTTAGATATGTTATAACTGATTATTTGGAGATCGTGAGATGCAGTCTGGTGTGATGTAGGTTAGAAAAACATTTTCTTTATCGTGCCAACGTTTCGATCTTTATTGAGATCATCTTCAGGGCCTGGGATTTGTAAACATTGTTTAAATTATACAAATGCATGTAGGATGTAAAAAAAATGAAATTATCATAGCATTGTACAAATTCACTTTTTTCACATCCTACATGTATTTAAAAAATGTTTATAAATCACAGGCCCTGGAGATGATCTCAATAAAGATCGAAACGTTGGCCGAAAAAGAAAATATTTTTATAAAACCTACGTCACACCAGACCGCATCTCACGATCTCCAAATTATCATTAACTAACAGTCACTAAACACCACACATAAGTTATAACACTAAAGTTATTTTTTTGAAAATATGATTATTCATTTTCATTTAGTATTTTATTTTTTTTACGAGGTTTTGCAACAGCAGAGGTCATATCAACCATTGGGGTGCGGGTGTTTTTGAAAAGAGCCCATTTGTAAGTTGTCATGTTTGAATGCAAAGCCCCAATTTGAACCCGGGACCGTTACCTTGCAGTGATGAACGCCGTGTCAATGTCTACCGTTGCAGCAACCGACTCCCTCTCTATGATTATTAAAACTTTCATTTGAACAACATTCTTTCAGATACAAGTTAGAAAGAATCAATATTTTATTCGAAGCCATAACAATAAAAAATTATTCCCACTTAAATATCTCCTAATCCCATCTCAATCAATCATCAGCCCCATGGAAGATAATGAATATTTTTTGAAGTCCAAATGAATATTTTTTGAAGTCCAAACTGCACCCTAAAATTTTAATAATTATTTGGAGATCGTGAGATGAGGTCTGGTGTGACGTAGGTTTAGAAAAACATTTTCTCTATTGAGATATCGATATGATCAATAATGGCACATCTACAAAGAAAACAAACACTTTGAGCTCTGAAGATGATCTCAATAAAGTTCGAAACGTTGGTACGATAAAGAAAAAGTTTTTCTAAAACCTACGTCACACCAGACCGCATCTCACGATCTCCAAATAATCATTAACTATCGATCACTATACACCACACACTAAAATATAAAGTAGCGATACTAGGGCCCTCAGATCCAGTCATTTTATAACATTAAATGAAGTGATTATAACATTAATTATAAATAATAAAAGCAGGTACGCATTCCTTACTAAAAACCAAATAAGAAAATTACCCAGAAAGTATGAAAAACTTATTTGACGGGTATTGCAGGACTATACTTCAGTCATCATAATTTCACAACATCGTGATTTAGTTGTGAGAAGATCTAATCCAGCGGTGAGCCACCTAAAGAACAAATAAATAACGACTAATAATAAAAATCCTTGTTACATCACACTTCCATTTTCTTAGTCACGTAGGAAATCACGTGACCATCGACGTTCCAGTCGACCGGGGGTACCATCCGGTAAGGGAACTGCGTGCCGAGGCATTGGAATGTGTGATAAGGGATTGATGCAATTTTGTTAAGTGAATTGTGGTACTTCTGGAACAAGGGAGTATTAAAGTCATGGTGGAGGTTTGATACATAAGCAGGATGGGTAACAATTGTACTTAGGACTTAGGAGTTGAATGCAAGGTTGATCTCGAAAGTTCGATACCATAAGTCAACAGTGGTTTGAGAATCATGGTGTATCGACCTTTTGTAGTTTTCTGGAAGTTTTAGCCTTGTGTGCGGATTCTAAGTTAGTATCAAAGTGAAGGCCCAAGTAACGTACGTTTTCAAATGGGAGTAATGAAATTCCGTTAAAGTAAATAATTGATAGTATGGGTGTGTAATCAGTCTACTTGTGAAGTTAGTTACATTTCTTTTAATTGTCCACTGTACATGGTTTTGCAGTTTCTGAATCTGCCGGGATCATTGGTCTGCGAAAGGAATATATGGTAAGCAAAGGCAGCGAATATTAATTTTGGGGAGGAAGGAATATTTACTGTTTGTACATACTAGGAAAGATAGAGCTTCTGTCACCGCAACAGTTTAGGAGTTGACACGACGCTCACGGTAAAGATCCCGAGTTCAAATCCAGCGGCCCTGCATTCGAACATGACATACTTACAAACAGGTTCTTTTTTCAAAAACACCTGACCCCGATGGATGATACGTATTTATTAGTGTGCATGTGTTAGATTATGTTAGAATAGGTAGATCATATGAGTAAAGGTGATTAAAGAATATCGCGTACTCCACGACCATACTTGAGTGAATGGTGTGGAAATAGAAAAAAAAAATGTATTAAAATATGAGTGAGAGTGGGAGTGGTTATAAGTTGAAGAGCTACATGCGCTGAGGGCTGAAGTGACCTAGCTGTTAGCAGTCTTGGAGCCTAACATCATTGGCACTCGGAAAAAATCGACGTCTGATCCCAGGCTGCCAATACCCGAAGTGGAATAAACCGATAGTCACTCTCTTGTTTTTCGTGAATGCATGAAATTTGAACAGTCAACTGTGTGTTGTGCCAGTTTTTCGAGAATATTATTCAAAACAGTGAACAGTGAAGCGACAATTCTTACGTTTTCTTACTTTGACCTTTTAGGATCCGAAATGATTCTGCTTTCGACAAACACTTGTTTAACCCATCACGGAAATTCAACTTTTCATTCCAATTCCACAGGTGTTGTGACAGTTTGGGTACGAATAACGTATCGAAAAATGGATTTATGTATGGTAAAATCGGGACAGAGAGTGATTTGTTTTTTCCATGAGCAATTAAAAAAACAAACACTTATTTGTCCGAAAATTGCGAATAGCTCGAAAACGGTAGAGAAATCGGCCAAAATGGAAGGTGACCAATTTTGGTGACCAAGGTAACCAAGCTTATTAAAATTTCCCGTAGATGTCTATAGGACGATTTTCAGGCTCCGCAGATTAATTTTTAGTTTTAGTAAAAGGTGCAAAAATTAACATGTTCCCGAATTTTTGAATTTACTGATAAATGACTGAAGCTAGGAAAACATTCAAAAAGCCATCTTGTTCAATGTAAAATCTTCTAAAAAATGAGACCTAGTTCAGGTCTGTGGCTTAAGAGGCTTAGTTCAAAGTTGGCCATTTGTCGTGCAAAAAGCAGGTGGTCGGTTTTTTTAAGGCAGTGGAGTTTTTGTATACTAAAATATTTTTAGATTGTTTTGTTATGGTATGGTATTTCTATCCTCATTTTTCCATTTTCTTCTACTTTGCCAATCTGATAATAATATAAGAACATTGCAAGAAAAAATAGTTTAATTTATTTACTTGATAAGACATTTAAGTTTGCTGTTATAATAATGGCAATTCTTTTATGGCATGATATATGTATTTATATGATTCGGAATAAAATTTATGCAACTTCTATATATTCTTGGCATTTAAAAAGCAAGAATATCCTCAATCACGTTTAAAGAATGTTATTTTTTATATGACTTCCTTAAAAACGTCGCGTTGCGTAAAAGCAGTAGCATGTTTACCGAATCCCGCCACCAAGGTGATTCTATCCGAGTATTTTTCCAGCATAAGAAAAACCATTGAGAAGCCGTTAACGGCGTTGAGAGGGCGTCTAGGAAAGGAAGTGGCGTTTACGACTAGCCTCGTAACTCCTAGTTTCAATTTGTGCTAAAATGGCCCCATTTAAAAAAGACGGGATCCGAGATAAATCGCTTCCTAATCTCAGCGTTTAAGCCATTCACAATTAATCAGAGTGGTATTTATGACAGGCTGAAACATCATCGCCTGAATGAGTCAGCAGTAAAAGTTAAATTAATTTTGCTGGCACTTTAAAATGACGTTCGTATGCTAACATTGATTTTTTTTAATGAACGCATCTATTCTTTTGCTTACCCTTTTTGTCAATTCCTCCATTACTATAAATTATAAAATTTATATATACATTCCATTATTATTTTTCCTTTTTGTCTTCTTTATATCAGTACTAATCGTGGCTTCATCAGTAATCAAGAGAAAATCTATAACATCTGTGAATGGTGTCTTTGTTTGGAACTCTTCAAATGCAAGTGAAAATGAAGCACCTGTATATGCCTTTAGGGGCAGGATACTAAGTGAAAATACTGCCCAATATCGTTGGTTAACTTAGTGCCTCCAAATAAGTAAGTTTCAAGTTCTGAATATGGAAATGGTTAAGGAGTCAAGATCCAAATTTTTCCAAGCGTCATGAATGCCGACTTAATAATCATGTCGAAGCGATGAGGCGATCAACTGTTGTCAATAAGTACATTTCTAGTTTGGCTCCCAGATTTTACATAATTATAAGAGAAATTAAGGCTTAAACAACTCGCGAGTAAAGCAATAGTAGTCAAAAAACTAGAAGTGTACTTATTGATAAGCTTATATTTTTTATTTTATTTACTTAGCTGAAGGTATAATATCGCTGATGTAGGCAGCAAAGGTCACGACCGATCTAAACCTCTCTATTAAGTATCTCTCTCCAGACCGAATTACTAATTAAACAACTTCTGTTAAACCATATAAAAATAGTTATCGTTAAATATTTCCTTAATAAATTTTCCAATATTCCTAGAAAAATGACTGCGGAAAAAAGATGATTCTCCTTGGTATATCCGTAACATTTATATTCATCTCGACCTTTATATGGATACACTTAGACAAAGTAGAACCAACAATTCTATGCGTCACGAATGACGACTCGGTCACAATGTGAACGTTTAGGCGTATAGCGATAGTCATAGGCGCTCCATCCTTGACTATGTGACAAACCCAAAGCACTAAATCCTTTAACTTGACCCAATGAAAAGAGACAAAGAGGTACGAGTGAGTTTTAGTCTTTATTAGAAAGGGCTGTTGTTGTGAGTGATTATTTGCGTCAAAATTTATCACTTTTGTAATATCCATGAATGCCCAAAAAAGTATTTTTTAATATAATTATAAATATTAGTATTTTATTTGTAGCAATTAAGTTTGAATTGAGATATATAATGTTAAATGAAGAAGAAATTTTCAAAAAAGTAAATCAAAGAACAAAGTGATAAAATAAGTTCTCTTTGTTTTAGATAGTAGATCGTGCTTTTTCTGGTTAAGAAAGTTTACGACTAAAAATTTGATTATATTACAATTAATTAAGGTTTTTAGTTGAGATAAAAGAGTCCATGGCACGAACGGGATTCGAACCCACGATCTTCGGCTTGATACGCCTCTGCTATATCACTTGAGCTATCGTGACCTCGATCCACTCGGACACCAACTTCCCATCTCAACCGCACCTTTTGAATTTTCCCTCCTTTTTAATTTTCCCTCCTTTTGCCGTTTTTTAAGTTGGTGGGAAGTTGGTGTCCGAGTGGATCGAGGTCACGATAGCTTAAGTGGTAGAGGAGAGGCTTATCAAGCCGAAGATCGTGGGTTCGAATCCCGCTCGTGCCAATGACTTTTTTATCTCAACTAAAAACCTTAATTAATTGTAATGTATTAATTGGTCAAGCGGACTACGAAATTAGTGAATTTTTTAATTATATTATTAGGAAACTTCTTTCCTGCAAGAAGTGAACACTGGGCCAGTTCGTACTTCGTATTCACTATATGCCCTCTCACAATCCGATAAAACTGTTTCTAAATTTTCTAACTAAATGGCGGCATCTGGCTGAGTGTGCTATATTTTCTTTTTCGCCAAATTGCATAGGGCGTTGATACTTTGCAAGTCCGATTGCCAGGATTTACAAATTAGGCTGAAGATGTCGTTTCTACATCTGAAAATAATTGATTTGTAAAACAAGAATTTGTCATTTGTAGATTGAGATGCTGAGCTGAGGTGGAGGTCTTATTGGTGGATTTATCGCCAGTTAGGAATTTCTCTCGTTTGTGTCTGCGTTTATGAGTTTTCTAATGTATTTTTTGCTAAGTTTACATTGTCTGTGAATTCAGGTCCTAAATTGTAACTCTCGAATCCTGGGCTAGTTTTTTTGACGATGTTTCCAGTAGATGTTTTATGTAACGGTTGTAGGTAAGATGTTACGGTTGTTATGCTGAGATAATTTACGTGACAGTTATGGGAGTGAATATGGTTTCTCTTCTCGTTTCCAGGCAAATAAAGTAATTTGACGTGTTAGTTGGTATGTAGAATATTTGTAATAAAACTATGAGTCAATTGGACCTACTCTTCTTTTCTACCCGATCCCATAGCAGATAAGCCTCATGAAACCCTCGGAAAAAGTGAATATTTCACGACAGTTGGCACCTCTTGAGAGTTTTGTGGGCTTTTCCACCCTGCGTTGACACTTGCCTTAACTTTTGAGAAATTTTTCGTTAGAGCAGTGCCCAGGATCAGAAGGGGTTCAACGAAATTCCAACATATATGTAATTTTGGACCACTTCATTCTTCTTCTTGATGTAAGATTTCACCGGTTCTAAATATCATTATCTTTGATTTGAATTTAAGTTTATTATCATCCTTTAAAGAGATTTTGACCAATCTGCAACCAAATGTAGATCATCCGCGTACAAGAAGCATCTTTCTTTATTACCTAGAAAAGGTTCAAAATAGAACCTTGTTACCTTTGTTCTAGTTACAAATTGGCCAGATATTATATTTATTATATTGTTATAACATACAGATGAAGTTATGTCCTTGTAAATGTTTTAAATAGCTTACATAACTTTGTATCAGATCTCTAAAAAATAAGCCCTGTATAAGTTTTCAAGGGCCTCTTTTAAGTCGACATAGAAACAATATCTTTCCTTTTTTTTGTTCATCCTCACTCTGGCCATGGTAATAAGGTTAACTTGCTGTCTGCAGTGGAAAACCCTTTTTCGGAATAATATGAAAAATGTATTAAATAATTACATTATACCAAATTGTACATGAAATTCGAGAGACCTCCTAGACTGTAGATGAAAGAGGAATTGTCATAAACATTAAATATTTTAAATCATAATTATATGACAGTGTACTTCGCAGAAATAAAAAATAAAAGCAAGCTAGAATGTTTTTACTGGAATCATGGTCATCGTACCACGTTTGAAGCTTACAAATTGCGGTTTATTTCTCAATCGGCCAAGTTTTAATTTTTTTAAACCGCCGCGGCATGCTTGACAACTCGCTCAAAGCCGAGAGATTTCTGAATAATTACATCCTTTATATGGAAGCCCGGAGAAAAAAAATGTATTTGTCACCGAGCCCACCTTGAACCTCGTCCTAAATAATGTATGCGGGCCATCAAGATAGTGCATTGTTCCGCAACTCTGCCTTTATGCAAAAGTGGACATAACGTGTTTGGTTTGGGGGGAAATATTAATTTCAAAAGGGCCGAAACGGCTTTCTTTGAGGGCTTGTGGTCCGATGCTATCTGCTACACTGAAGCAGAAAATTAAATGAAAAAAAAAAAATCCGATCTTTTCACAAGTGTTGCTGTTAAAACTAAAGCGAAGAACTGTATCCAATAATAAATCACGTAATTAAAATTTGTAAATAGATCGTCTGCCTATCTTCGCTAGGACGGGCGGACAGACGAGTTAAGGTTGGTTTACACACACCAGTAACATCACAGTTCCGTTCATTTTGTTCCACCGGCAGGTTGAAAATATTTTACTTGGAACTGAACGACTGTTCACAATCGTCCGGCGCGCGACAGTGCTGTCGACGTCACCGGACCGTGATCTTCGGATTTCTTGTTGAATACAGTTTTCACGGCTGTACAACATGATGACAATAAACTCGTTGAGTTTAAGCAGGAAGAGATGAAGCATCAGAATTGACATAATAAATGAACATTTCTCGTACACGAAATGCATCCGTCGTTGCGTTCCTCCCTATAAATGTAAATTTTGTATTGTTCGACTTTCACTCCTCGAATCCACTTGAGAAGTAACGAAATTATACGTGCATATATGGTATTTCTAAATTAATTAAGATGTTTAAGTCTTACGTCTTAAGTTATGCAGAAAAATATTGCTTCATCGTCCACTAATTCTAAGTAAAACGTAGTAAATTTCACCTTCTGTGCCTCACTTGTTCAATGGTTGATTGGGTTGCCGTTTTCTCGCTTGTGGCCTCTCTCCTTCATCCAAATTCAGTGCGACAATCAAAAATGCATTACCTGAAAACATACATTTTGGCCACTCAAGTCCACTGCAAGGCGCGGATTAAACACTGACCAATGTTCACAGAAAACCCTGTATAATCACAGGGGCGGGAATGAGGGCCGTCCGTGATGCGTATGAATCGACCCTAAGTCATTACGCTACCTTCACTTTGGTATTAATCTGAAGACTCGTAATTCACACATATGAAGTGATCAGAAATAAGTCAAAACCACGACTTCAGAGAGGTAAACTGAACATACCGATGATAGAGATAAAAGTATTTATCAGGTTTTATTCGTGGAGCTACCAAGAACAGTGACTTGAACATTAATGATATCTTTCCGGAAATTCGGTGTCCTGAAAAACTTCCCATCTCAACCTACCCTTCACCTTTTTGCTATATTTCAAGTTGGTGTCCGAATGTATCGAAGTCAAGATAGCTCAAGTGGTAGAGCAGCGGCGTATTTAGCCGAAGGTCGTGGGTTCGAATCCCGCTCGTGACAGTGACTTTTTTTTATCTCAACCAATACCTTACATAAAAATTAATTAATTGAAAGAAGTTATTTGGTATCCTTATGTAATTAAAAAAAGCTTAAAATAAAAAAGCTACTACGAGCGAAATTCGAACCCACGGCCTTCGGCTAAATACGCCGCTGCTCTGCCATTTTAGTTATCATGACTTCGATCCACTCGGACACCAACTTCCCATCTCCACCAACCTTTCGAATTTTCCCTCCTTTTTACCATTTTTCAAGGAAGGAAAAATAGGTTGAGATGGGAATTTGGTGTCCTAGTGGATGAAAGTCAAGATAGCTCAAGTATTAGAGCAGCGGCGTATTTGGCCGATGGTCGTGGTTTCGAATCCCGCTCGTGACATTGACTTTTTTATCTCAACCAATACCTTACATAAAAATTAATTAATTGAAAGAAGTTATTTGGTCTATCGGACCACGAAATATAACGGATTCTTATTAGTATGAAAACCTCCTAGATAGATGCTTTACAACTACGCAAATCACTTTTTAGTGGTGGTTTTACCGAATATACAAGTGAAATTAAAATTTTATTATGTACAGTTTGAATAGAGCAAAATATATAAAATAGGGGTGATTTTTATTTCTTATTCGGTCATAAAACATCATGACCGTTTCAAATAACCATTTCAAATATGATCTATGTCTCGTTTATCTGTTTATTTAAAAAATGCAACGTAGATATGAAGTAGAACCAGTCTTCTTTCTCTATACGTATTTTCTATCAACCTTTGAATATAATTATCTGGGTATTAAATATCTAGCAGCCTTGCACCAAACTGTACTGACATCAATCACAACTTTTAACGTTTTGCTCCGACACCGGATAGATAATTTAAGTGAAAGCTGAACGCTTATGATTTAGTACACCTCTTAAATATGCCACGCCACTTGTTCAGTAACATATTTATCAGACGGGGTGACATCATTAAGTATGACTTCCAGGAGTGTTTTTACTATTTTAGAATCTCTTTTCGCTAAATACACTTATAAAATGTATTGAATTTAAGATTTTACATCCCCTCCAGTTTCGTGCACTTTAACCTCGTCTGTTGCGCATATAATACGGCGATGAACGTATAAATCTTCATCATAGTCGCAACCGTAAAAAGAAATCAATTTTATTGCCCGTGTTTTTTTTTCAAAAGACAGATACGAAGACAAAATTGTTTTAGTTGCGTACAAATTATCAATCTAGGCAGAATATAAGCCTATCGATTGGTCAAAAACCACTTTATGTAAATGGGTCGCTCCCGTTAAGACGGAATTCGGATTCCATTATTCGCATATAAAAGACTCAATTTTGACATTACTGTTGTGTAATTTAAAACAACCGCCGCTACGTTGGGGTAGAAAACACTTTAAATAAAAACATTCAAAAGTCGTAAATGGAATACGAGAGATCATTTTCTCCTTTGATACCAAGATTTTCAAAGCACTTTGTTATAAATTGTACACTCGCAATGAAGTACGTCCGACACTTTACTAAATGATATTTTTAAAAATATACGTCGTACATTTTTCGTACCATAATGTAATCTAAAACGCCCGAAAATGATTGTATTTATCTAATGATTATTCGGAAAACGAAGAACGTATTTATCTATCATGCACCATCATAATTGTCCAACGAGTAAACACTATTTAACACCATAAAGTTACTGTGACATTTTCGTTAACATATAATCTAGGAATTGATTTTCTTATTTCATTATATTATTCGTTATAATTTTCTTGTTATGACGTACTGTATGCGGATATAAATAGGGTTGTAAACTGTTACAGTTATACCATTAATTATAACAATAACACCATTTTCACGGTTATATACTCATGGCTTGATAACTATTGGATTAGAATCCTTTATACTTTATAAATTTACATCAGTATTTCAGTTACTTATAAACCAATACATATTTAGTCAATTAGTCTTTCTCTCTCTCTCGCTCTCTCTCTCTCTCTCTCTCTCTCTCTCTCTCTCTCTCTCTCTCTCTCTCTNCTCTCTTTCTCTCTCTCCAAATAACTTAATAAAACATAATATATAATATAATAATACAACATAATAATAATACAATAAATATAATAATACAATATTAAATAATACAAATAACCTAAATGAAAACCTAAATAAACTGAATGTAGACTTACAAAATCTACTTGATTGGAGTAAAAATCATGGATTATCAGTAAATGCTAAAAAAGTAAAGCAATAATCTTAGGACATCACAAACAACTAAATAATATAGATTATAACAATGTTTCAAAAATAGTAGTAAATAAAAATATTCTTAACTTTGAAAATAGCATCAAAATCTAAGGATTAATTTTTAATAAATATGTGTGGTGATTAGTGACCGTTAATCGATTTTTATTTAGAAATCGTGAGATGCTGTCTGGTGTGATGTAGGTTTCAGAAAAACATAAATAAAGCGATATCTCTCTTTCTCATTCTCTCTCTCTCTCTCTCCTCTCTCTCTCTCTCTCTCTCTCTCTCTCTCTCAATTTCTCAGTTTTATTTTCTGTTTATCAACAATTTGGTATTAATTGTTTTCTATTAATCTTCTATAGTAAAGATGTTTTCCATTTAATTTAATGTTCAACAATTTCTTTAACCGTTTAGGTGGCCTGGGATACCGATGTTTTTGAAAAATGCTCATTCTGGGTTGAAATATTTATCTAGTTTCGTACCTCATTTTTGTTACCTGCAAATAAAATGAATACAGAATTTGTAATGAGCATGACACAAACCTAAAACTATATGACTCAATGCTAATATGTCAAGAAGAATATGGCAAATTAGTGTTGATTTTGCAGTGGTTCATTGAAGAAACGCAAGTATATCTAAGTTATTATCTTTAGTGAGCGATTTATATTATAAAATCAAAATCGGAAACCTTCATAGGATTACATGAGATTCGTTCAAAGATCAAACAATGGTATCACAACATGCTATTATTATCCCTCGATCCTAGTAGCGTTATCGGTCAACATACATAAAAATACTTCTTATTGCTCTAATGAATTTTCCATTAAAAAGTGAGTGAAAAGAAATTTTAACGTCATGTGAGGTGAAGAGTGAAAAAAAAATTGCCCAGTTGGAACCTCATAAAATAAAGTTCACATCAAAACATCTTCCCAACGCAACCAAAATGCCAGTGAAATTGTTACTTTATTAACTGGTGGATCGTTCGGATCATTTCACCGTAATGACACCGGTCGTGACTCGTCCGTCCAAGCCGAGCGGCGCTAAGTAGCATTGTTTCGTGGTCTCTCGCATGTACTCGCCTGCCTAATCGAGATGTGTTGTATTCGTCGGGGTAAGGGCAAATATATTTACATAATAAATTACTTTTAGAGTAACCTCACATCAATGCGACACTCACTTATTTTATTAGGCTGAAAATGTTACAATTATTTACGGGAATCGCCAGGATAAATTGTATTTTCGTACTGGTCTTTCTCAGACATCACACATTTTGCGACATTACGTATTTACCAAAAATCATCTTTTATGTAACAATGTACACTTCCTTTATAGTAGTTTATGGTAGTTAATGTAAACTATGTACTTATATTTGAAACAATGAGATAGAGAGATCAGACAGAAAGAGAAAAAAGCGAAAGAGAGGAGTGAAAGATAGAGATAGAAATCAGAGACATATGACTTATTCACTCATAACCACAGACGTGAGAGTGAAACAGTGAAAGAAAGAGAGAGATAGAGAACAGATAGAACGAGAGGGAAGAGAAAAAACGAGAGCTTGAGACATAAAGAGACAGAGAGAGAAATCAGGACCATATGATTTATGTACCCACAGCCCAAAATAGTGTTTCTTGGACCTGAGAGTGAAACTGTGTGTGTGTGTGTACAAAGAAAGTTTTTTTAATTATAAATTTATAAGATCAAAGAAACAATAAATAACAATCAAAAGAAAAAGACGAGATAAACAATACAAACTTTAACAAGTATTTTTTATAGTTATTCATGATTTTAAATTGATTGGCCAGTTTATAATTTTTGCTGTTATTATAGTTACGTAGAGAATACAAAAAAAACATAATATGTACATAATATTGATTAATTTGTTTCCATGATTTCAAAAAAATTGAATTATTTTCCGTCAGATGTTTCAGATATTTTCTTTTGACAGTACTAAAACTGCACTCAGAAAAAATACAATTTGGTGTATTATTAAAATCGTTATGCTGGTAATTAAGATAGAGTTGCAGTATAGTATAGAGAGAAAAGAGAAAGACAGACAAACAGAGAGTGAGAGAGAGGGAGAGAGAGAGTGAGAGAGAGAGAGTGAGTGTGACTGTGTGAGTGATGACCGGAAAGCGAGGAGGATTGAGAATATGAGAGAGAAAGACAGAGTAAAAGAGAGAAAGAGAACGAGAGAGGAAAAGAAAGTGAGAAAGAGAGCGAGAGAGAGAATGAGAGAGAGAGAGAGAGAGAGAGAGAGAGAGAGAGAGAGAGAGAGAGAGAGAGAGGCAGACAGACAGGGTTAGAGAGAAAATAGAGAATAGAAAGAGTGAGAGAAAGAACGACCTATGATTTGTTTGTTCACAATCTAAAACTGTGTTGCACGCACGTGAAACAGAATCAGTGAGAGAGCGAGAAAGAGAGAGAGAGAGAGAGAGAGAGAGAGTGAGAGAGATCAGACAGAAAGTGAAAAAACGAAGGAGTGAGGTATAGTGAGAAAATAATCACAATCATATGAGTAATTCACCCAAAACTGAAAATGTGTTTCTTGGACCTGAGAAAGAAACAATGAGAGAGAGAGAGAGAGAGAGAGAGAAAGAAAGAAACAGACAGACAGACAGGCAGACGGGCAGGAAGGCACAGAGAGATACAGAGAGAACCAGAGAGACAAAAGTTCAAGAATTAAGAAGTTCAAACAGCATGAACATTTAGGGTCGCAATATCATCAAAAGGAAAATGAGGTTCTTTAACGTGCTCACCTGGCACATGGCCTTATCACACGTTTAGGATCTCAAGATAGGAGTGACACACCTTCAATCAAAAGTGGTTTAGTGTTAACCTGTGAGAGACAGACAGACAGGTAGAGAGAAAAGAGAGAAAAAGAAAGTGTGGGAGAAATTGTAGACTATGATTCACACACTCTCAACGTAATATTTCATAAACCAGAAAGAGAGATAGAGAGAGAGAGAGAGAGTGTGAGAGAGTGAGAGCCAGACAGACAGATAGAGATAGAGAGAAAATAGAGAATAGAAAGAGTGAGAGAAAGAACGACCTATGATTTGTTTTCTCACAATCCAAAACTGTGTTGCACGCACGTGAAAGAGAATCAGCGAGAGAGAGAAAGAGAGAGAGATTGAGAGATCAGACTGAAAGTGAAAAAACGAAAGAGTAAGCTATATAGAGAGAAAATAATCACAATCAAATGAGTAATTCACCCAAAACTGAAAATGTGTTTCTTGGACCTGAGAAAGAAACCATGAGAGAGAGAGAGAGAGAGAGTGAGTGACAGAGAGAGAGAGTGAGAGAGAGTGAGAGAGAGAGTGAGAGAGAGAGAGTGAGAGAGAGACTGAGAGAGAGAGAGAGAGAGAGAGAGACAGAGACAGACAGACAGATAGACGGTCAGGCAGGCACACAGAGATACAGACAGAACCAGAGAGACAAAAGTTCACGAATTAAGAAGTTCAAACAGCATGAACATTTAGGGTCGCAATATCATCAAAAGAAAAATGAGGTTTTTTAACGTGCTCACCTGGCACATGGCCTTATCACACGTTTAGGATCTCAAGATAGGAATGACACACCTTCAATCACAAGTGGTTTAGTGTTAATCTGTGAGAGACTGACAGACAGGTAGAGAGAAAAGAGAGAAAAAGAAAGAGTCGGAGAAATTATAGACTATGATTCATACAACCTCAACGTAATATTTCATAAACCAGAAAGAGAGAGAGTGAGAGAGAGAGATAGAGAGAGAGAGAGAGAGAGAGAGAGAGTGAGAGAGTGAGAGAGTGAGAGAGTGAGAGAGTGAGAGAGTGAGAGAGTGAGAGAGTGAGAGAGATAGAACAAAAAATTTATAAATACCAACTTGAAAATTATGAGAAATTAATCGGTTTATCATTTCGTGTAGATAAGTTGTTACTTTTATAAGGCACAATATATTATGATAACGTGTTGGGGGTTTTATTCGGATTGAATTGTCTTCCTTCCCCACATTAAATTTCGTGTGGAAAAGTTTTTATAACACTTCTTGGGCTCTATGTAATCTAGCTTGACAAACGAGAATTATTCTTTCAATTAGTGATATTTCTATGAGCTAGTCTAATTAGAAATATTGATTTTGATTCTATGGTTAGCTGGAAATTTCATCCTATAACGATTTTCTGATTTTATTAGTACTAAAATGTTATTGAGAGCATCACGATTTTACTGAAAACTTAACAACTTACAGTTGTTCTGTAGCCCTAATTAACACATTAGATTATTTGAGCTATAATGAATCACGTATTTCAATTAGGTTAAAAAATGCTGCGCTTCTATTGATCATTATCATGTTTTATATTATTATTTTTGCACCTTCCCTGAGGTTAGTTAAACAATAGAGATACAATCTCGTTTTGGTCTCAAGGTTTATCTTTATTTTAAGTCGATCCTCTTCCTTGACGCGTGCAAGGGCGAGTCTCCTCCCATGTCTTCCTCATTAATTATTTTGGCAAATCATTAATTATGATAATCCGCTGATTGGTATTAATCGCCGATCGTTCTCTGACTTTCTATCCGAGCGAAATTGCAGCTATCAGTGCGAAAAAGTGAGAGAGGACCAGATCAAGCTCGTGGCACACCAGAACGACATATCCTAACCTATCTTTATTCGCTTGGGCGTTGCCTAATCACACGGTTGACATCCGAAATTAAACCTTGACACCGCCCACCGTCAAAAGCAGAACAAGGTAGAAGCCTATCCAAAAATCCGAACGGGAAAATAATCAAAAAATACTGCGATAATTGCTGATCGACTCCGAAAAATTACACACCGCAAGCCATATTAAATAGTCCGTTTTTGATGACAGGTCATTTTATTATGCCGTCACGAGTTAAGAAGGAAAGGCATTTGCAAGGGCGAAACTTTAAACGTAAGATTAACGTTACGATGATGTGTGAATAAAAAAATCCAATCAAACCCTCAAGTCCTTTGCAATCATATGCACTTTAGTTTCTTAATATTAATTAAAACTTAAACCCAGAGCGAACATTGAAGACGAAACGCATCTGACAGACCAACTCCGGAAGGATAGGCAGACCAAAATGATCCGCAACGGCAAAATTACAGGTGCATCAACCCGCAGATCACACGGAGAAATATCACAATTTTTTTCATAAAACTACAACAATATCATAAGTAATTAACCTACGTGCTTGAAAGTTTAAATATCTGTCATAAACGAATTGATGAAAGGTTCAAAAATATTCTAGAAACCATTTAAACTCAAAAAATGTTTAACAAGAAATGTCAGCGCGAATAGGACTCCGCCGAATGAATTACAAAAATGACAGTTTACTCTGTACCTAGTTTCTGCAATGTCAAATATAAGTATTTCTAACTTATTTCGTGGAATTTACGAAAGATTCAATCATACTATTATAGAAAATAATTGTTACGAAACTATTCAAAAATTATTTATTTTCAAGAAAACTATTACTGACTTACGGTGTAATACTTATTTCCCTATCTAACCTTCAATTCGTATACAAATACTATCTATTTTATGTATAGATCCGGAAAACGTTTTTGAAAAATTAGATTGCTATGATCAACCGATTGAATATAGCAATAATTATATCTATTTAGGAGTACCAATTGCGAGGAATGGAAAGTTCAGCAGTGCTGTTATTAATTTGTAAAAACGAGCAGTCAAGCTCTGGCAAAGATAAAGTAATTGTTATAAAAAGACAAATTATTCGAAACCAAAGCTCGAGCAAAAACCTTGTTTGCGGTTAAAATTTTAGCGATTTGCACATTTAGAAGAAATTGGGAAAATTTAATTAAAGTTTATAAAAATAGCATTTCTTTTGCCTGTAAAAGCTCTTCATAATTATATCAGAGTTGAATTTGGCTGGAAGTCTATCCAGTAATTACTTTACATACGATTATTGAGAAAGTGGTAGGAAGTAACGTTACCGAGTGATGATCTGTCAAGGAACTTTTTTAATTATAATGAGTAATAATATCAACAAACAATTTCATAATAAAAAATCTAAAAATTGTTCTATCACTTAAATAATAATTTAATGTGCGGTGATTAGTGACCGTTATTCGATGATTATTCGGAGATCGTGAGATGCGGTCTAGTGTGACGTAGGTTTTAGAAAAACATTTTCTTTGTCGTGCCAACGTTTCGATCTTTATTGAGATCATCTTCAGGGCCCAAAGTGTTTGTTTTCTGCCCTGAAGATAATCTCAATAAAGATCGAAACGTTGGCACGTTAAAGAAAATATTTTTCTTAACCTACGTCACACAGACCGCATCTCACGATCTCCGAATAATAATTTAGTGATTGTTGGTTACGATTTTTTGGCATTAAACAATTCGAATATTTTAAGGAACAAAAAGTATATTGTAACACTATGGGAAAGCCATTATTATCCTTAGATATACGATGAACTACAGAGAAGTTATAATTTTCGGCAGATTTGCTCATATGATGGGAAAGAGTTTTCTTTAATTAATCCTGTTCCTATCAAAAAAGGCTTATTTTGCAACTGAGATTTGTCAATAAAAATGAAATTAGGCTGTACGTTGATGGTAATGCTCATGTGATAAGGTTTGATGATCTATGCACTGTAAGTAACCTTAAAAACTTTGAAAGTTTGGATCACATATTTTTTGTACGTCCAATATTTAAGGAATTACGGTAGCATTACCTCAAAGCATTTATTTCAAATGGTGCCAACTAAATAAAATACTCTTCTGAGTACTAACAATTCTGATGAAGACTGATCAACAATTAATGGCGAATTGATGATATCTGCTACTTTACTGCTGAAGTGCTCAAATCAAGAACGTTTATTGTAAATTTATTTAAAATAATCACATGTTATTGTATCATGATTATTGTTGTTTTTTTAAGTTTATTCCAATTATGATTTATATTCAAATGAAAGTCTTATAAAGTGTTTTATCTGGTTTTAAAAGTAACTATTTTTATTTTGTACGTACGATATAATTGTTTACTTTATTTTAAAATATAGTATTTGTAAACAAATTTAAAAAAATAATAAAAATTGTATACTTTTTATTTTGATTTTTTAGTACCTAATTTAATAAAATTATTTTTACAATATCTAACGCTTCCTGACTCGGTTTGAAATGGTAGCCATTTTTCATAAAATCGAACGAATTTTATAAATCTGCTAATCAAAATGTACGTTATTATTTGAAAATCCATAATCAAAAGAAATGAAAAATCCTCACTGTTGATAGGACGTCGTCGTTATTTTTCCTCTGTCATGGTTGGATGCATATTTTTAAAAATTGTCAAACGTATCGTACGTACATTAAATAGCGTGCAGAAAATTGCCATGGGTAAACTGGCAATTAAACAGCTTTTTTGCATAAAGTATCAATAACGAGAAGTATGTTTGTCTTTAAATACCTAAATGGCCAATGTGTTTCGTGTTTGACACAGCTTTTTAATTGAATGCTACTTAAAACGCACGATCGTCTTGTCACTCGACAAGACGAAAACTGTAATAGATAAATTTTTCCCGTTTCGTGATCAATTATAAGCAAGATATGACAGAAGACTTAATGACGTTGCACAGAAGTCATTTTCGAGGAGTTATGTCGAATGGTTTGCAATTTTTTTCAATTTGTCAACCGTTTCGCCCTTGTCAGCCAATTTTTCCTAATTGTGTCGTAGGTATACAAATTGAATTTAATTGCTTATCCAGGGACGAACCAACTGATTCAAATTTTTTAATTGATTTGACCTATATGTTACATTTAGGTGTAATTAAATATATAAACTTTAATTAACAATATCATTTTTAATTTTCAGGCATGAACTAGTCATCATATTTAAAATATGCTACTTCTTTTAAAGGCTTCTTATTTATACGTATTTTAAACTATATATATTCTAAAAATTAAAACAAAAATTATTACCATTTATGATTTCTCAGCCCAGTAGACACCATTTTGTTTCATACAAATGTGTCAACTAGAAAATTTGATGCATTTTGAAGGAAAAATCAATTACTAAAATATCATTAAAAAACTAAGGTTCTGAGACCCTTAAATTTTAAAAATTTAGTGCAAAATTAAATTTGGGTCAACTTTCTGCATCTGAATATATTAGTTAAAAAATCACGTCAGATCTTGACAGAAATAAAAAAATGGTTCGGGACTACTAAAGATTAAATGAAAACCTCTTTTCAATATAACTCGATAAAAATGTTTTGTCAAAATTAAAATTAGACAAATAAATTTTTAAAAAATCACGTGTTATGTTCAATACAACAATTAATTAAGGTTTTTAGTTGAGATAAAAAAGTCAATGGCACGAGCGGGATTCGATCGAGGTCAATAGCTCAAGTGGTAGAGCAGCGGCGTATCTAGCCGAGGATCATGGGTTCGAATCCCGCTCGTGCCATTGACTTTTTTTATCTCAACTAAAAACCTTAATTAATTGTAAGATATTACTTGGTCAAGCGGACCACGAAACTAGTGAGCTCAATACAACTTTATGTAGCAGTAGAAAAGGAAAATTTGTTCAATGTAATTTGCGTAATGGAACTTGAATCTCTGCTTTGAACGTGAGCATTCCCATTTTTCTACATGGAAAATATGTTGGTCAACATATCACCTGTACAACTGAACAAAATCTTAGGACAATTCATTAAAAAATTAGATAGATAATTATTTATTGAAATTATTTTACAATTTTGTGCATATCATGAAATATGTTTATATAAGTACATGGAATTAAATCCGTCTGTCGTTGGAGATCGTTGTAAATTATCTAACATAATTGGAAATTGAAAACTAAACATAAAACTCTGGACATACATGCATTAATTGTAGAACATAAAAAGAATTGAAATAAATACACAGAAAAGTAACGGGTTTTTCATCCAGATCATAAACTTTTCATGATTGTGGCATTTAATGAAGGAAAGGTGTATACGAAATTAAAAATTAAATTCCTGGACTAAATGGTATCTATACTTCCATACTGGCGAGCATACTATATGGCTTGCCTTCATAAACTGAATTTATGAAAAAAATTATCATTGTGAATTTCTATTTAAAATTTAAAATGATATTGTAGCTTATTCCTACAAAAACATCCTGAGAGTACAGCTAACAATATGTATTGTAACAATAATAAATAAACATAAATTCTTTAACATCAACGTAAAAAAATATTTTGATTTCTTCTTCGTCTATGTATAACAGTAAATAAAGACAAAGACGATGATGGATTAAGGAAATAGTAAAAATTGTCTATAAGATGGATACTGGCAAGTAAAAAATTAGTGATTTCTTGAGGAATAAATAGTTGATTTAATTTAATACAACTATAGCAAACTAATTGCCCATTTTATACAATTTGACACAATACACTAACGATTTTCTGATGGAATCTTGAGACAGTTTCTTCCTACATAAAGGAAAAATGCTTTTTGGACCATTTTTCTTTATGCCTGATTTTGATTTTTGTTCAATATTTTGACTAATCAATAAATGCAGATTATGGATAAATTGGTGGATAATCATTAATAATAATCAATCAATTTGTGAAAACCAATCTAGCAAAATTTATATTTTTATTTCTTGTTCATTTGCTGAGATTAGTAACAGATAAAAAATTTAAACACGTTTTGTTGATTAACGTTGATTTTAATGTATCGAAAATTTTTAAACAATATATTAGTAAATACTAGCCTATTTTATAGAGTTTGTTCAACAACACACTTTCATTAGTCTGGTTCACTTACATGCTAGTGAGAATTTCATGAAGAAAAAAAACTGCAATAGCGTATTTTGGGAAAACGCTTGTTATTGATTTTAAGCTTCATTAAGATCGTTTTGCCAATATCGCGACTAATCAGTCGAAGACATATTTTTTTAAACTTTTTGTTTTGATGTTTACTTTTTTAATTGGCCGAAGGTAGTATTAGTCAAAAGACAAACAAAGTCGACTTTGGAGAGGAGATTACAATTAATTTTTCGTAAAGTTTAAAAATATTAGCATATTCCGATGTGAAGATTTCCACGGTCGGTGTTCCATCGCCGGGATCGCACCGGTGGTTCACACCGAGTACATTTCATAATTCGGCGTTTTTCGTTGCTCAAGCCCCTGGGGACCCGTCCCATTCTCGGTTCGCTCGTTCGGCAGTCATCGAACTTGCTTTCAACAAAAGTTTTGACACGCATGTTTGCCAACAAACATTCTCATCTAAATTCTTAACGTTCTTAATAGTATAGCCATATATAATATTTGGTAAACACAATTGGCCGGATTAATTAATTTAAATTAATTACAATTTTTATCTAGTTCTTCGTTGAGATGAAAAAGGTACTGCTACGATTGGGATTCGAATCCACGACCTTAGCTCAATAAGCCCCTGCTCTAACCACTTGAGCTATCGTGACTTCGATCCACCCGAACAACCAATTCCTCATCTCAGCCTAAACCTTTCGTATTTTTCTCTCTTTTTGCTATATTTTAAAAATCTTGTAATCAGGATTCAATTCTCGGCGACTTATGGAGCTGCCATGGGTTGCTATTATGGAAGTAAGTACTCTTGTATTCATTGTATTAATCCGTATACGTATTTAGTAATCACAATTGGCCGGATTAATTATTTTAATTAATTATACTTTTTATCTAGTTCTTTGTTGAGATGAAAAGTTTTTGTCACGATTGGGATTCGAACCCATGACCTTTAGCTCAATACGCCCCTGCTCTAACCATTTGAACTGTCATCACTTTGATCGCTCGAACACCAACTCCTCATCTCAATTTAAAACCTTTCGAATTTTCCCTCTTTTTGCCACATTTTCAAATATCGTATAATCACGATTTGATTCAAGGCAACTTATGAAGTGGCCATGAAGAGCTGTTATCGAAATAAGTACTTTTGTTATTATTATATTAATGCCTATACGAATTTAGAGTATTGGTCGGATTAATTATTTTAGTTAATTATACATTTTATCTAGTTCTTCGTTGGGATGATAAAGCTATGTCACCATTGGGATTCGAACCCATGACCTTTGATCAATCTCTCGAACATCAGGATTTGATTCATGGTGATTTATGAAGTGGCCATGGGAAGCTGTTATCGAAATAAGTACTGTTATGATTATATTAATTCATATACAAATGGAGTAGTCACAATTGGCCGGATTAGTTATTTTAATTAATTATACTTTTTATCTAGTTCTTGGTTGAGGTGAAAATGCTATTATCACGATTGGGATTCGAACCTACGATCTTTGGCTCAGTATACCCCTGCTCTATCCACCTGAACTGTCGTGTAGGTATTTAGTAATAATAATTGATCTATTAATTATTTCAATTAATTATACTTTTTTATCTATGGTCTTGGTTGAGATGAAAAAGCTAGTGTCACGAGCGGGATTCGAAAAATATGGCACAGACCGGTCACGGTTTGGCACAAGCAAGGGGATCACATTGATAAATGTATCCCTGTTTCCATTTCCAGGGGTTATCGTATCGTCCACTTACCTTCTATCGGGCAGTTATTTATTGCTTCCTGTGTTCCCGCGGGATTTGTTCGTGTCTCAATTTCCAGAATCAGGGCTAAGCCTTGCAGAAGGTTTATAAATTATTTATTTTGTAACGTTGTATTCACAGCGTGTTATTAAAGAATGTAACGATTTAATTTTACGAAATAATTTTAAATTGTTTTATGTTCCTAATTTGTGTATTTAACGAATATTATAAATAAAAAGTAGAATCGATGGTTTCGCCCCAAAGCGATTGAGTGCCCACCTTTAGTTAAGGGTTTAAATTAAACGAAATATTTTAAAACTAATTTATTTAATTTTGCTCTCATTACTTTTTATTGGCCGGCTTGCTGCTAGGGCTATTGCTGTCTCCTCATGTTTTGTCTCTAAAGCATTTTTTCATTACGTTTATTATTAACATTTAACCCTTTCACAAGATTAAAATGTCCGAAGTCAATTAGGATACACATTTATACCATTAAAACGCCTAATCTAAGTTTTGCGGGACTCAATACTTCTCAATAACCTCTACTCGATTCTCAACTACAGACCATGTCCGATTTAACCACTCACGCAAATAAATACATTCTCACAATGGGTTATTACCATGATTTTGATATTAAGCCAATGACTGCTGACACTCGCTTATTCATCTCAACCAAGACCATAGATTTATTTTTTTAATCTATTTGTTACCTATACATGATCGTATAGTATACATATATGTACACGATATATAACACAGCACAACACTAGCGCTAATGCCAGCTCTGCACCGGTAGATTCGTGGCACTCAATGTGTAAAATTAGGTGTCAAGGAGGTCGCGAGGCCATCGTCGGTTGAGGGGACATGGTGGATTGTCAGGATGGGAATGAGTGGAGAGGGGTCGAGCAGTATGGTGAGGATGGTTCGAAAGGTTGGTGTGGAAGGTTTGGAATCTAGACCGGATCAATCTACCCACAGGGGCACTTTCCTTGTGGGTCCAGGCATAGCCCGACCATCGACTCTGGTTCCTGGGGGTAACCAATGATTGATGGCCTTATTTTCCTCTCTCTTCCTTACCACCCCTCTGCTTTGGTACGAACCCAACTCCGGTTGGGCGATCAGTCCCACCTTAAAAATAATACTGAACCACGGGAGTAGAGTACCCAAGCGGCTCTACTAATTGAGGTTGGACTTGTGGTGTTCGTGGTTTGAAAATTAACTGTACCTTAGCTGGAGGGTACCTGCCAACCGGAGCCGGAGATAGAGTACCTATCTCTCCGGGGGTGGAGAACGGCACGGCTGAAAGGCTGTGCCAGAAACCATAAAACTGTCTTTTTCAAGGCATATGTATGGATGTGTCCTTTTCAGGGCACTTATGAACTTGGTTAGCATTGCACTACCTCGCTAGCAAAGGAATGTGATTAGCCCATGCATGTAAAATCTTCCTGTGTTCTCCTTGAAAACACTGGGCATCTGAGAAGTCCTCTAGGGATAAGTCCGGACGTTAAAGATCCTCTTGGGTATCAACAACCATGAGTAAAGATCGGAACATCTGTACAAAAGGAATGTTGAGGTCTTTGTGAATAGTGAGGTTAGTGACGTCATAAGGTGCTTTGACGGTTTGTCTAAGGACTTTCGATCGGAAGAACTGGATCCGCTGGATATTGGATGGCTTGGACACTTCAGTTTCACTCCTCGTGTCCAACTTGGTCTTAGTAAAGTCTTGAACAGTGTTAGCTTTGTCTTAGTTGTCAAAGCCGATTTCGGTCGTACAAGTCTTCGTAGTAGTCCAAGTCTTGTATTAAGTTAATGTATTTAAAGTCTGGTGTAGGGATTCCACGTCAGTCTGCTTTAGATATATTTTACTTAACATTTATTTACTCATACTTAATTGGTCTTAATGCATTTATTAATAAGAAAACATTTTTCCATGTAATTTTATAGTAAACAATTTTTAAACGGTGTTTTACTTAATTTTCCCTTCTTATTTCTTTCGAATAAATGTTATGTACTACTCAACACCTAAATCAGAATAAAAACCTTATTTTTAGTGTTTGTGCATTTTTTTTTAAATTTCACCGTGATGCCACGAATGACGGTGGGACGCGTGTTTTCCGACAATGTATCCGACAATTTGTCCCCCATCATGCTATTCATTACGGCAACACGTTCCTAATGACCGTAATAACCGATATCCGCGGAGATATTTACGTGTATAATTAAAAGCAGGTTTTTGAATGTCACGGGTTTATAATTGGAGTTTGCATTAAACATATTGAATTTTAAAGACTGCAAAATTACAGATCGACTTCTTCTCTTTTTCTCTCCCGAACGGCGTATACAAAAACGAAAGTGGCCGACAGGATGGCGCGAACTGGTCTTTTTTCACGGTAAAAATTAAAGACTAATACCTATGGGTTATCGATCAATTTTATTCTAGCCGATTCGTCCGGTCTAATTGGACTAACGTCTGAAGGACTGTATTAGTATCTTTAACTGTATTTAATGAGAAAAATAAATGGCTGTATATTACACAAAGCAAATATTCCTTCAAGGATGATTAATATAAAGCATTCGTGGTCAAACAGATTGCAGTAGTGATTTAAAGGGTGCAAGCTTGCTACAAGTCCCGCCTTACTAAAATGAAAACTACTTAGATTAAACAACTTTATGATCAATAGCATTTCATTCTATGTAATCCATAATAATTTATTAAATCAGAAACAGGATTTCCTACAACCAGAAATTTTAAATTTAAATCAAAGTCCCTAGTATTATTGGCTAGCAATGACAGTAAATTGTTGTTAGCCATGTTAGGTATTTCCTTAAGGCTAGTTGCTAATATCTTAATTTTTTTTATGTACAATGGTCGTGAGCGCATAAATATTTAATTTTTCCCTCTACGTCAAACCAATTATTATTATCAAAAAAACGAAATTATATGAATATAGACATGATAACTAGAAATGTACATGCGGATTTTCATTCGTTATTGTTTTAAAACCGTTAATCAACATTTCTACATAGTTATAATAATATGTAAATGTTGGATATAAACATGTTGATTAACGGTATTAAAACCATTAGGTGTTTACACCAGGTAATACCAAGAAAATAATGTCATGTCATAAAGAAAATAGCGTCTTGAAGAGTTCATTGTAAATTATAAAATACTTTCCCCATGGCTTCAAAACCCCATAATTCGTTCAGTACGTAAAATTTGCACTGCATTCAATAATGAAATAAGTGAGCGCGCTGCCCAAAAGTTGTTCACAATTTTTGCCGAAGTACTCCGCCAAACACAAAACATCTAGTGACGTGCGATACCAATCGATATGAGTAAAATATCGAGTATTTTCTTTCGATACCGAGTACTTTTGGTATCGAATACTTTATTTAGTATCGGAGAATATACTCAAATAGATTTTTCGTCGAGTGTTCACGTAATAATGAATTGTTATATACCGTTCGAAACTTACCTTTTATCTAACTGGGAGTTGACCAGTTACTGAAAAGTGATTACTAGCGGCATGTGTCAACAAAGTTAATCGAGATTTTTAATTGGTGGTTGATAACTCTGTTGATAATTCTGGTAACTCGTAATTCTTTCCCGCGTCGCACCTCGCACTTACAAATTTCACTAATTTCTTATAAAATGTTTTTGTCTTCAAATCACTAAGATGTGTTCGCCTTCCTTCTCGTAGGTAGATCAGTCTCCTCCCAAAAGTAAAGCTTTATTTTAACTTCACTAATTTCGTGGTCCGCTTGACCAATTTATATATTACAATTAATTAAGGTTTTTAGTTGAGATAAATCATTAAATCATTCGAATCCCTCTCATGCCATTGACTTTTTTATCTCAACTACAAACCTTAATTAATTGTAATATATTAATTGGTCAAGCGGTCCACGAAATTAGTGAATTTAATGATTTAAAATGAAGTACACTTCACTAAAGCTCTCCGTGGCCATTTCATTTGTCGTCGAGAATCCAATCCGATTACACGACATTTGAAAAATGGCAAAAAGGAGGGAAAATTCAAAAGGTGGGGTTGAGATGGGAAGTTAGTGTCCGAGTGGATCGAGGTCACGATAGCTCAAGTGGTAGAGCAGCGGCGTATCTAGCCGAAGATCGTGGGTTCGAATCCCGCTCGTGCCATTGACTTTTTTATCTCAACTAAAAACCTTATTTAATTGAAATATATTAATTGGTCAAGCGGTCCACGAAATTAGTGAATTTAATGATTTAAAATGAAGTACACCTCACTAAAGCTCTCCGTGGCCATTTCATTTGTCGCCGAGAATCCAATCCGATTACACGACATTTGAAAAATGGCAAAAAGGAGGGAAAATTCAAAAGGTGGGGTTGAGATGGGAAATTAGTGTCTGAGTGGATCGAGGTCTCGATAGCTCAAGTGGTAGAGCAGCGGCGTATCTAGCCGAAGATCGTGGGATCGAATCCCGCTCGTGCCATTGACTTTTTTATCTCAACTAAAAACCTTATTTAATTGAAATATATTAATTGGTCAAGCGGACCACTTTATTGTATAATTTCTCATGAGCCCAAAAGATTTGGTCTAACACTTCAAGATAAAGGGATACGAATAGAAACTACTATTTCAAACGACAACATATTCATCAATGATCGTTTTTCGAAATGCTTTTTGACCCTGCATTAAACGTGATTTAATTTGGGGCAAGTCTTTCGAAAAAAATATTTTCGAGTATTGTTTTTCTGAAAAAGGAAATGTCCAGATTCTTCAACCATGAGCGAACATATTGGTTTAATATTACAATTTATCAAGGAAAAACATCGTGGCCATTTCATTAATAGAATTGCAATTTAACCTGTTTGGCTTACGTTCGTATCTTGGAGAGTTAGATGAAAATATTTTAGGTCATATGAAAAGGTCAAAAATAATTTTTTCATGTCTATGGTTTTCACGAAAAAACTGTAGAAGGAATAAAAGATAAACTCAACTTATATAAAAACACCTGAAAACAATTAACATCGAAGTAATATTTAAATATTTCAAAGGTTAAAAAAATGAACAACCTAAAAGTGAACTTAAAACAACTTTATATTTATAAGGTTTACCATGGAAATCTCCACCTTCCACTTGATGTACGAATATTGTATATAATTTTTTGTTATTTCTTCTGTAAAAATTTATTACAACTTGTGATTGTAGCCTTTATACAGATTAGGTCTTATATACACCAAATTTTCTTGTAAGGTTAAAACAATGTTGTTTTGTAGTAAGAATGGCCTATAATTTTTCTTGTTCTTTCAATGAAGTTGGGAAAAAATCCGGATAAAACTGTAGCTTAAAACGAACAAATGCATTAGATTTACTCTTTGTTTTTGTACCAAGCCAAGTAGTTTATTTTCAGTTTAGAAAAGGTCAAACTTGCTCATCTATTTGATTATATTATTATTTATTATCCATAAATTAGTGTTGTTTATTATGTTTAGTATCAAACAAGAAGTGTGACATAAACGTTTTACCCCAGAATCACTGGCGGTACTAATAATTTCTTCTTTTAGTTTTAATCTCAAACTCTGGTGGATCTTCGCCGCCTCGGCAGGATTTATGATACCGCCGTGCTTTTCTACTGCTGCATTCATCAAGCTGGACCCATCCAGCCGTACACTTTAAGGCGGTCGTAATGAGAAATCTCCACCTGGGATCTGTGCTGATGTTTTTGCCGAAAAAGTCATCTCATGTTTTAATACTGACGTCGAGGGCCGAGGAAGACGTATTCTCTTATGTTGTGTCACACCCAGCGAAATATATTAGGTAAGACGTGGCAAAAATCAGTCACGTACTGGACGAACTAGGCTGTTTCAATTCATTCCCTTCTTTTGATTCCGACAGAACATGTCGGAAAGGTCTGAAAGGAGGTAAGAGGGAAAGGGGGAGTGAGAGAGGGAGAAATCGTGAGAAAGGAGAAAGAAATTGAGAGGTAGAATGAAAGAGTTTTTTCCGCGGATGAAAAAATGAAAGAGTGTTAAACAATCTGAACAAAAAATGTGATATAATAAGATATAATAAACGAGAGTGAAATAGGTAGATAAATAAATTGAAAAATAGTGGGGGAGAGAAAAACGAGGAAAGAAAGAGAGAGAGAGAGAGAAGAGAGTGAGTTAGTTAGAGAGAGAGAGAGAGAGAGAGAGAAAGAGAGAGAGAGGGAGAGAGAGAGAGCTAGAGAGAGAGAGATAGGGAGAGAGAGAGAGCGAGAGAGAGAGAGAGACAGACAAACAGACAGAAGACAGACAGTCATGAAACAGATAGACAATCTGAACCAGAAAGACAAAAATTGAAGAATCAAGAAGTCCAAACAACAGCAACAGTTCAAACAGCATAAAAACATAACGTATCCTTTCTTTTGTCTAAGTCAATTTTTTATGATCGTTAAGAAAATCCAAAACTAGTTATTCGATTTTTTAAAATCTTAAAGTGTGGTAATAATCTCGCGTGATAACGAGCAGATTGGCGAGATCCTTGAGTAATAATTATACAGAACAAACTGTGAAAAACGGAATCATAATTAAGTGGAATTATCTAAACAAATATTACTAACAGGTAAAGTTGCATGTACTGCTGGAGTCAGCAATCTATGATTTTTATTTAAAAGGTGTCAAGTTGTAGTCAAAATAAATTTATTAATACATTTTTTCGTCTAGGAGGAAGAATTGAAACAAATATTGATTTTGGGCAAGACTAACCATCTTGTTAATCCGTCATGCTCATGTAAGTTGACTAATTTCCTGCTCTGTAATTAGGAATAAATGGCTCAGATATTCGATCGCTTTCCAATTTTATTTTTTCTGTTTTAATTGATAAATCTTTCCATCATAATATCTTGCCATAGATAGCCTGAACCCTAGCGGGTTTCGTCTTGCCTAACCCTCATTAGCTCGCTGACCGCTCACGGAAGTAAAACCTTGGTCCTGTTTTTTTTACAGCTGAGTTTTGATCCATTAGCGGGTGATCAAGGATGGCATGCGTCCCCCCTCAGTTGCCAAACTTAATGGTTTAGGGCTAAATGACTGATCCATTAGAGGCTGGGAATGATATTGAATCCAACGTCAAACCGCCCAATTTGGCTTCCCACTTAAACTCAAGAAGGAAAGTAGACCAGATCCAGGTACGAAGCACATCCCATGACCAAAATTGGCCTGACATCTGGCAAACAGTGAATCACGAATATATTATTTTAACGCCGAATACTATGCAACAAATGAACAAGGTATATAACATTATATTCATGTTGGAAGAGATAAGTACACCGAGTAGTACGGACCTGAGGACAATGCGAGAGGGAGAAGAAAATAGTTATTCAGATGATAACAAATTGGAAAATCTCTAGTGGCTATTTCTCTGGTAAGAGATTAAAAAAAGGAAAAAGGTGAGCAGGAAAAGAAAAGAAAAAAAGAGAGAGAGAAAGAGGAAAAGTGGCAGAGAGAAATAGGATGAGAAAACGAGAGAATGAGAGAGTGTTTGACAATGCGGCAAGGAGGGTATGTGATATTCTTTGTGTCTTTTGGGCAGACTATGATATTTAACTTTTATTATGTTATGTTTTAAAGCACATTTTTGATGGTGATATTACTTTGACAATATTAAACAATTTGGCCAGCCTCGTGTGGATAGTAAGGAAGTTTAAGCATTATTTTTCTTAATACACATCTTCATTAATTAAGAGAAATAGTTCATCTCCAAATAGAGGAAAGATCAAATGACATAATCTAAATTTGTTGCTTTTAATAATTTTTGTTTCATGTCAGTTACATTCTTAAGCATTGCTACTCGGAACAACCTATGTAAATCATTTATTTCGATAAAAACAAAGTGAACAACAGAAAATAAAGGTGGCTCTTTATTTTGTTTCAAATGATATATGTATCGACAACTTTTTATTCACGAATAATCTGGATCACGGTAAGTTCTTGATGAAAAAACAAATTTAATTGTAACTGTCAAGCTTTCGATCCATTTTATGGTCATCATCAGGAGAAAATTTAAAAACTTGTATATGTCTACGAATTGACATAATTATCTTTTTAATAGACGATTTCAAGTTTTTTTTAAGGACGACTCAGTCACTGTATTACAAAGAACTTAATCTTTTTATTTAAGGTTTTTGGTTAAAATGATAAAAATAATGCCACGAGCGGGATTCGAACCCACGACATTCGGCTAAATATGCCGCTGCTATCGTGACTTCGATCTTCTCGGACACCAAACTCCCCATCTCAACCTACAACCTTTCGAATTTTCCCTCCTTTTTGGCATTTTTCAAATGGCTGTAGGCTGCACATTGAGATGGGGAGTTGGTGTCCGAGTGGATCGAAGTCACGATAGCTCAGGTGGTTACGGGAGCGGCGTATTTAGCCGAAGGTCGTGGGTTCGAATCCCGCTCGTGCCACTAGCTTTTCAATTTCAAACAAAAACCTTGCATAAAAAGATTAACTAATTGAAAGAAGTAATTTGATAAACCACTGAATATAATGGATTACAAAGAACTGTAACTTTTAACTTGTAAGGATTTAATTTGTTTTTCATGAAGTCAATACCGTTATCGAGATTATTCCTGGGCTTCAAATTTTTTTAATTGTATAAATGTGACTCCAGACATGCGGTATTTGCCGAATGCCGATTGTGGCTGAATATTTGTCTTTAATATCTTGGCATTTGCCAAATGTATATATACCCACATGCGGGGTTTGCATAACCCCCTAGTTGTTGCGGAAATGCGAATACGTATTTGCCCAGTGCGTGCGAGTCCTTAACTTACTACCAATCGTGATGGTCAACCGAGAAACTGTTATTGCACCAGCAGCAGTTTTTGTTTTGTAAAATGTCTATAAACTCATTGAAAAAAAAAGCGTAAGAAGATGAGATGGTGGTTGGTATCCTTAAACAATCGACATCAGCCCCGCTTTTGATGTTCTACTTGATTTTTTAAGGCAGAATCTAAAGGATGTCATTAGTACATCCTCCTATTTTACATCAGCAACAGAGTACTGATGCTCCATCCTACTTTCGATGCGTTTCCACGTGTCCAAATCCTCGTTCTTATTTGTATGTTACTGTGTAAATTAATTCATTTATAGTGGTAAGGAATCATTTATTAATGAAAAATAATTAGCATTAAATAGAAATATACTTTTACTGTTGATTTTGATAGCAGTTGACAGTTGGTTAAAGGTATGTACAGTTACAGTTGATTCCCGAATCTGTGGATGCTTTGAATACGGGTACTTCCCGAATGTTCCTGCCCTTTGAAACGGACAAGAAAACCGACAATAAACCGAGCTCAGCGAGCACCGAATATTGTTGCTCGACGAATAACCGAGCATCCGTCCCTACTAGTCGGAGAATGACACATTCTGGAGCCCCCTTAACATTAAAACGACAAGATTGTTCGAGAGGAAAATTGTTAAGAACAGAATCATGAAGAATAATATAGAAAATCCATATTCAAACACGAATTGACGTCATATTTGCGGAAGATTGTCAATAAAAAACAGACCGTCGGTATTTAAAACATGTGTAAATTTTGCTGAGTGGAGCCAGTATCAGAATAAAGACGAAAATGGCGTGCGCGGCGTCTGAAGCGAAGGCACAGGAGGAGGTTGCCAAGAAGGTGTTGAACGTTGTCGAGGAGCAGATTGACGCCCAGCTGGAAAAGCTGAACAGGCTCGACGGCGACGAGTTGGAACTCCTGCGGCAGAAGAGACTGGAAACTCTGCGCACTGAGGATAAACAGAAGCGAGACTGGCTGCGCCTTGGACACGGTGAATACGACGAGGTCGATGAAAGAGAGTTCTTCAACATAACCAAAAATTCAAATGTTATCGTCCATTTCTACAAGCCTTCCAGTACAAGGTACGCACTAAAATAAATTTAAAATATTTGGTTTTCAAATTCACAGGTCGATGAAGGAGCGAGAAACATATAAATTGGTAAATAGAGTTGAATGGAGGAGAGAGAGAAATAGAGAGTGAGAGAGAGGGAAAATAGTGTTAGAGAAGGACAAGGGGAAGGGAAGAATACAAACTGCAAGATAGAGAAAAGAGTGAGAGACAGAGAAAAAAATCAGAGAGAGCGGTAGAGGGTTAGATAGATGGAAGATAGATAGGGATAGAAAGAGAAAAAATGTAAATAAAACAGGTAAACACCAGACATTTTCTTGAGAAATGTTCAACCATGTGTATACATCGTTCTCAAATGAATGCTATTCGATTTTACAAATAATTTTGCAGTTAAAAAGTGAGAGAGAAACAGGAAAAGAGGGAAAAGTGAGAGTGATGGTACAAAGATAGATAGATAAAGAAAGAGAGAAAATGAAAATGATGCAAATAAAGAGCAGAAAATGTCTTGTCAAAAGTTCAACATCCGTCGCAAATGAATATTATTCCATTATTTATAATAATTTTACGGTTAATAAATGAGAGAGAGAGAGAGAGAGAGAGAGAGAGAGAGTAAGTGAGTGAGGGTTATAAGAAAATGGAAATGCAGCAGGTAAATAGCAGACAATTTCTTGTGGAATGTTCAAGGGAGGGAGTGAGAGAGAGGGAGTGGGAGAGGGATTGAGTGAGAGAGAGAGACAGGGTCAGGGAAAGAGAAAGAACGAGAGAGTGTGGGTAGAGAGATAAATAGATAGAGAAAGAATGAGAGAAAATGGAAATGCATGGTACATAAATAGCAGAAAATTTCTTGTGGAATATATTTTCTTTCCAAAAGGTAGATTGGGGATGAGGCCAGGAAGACAGAAACAACATTTATTTTCTTGTCGAGCTTTCGGCAGAGAGTCCTGATGAAGGCGATATACTGCCGAAAGTCGACAAGAAACTAAATGTTGTCTCTGACTTCCTGGCCTCATCCCCAATCAACCTTTTGGAAAAAATTATATTTAAACTGAGAAGGCTGATCAATCACCAAAGAAAATTCTTGTGGAATATTCAAGGGATAGAGAGGGGTGAGAGAGAGTGGGAGAGGGAGAGATAGTGAGAGTGGGACAGCGAAAGAGAGAGAGAGAGAGAGAGAGAGAGAGAGAGAGTGAGAGGGAGATATAGACAAAGAGAGACAGGGACAGGTAAAGAGAAAGAGTGAGAGAGTGGGGTAGAGAGATAAATAGATAGAGAAAGAACGAGACAAAATGGAAATGCACCAAGTACATAAATAGCAGAAATTTCTTGTGGAATGTTCAACGGAGAGAGAGGGTGTGAGAGAGAGGGAAAGGGAAAGGGAAAGGGAGAGAAAGAGAGAGTGAGAACGAGAGAGAGAACGAAGCGTAACAGAGGATTTCAATGGGAAATAATATATAAAAAATTCCATTTTTCAACATAACTGAATAACAAATATTTACAGATGTCAAATACTAGACAAACATCTGAAGGAGCTGACAAGAAAACACCTGGAAGCCAAGTTCATCAAGATGAACGTCGAGAAATGTCCGTTCATCACACTGCGTCTCAATGTCTCCATCATCCCGACGATCATCCTGATCAAGGATAACGTGACGGTGGACAAGATCGTCGGCTTCACCGACCTGGGGAACTGCGACAACTTTTCGACCGAGATGCTAGAATGGAGGCTAAGCCGTTTTGAAGTCATCAAATACGATGATGACATGGGTTGTCCTCCAGATTATGCCAAGTCGAGGCAGAAGATCAGGGTGATTCCAAAGAAAGGTTCGATAAGGGAAGATAGCGACAGTTCCAGTGACTAGATTCTGCAGCATTTTTCTGCGGCGTACGCTTCCTTTTGCTATAGTTCATTAAAAAACGTTAAATCACCAGTGTTTTATTTCATAAAAGAAATGTACAAGGTTTCAAATTGTTTCGATTAAAACCCTTATTTTTAAAAACCAATTAATTT
This sequence comes from Cimex lectularius, assembly GCF_000648675.2. Lineage (NCBI taxonomy): Eukaryota > Metazoa > Arthropoda > Insecta > Hemiptera > Cimicidae > Cimex > Cimex lectularius. The sequence goes on from NW_019394229.1 coordinate 199,124, forward strand.
TTTATTAAAATAATATAATTACGATTGAACACCACCGGTTAATGGTACCTCCTAGATGATAAATAGCCATTCTTCCCATGCTGAGTAGTCATTCAATCACTTCATCATCACTCTTCAGTGTTAACTGGACCGTCGACATATTAGTACAGAACTGTTAGGAAATAGAAAATACAGTTTTAAAGAAATTATTTGTTTTGTAATTCCACCTCGAATCTATCAATTATGACTTATGATAACTTGCAGTTTAAAAATCCGAAATCTAATTGGACTTTTTTAAATATACGAAAAGTGCGACATCAATGGTAATTGCTCATGGATACCTTCAAGATTTGAAAGTAGTTCAAATTAATACATACTGAACAATTTTAACCAATATCTAGGTACTAATTGAACTCGTTTTCCTATTTTTTAAAACCACCAACCCTCACATCAGGTAGAAGAAATAGAAGGAGGAAGAAAAAGGACGTCTATTTTAAAATTTCGGCTAGACATTAGAACTCGTAAACCTTCCGTAATAACTTTCATTAAAACAAAAACGTTATATATATGTAAAAGAAAGTCGACGTTACATATTAACTTCATACTTTTTTTAAACTAATTTTCAAATTTGCCGCGCACTACCTCGACTCGATTGTTCAGAGGGAGGTTAACCTGTAGAGTAGATAATAAGTTAGGAGTGCATTGTTAAAGTGTTGAAAATCTAATACAAATAATAGCTCTAATTGTCGTTTCTTTTGTATTTTTACAGGTAAATTTGTATTATAAAACTTTTATTTACATTTGTTCTTAGCAATAAATTACTTTTGTATTTTTACAGAGCAACACAATTTGGCTTATTTTTTCATACCCCAAACGCCTAATAAGATTGTGTATTTTCTTTAAATTACACAATATATATATATATATATATATTTTTTTTTTTTTCCAATTAGACCTTCAATGTTTGGAAGGGTTTAGATCTCCGATCCCACCGACGCCCGGGGTTTTGTGAAACCTTGGGCTTCCATCCCCCGGGGCTGGGCTCGGTTCGAGTCGGCACGAACCCTTTGACTCTTTATGACTCATTTATGATGTAACCTTAGATTTGGACGATTGCTTGATCCACTTTCCCATATAGGCCCTAGAAACTATGCCGTTTCCTTTTTCTAGATGACCTGAATTGTGGAATAACATGCTCGATGGCCAACCTGGGGGTTCGTTCTCGTATTTGTCATGTAGCAGTTTAACATTCACACCAGATTCCCAGAATATTGGAGTGTGGGATTTGATGCATAGGAAGGCTAACAATTTCTCGCTTAGGATATATCAGAAGTTAAAAATTTAACCACACCGTCCAATAACCTATGTAAGCCCAAAAAGACTTTAGTATCTTGGTTCATATCAACTTTTAGAGTGTGGGGTAGTTTGGTTTGTAAGTAAAGTTTTAAAGTAACGTAAGTAAACCTTCCTGGCTCCTCAAACTCTCCTGTGTAAAGGAAAGTTCCTCTGCCCACTACTGGTACTCGGATTGTACTACTCACATCCCTTCCCATCCCAACACTAGTTTCCTAACACATGCCGATGACGAAAAAGTACTAGGTTACGAGGTAATTTTTTGTTAGTATTGAGAGGGTTTCTAGGTTTCAGGAAAAGTATTCGAGTTGAAAATCTCCTGACTAATGTGCAGAAGTATTTATTTTATGTCATAAAACCGTTTTGTAGTATCATAATATTTGAACGGAAATTATTAGTTCTAGATACCTGCCGATGTCAGCTTACTGAACAAGATCTGTATGTAGTTGTAGGTTTGAACTAATAATTCGATTTTAACAGAAAACCGACATTGGTATAATTTTGGGGTTTCAGAACTCTCCATTTCTTGTAATTATTAACTTTCCACAGACATTTTCTTATTTATAACTTTTCCATTATATTATTAGCTTATGCTTAATTATATAAATACTCAATTAATTATACAGAATTTTTTCGAAATGAAAAATTTGTGTCACAGCCGGTATTCGAACCCACGACTTTCGGCTAAATACTCTGGTACTCTACGACTTGAGCTACCGTGACATAGATCTCCCATTCCACATACTTCTCATTTCGACTCCCCGTCGAAGTCACTGTTGCTCAAGTGGTAGAGCCACTGTGTATTTAGCCGAAAGTCATAGGTTCGAATCCCGCCTGTGACCCAAATTTTTCATTTCGAAAAAATTCTGTATAATGAATATAATGAATTGATGATAAATAAATGTTAATTGGCCGGATATGCGCACGATGAAGTTCGTATTGGGAGAATGTTGGAAAATCTTAGGGAAAAAATAGGACTAATTCCTATCATACAAAATGGCTTAACTTCTAACTACCCGTTGAGTGTCGCATAAACCAAAAATTCATAGGTTAATATGTCTTTAATAGCAAATGACTGCCGTTGTGAACGGCAATGTCAATCATATGTTCACCTAAAATTCCGTAAGTTCCATTCTTGCAGGTGAACATGATGAAAATTTTTTATTCAGCTATGAACTTTACAAATTAATATCAGACGTTACAATTCTGACGTGTCCCTCAGGTTTGTTATGAAGGTACGGAAGTCAACGTGTGAAAAAAAAGATTTGGATTCAGTTTCCTCCAAAGAAGTACGTTCCATAATGGCGCTGGCTATTGGTTTGGAATCCTCAGCCCTATCTCATCTCCCAATTAGATACGAGCGTATATTTTTTAGAGGCTACCATCACCTTTTAAAGTGCGTGTGATACCTGCCGCTTCGCACCCGGGATTGTGATGAAGCGCCTTCCTTTGCAGATGGTCGGCTGCCTTCTAAGGGAGTCCACGTCCGCGAGATTTATCGGAAAGATGTTCCTTAATATATTCCCGGCGCCGAGAAGCACCTACGTCTTCATTCTAGGTCGATTAAATTACTAATGGATTTGACATGACAATGGTCTTGGTTGTCCTTCATAATAGCACTAGTCTATGTTTATTTTTCAGAAGCTATTGTAGTAAAACTCGGTCGAAGAATTGCAAGGACTTCATACTTTTATCACTTCACAAAATAACAGAGTAAAAGTCATTTTCTTTTTACAAATTATAAAAATTAACTTTTTTTTTCTTCCTTTCAAAACTATGCTAGATAATTTTTTGTTCGATGAATATGATCTCCTAATACCTGGTTATTAACTGGGTACGTTCCGCTAATAAACTTTGAATACGTGTAGAGGTACAGCATCTGTTAGGATAAAAATGCGTAAAAAAGTCAGATTTTACCGTCTAATGGACAAGTGTAACCCCTGAAACATTTTATTTTTCATCTACTATTTTGAGTAGAATATAGGGTTCTAAGTCAGAAGTCTGTCTTTGGTAAGGGCGGCTACATTAAAGTAGAATTTCTCACACCAAGAGTTTCGCCGATTGCCACTGGGCCTACCTGAACCCAGAAATAATTTCTTATGACTTAGTTAATTTGAGTTAATTCAATTATTGTTAAAAAATCTAAATTAAATGTTTACATACATCGTAAATTATAAGATGATAAAGGATGATTAATAAAAATAAGTGAAAGGGAACTTAAATTATCATTTATTATAATTTCAATTAATTATTCCTTTTTAACTAAGGCCTTGTTTGAGATGAAAAAGTTAGTTCCANTATATATCCACCTACCTACCTATCTAACTATCTCTAATTCGTTTTTTACCTCTCTCCAAGAGTGGGACTTCACTATCTCATTCATCTCATTCGTCACTCTTAACGATTAACAAATCAATCCCTTTTTTTTCAACATTCATATTTTTGTGGCAGGATTGATCGATCAGAGTGTCACCTCCAAAGAAACCTTTTTGTTCGGTGAAGTTGTTCCAGGGTTTTGTGATTTTCGAAAAAAATAGGTACTTTTAGCTAGCATAAGTTGGAATCAAAAACCAAATGCACTCTACTCTTGTACAAACCAATTGTCAGACCACTACACCTTTTGTCGCGAAGTACATCGAAGTGAGGTACCAACTAAACTCCAAAGATTAAAGGGATTCAAAATAATTCTTAAGAATAGCTATCAACGCACAATGGTTCGTTTGAAATAGCTAAACAGAGACATACACCTACTCTGCAACTTCGTCTTAAGCTGTGCCTTCTTTTTATAAGTGTTTATTTTATTTATTTTATACATTGAAATGAATGAAAGAATATAACTGAATATGAATATAACCTTTACCAATAAAAATAAACTAAATGAAAGAAATATTATTTTAAACAACTAAAAATTATTGTTTGAGATCGAACAAGTTAACGAAAAAAGAACAGGAATTTAAGATTACTCACAAATTAATACCATTATTTGAAGAGCGGAGATATTTTACTCGGACCAGGTTCCATTCGAAACTAATCTGATCTTTTATTACCTGAGGGCGAAATAGGTTCTAATTCGGTACCAATTATAATTTCAATAATGCCTTTTTTTTTATTATGACCCTAAAAACACATAAATTTGATACATAAGCGAGAGGGTCTTAATAGGGTCATAATAAAAAAAGGCATTATTGAAATTATAATTGGTACCGAATTAGAACTACAAGTTCTGTACAAATAGAAAAGAAGAAAGGATTCTGTAAAGAAGAGTAATAAATAGAGTCAATCAATAAGTGATTTTATTATCGATTATTGGGCGATTCAAACTAACCGCTTTCTGCTCATTTTTAATTCTTCTCATTTTCTACAATAATTGAGTTTAAACATCAAGAAAAAAGGTTTTACTGTGTTCGTAATCTTGTTCAATTGTATGAATTTTTACATGTTATTTTTTGGAGATAAACTTCGTTAAGGGAGGGCGATTCTTGATTCGGCATAAAATTAATTTAAATAATGAAAATACGCAGGATTTCAACCCATTTCGGTCTTGACAGTCGAAAGGCGTACGTTGTCTGGATTTTGTGATTGTCGGCGGTCGTGGATTAGGTTGGAAATGTTGGAAAGTACAGGGAGCAAGGACGGGGTCATAGTGACTGGCCGCCAAAACCAAGTTCAGGTTTCCAATACAAAGCGTGCCCAACACATAGATCTGATATCGTCGAGAGCTTAGGTCAGCCGGCTACTTGCGAAATGAGGAGCACCCTCAATTACTCTCGATTCGATCGTTCTTCGATATATACAAACAAAAATTTGGGTTGCACCACAGCCAACTGCCATGACGAATTGTTGTAACACTCGTTTTAAAAACATTAAAGAAATTTAACACATGGCTAATAGAATTAGTCCTGCGTACAATGAACAAAGTATTCGCTTATGTATCAAATTTATGTGTTTTTATTTTTTGTTGGAACACATTTTATACAGTATATCTTAAAGACTCCTTTTTATGTTTCATTTTAGAAAAAAATGCAAGGTTTCTCAGCTTTAGAATTTTGTTATTAGTGGTCACGTTTGCGTATAAGTTTGTAAAATGAAGGACAATAAAGTCATTATCACAATTTATCTAGTTTCTAGAAACCACTTATTTTAGTCTTTACATGCCGATGGCAAAATCTGGCAACCCATAGGACTATTCGTCCTAGTCGCGAAGACACACGAACTACCAGTGGGAAAGGGAGTGTAACAGGGCAGTGTGCTCGGGCCAATCTTATACATCCTTACTCTTCTGACGTCCCAGTTACACCTTCCACTCTTCTTGCATATTTTCCCGAGGACACAGCCCTTCTTTCCTCTGTTTTCAAATGGCTCGAGGCACACGTCCAACGAATACCTCAATGGAGCAAACTTTTGTAAGATAATGATTTAGAAAAACAAATGAACTAGATTTACCCTCTAAAGCAAAACTCCTCACACAATATTCCACAACAACCTTCATATCCTAAAACCGCGTACTCTGTTTGGGTTCAAACGACTCACGTTTAACAGAACCAACACATCAAAAAAGAATTATTATTAACTGTCACTCTACAAAACACTGCTGAAACCAATTTGGAAAAATAGACTGCACGTATAGAGCACAGCTTAACCATCAATATCCAAATTCCTTCCAATTCCTCAGGAATACAGTCAACACCCCCTACCATGTCTCCAATAGCACACTTTACAACGACCTCTAGATACCCTTTGCAAATAAACTGCTTATAAATAATACTATTTACTAGCCCTATTCAATCCAACATAAGCCTCTACGAACCTACAATCCCGTCATACGACTAAAGCGGAGATAACCCCAAGACCTCCTCGCCAAGAAGTGGCGAATTTTCAGCGCAGTTGGGCTAGCAAAAAAGGTTGTTAACTCCTCAAAACAATAACTATGCCAATTTTATTGCAAATATACATCATAAAATTACATATTGTATTATATTGTACAGATGGTAAAAAAAAAATTTTTTTTAATTAACTAAAAAAACGCACTCTCAACATGACTCACAAGAATGACTCATCTACGCGGAAAACAAAATACTTTGAGCCATGAAGATGATCTCAATAAAGATTGAAACGTTGGCACGATAAAGAAAATGTTTTTCTAAAACCTATGTCACACCAGACCGCATCTCACGATCTCCGAATAATAAAAAAAATAATAAAAAGGATCCGTCATGTCCTTATGGCCTTTCATGGCTTCACTTTTACACCCAAATTCAATATTTTGTCTAATTACAAGTATGGGTTACATCCTTGGGACGGCGTTATAAAAAACTACGTAGTGAGGCGCTGTTAGTTCCAACTATGTTCGCCATTTGTAGGTCACCCTAAAGCCGGGAACACACCCGATGCAACGCTATGCGACGCTACCCGATGCCACCCGTCGCAAATCCAAAGTTCAATTTTCCGTAAGATTGTATTACCCCCGTGCACATCTGCCCGATGCTGTGCAACGCTACCGTACTCTATGCTTTGCGATCCCCACTGTCCGGATTTTCGTCGCGTAGCATCGAGTACAGTCGAAGACAAAAGAACCGGACACTCATACTTTTATTCAAACTACATGTATTATTGCCGTTATATTAATTGCAACAAACTTATTTTAATATAAACCAAATTAACCAAGATCAAAAATTCATTAGTTTTTTAATTAATTTTAATTGTTTGTTAGAAAATTGATCAAAACACCGGAATACCATTTTTTGATATAATGAATTTAACTAACAATTTATCACATGATTTTGCGCAAAATAATGTCTTAAAAACAAAAGAGGCGTTGCGATTGCGATACAGTTTTGTGATACAGCATGTGTGACTGTACGTGGCGTGCGCTTGACGTCGCATAGATGTGAACACCCTACCAAAACGAGACAAGGCGTAGGGTAGCATCGGGTAGCGTCGCATAACGTTGCATCGGGTAAATGTCTTCCCCGCTGTAAACGGCTTGTGCAAATTAATACAAAGTTTGAACGAGTACAATAGCACAAACCACAAATATCAATATCAACATTAGCAGTATGGCTTGATAGGACAAATGACCGGAAAATAAAACAAATTATAAAATAACTCCATAAAATGTCATTCATTTTGGCCAAAGGATTACAAACAACGTACAGAAATATTATTTATTATCTTTCATTATGTCCAAAATTTAACGGATGATAAATCTATCTCTGAATATCCTTAATTAAGAAAAGTGTTTTGTCATATAGTAAATTGTATGAACTTTAAACAGGCACAGGTCAATTTAAATAAGAAAACCGGTGCACTAATTAAAGATGGGATCGTCTAAATTGAACCTCCTATTCTGGTTCCTTTTGTAGGCGAGCATTTCAAACCGCTTTCAATTACACATAAGGAAGCGAGATCTAAATATAAAAGACATTCTGAGTGTGATGGTTCCTTCTTTTGTTTGGAGCCCAGCATCGAATGGACCAGCTAAAAAAGAATGCAAAGCACTATTGGACAAAGTGCTAGTCATTGATCCGATTTAATAGCCAAAACCTTCAAGTTTAATAGTCATGAGTAAAGATAGAACACAATAACCAAAAAAGCAATAGTATTATTTTCGGCGTCTCCCACAATAACAAGAGAGAAGCACATGAAACTAGATAAAGACCTTGTCGTTTCTATGTTTGTCTATACTCGTTGGAAGTCATACCTGATCGGGTCAGTACTGAGGAAAGCAAGAGGTGGAACCCGGTAGAACAAATTAAAATAGTGAAAATATTAAAATGATCGATAAGGTCCAAATTACGGTTCATCATCCAGCAAACCACACGGATAATATTCTATTGTTTCTATTTTATTACTAAATTTCCTCCATAATCATAATTCTTTCAATTGGTGAGAGTGTGTATCGTTGCCAACGTAAATTACATGTGGTGTCACAATTGAATATTCCAAGTACATTGAAAAGTAAAATAATTCACCTGTACTACCAGACCTTTTGTGATCCTGTCTGAACTGGATTCGTGATTTATGCTAATTCGCGAACGACTCTTTGACAATTGTTGAAAACTCCTCCGCATTTGTAAATGCTAAATAGATCCGTTGAAATCTGACCATTTGTCACGGAAAAGTCTTTAAAGTATTCTGTTTACATTGAATTAATGGGCTAATTATCTCGTTTTGTTATTGAGACTGCAATAATTCAAAAACTCATTGGGTATCGGATTGCATTTACGTTAATCTTAAAGTCGAGATTTTCTTCGAGAAGGCTGTGGTATTTTATGAGCTTGTGAGTACCAAACGTGTGACGATCCCTATAAAATTAATTAGATTAAAAGTCCTTGAATTAGCAGTTTACCTAATTTTAAATTGTTTTATGACCTCGACTACATTAGGACAGGTTCTTTAAAAGAAGTTCATCAAAGGGTTGAACAAGTCTCACCTTTAATAAATAATTTTTTGTAAACAATGGTTCAACTAACCAATTTGTTGTTTAAAACAATCCGGATTTCNAATCTCTCTCTCTCTCTCTCTCTCTCTCTCTCTCTTTCTCTCTCTGTTTGTCTGTCTTTCTCTTTTCCCTCTATACTGTACTCCAACTCTATCTTAATTACCAGCATAACGATGTTTAATAATATTCCAAATTGTATTTTTTCTGAGAGCACTTTTTATACTTTCAAAGGAAAATATCTAAAACATCTGATGTAAAATAATTAAAATTTTATGAAATCATGGAAACAAATTAATTAATATTATGTACATGTGTTTTTGTATTCTCTACGTAACAATAATAACAGCACAAATTAAAAATGAACTGGTTACTCAATTTAAAATTACGAATAACTATAAAAAATACTTGTTAAAGTTTGTATTGTTTATCTTGTCTTTTTATTTTGATTGTTATTTATTGTTTTTTTATACTATAAATTTATAAATAAAAAACTTTCTTTGTAACGTGAAATATTTAATTTATAAAAAATCTATAAAACTTTTTCTAATAATTCTTCTAATTGTATGCGTAATGTATAAGGTACAACCTAGCTAACGTTAAAGATTAAATAAAAGTTTGATCAATCAATCAATCGCTGTCTTTCTGTCTCACATTTTCAATCCGCCTCGCTCTTCGGTCATCTCTCTCTCTGTCTGTCTGTCTGTCTGTCTGTCTCTCTCTCTCTCTCTCTCTCTCTCTCTCTCTCTCTCTCTCCCTCTCTCTCTGTATTGCAAACTTTTTTTAAGGATTTGGAGAACAAATTCATAAAATACATTATTTTTGTTTACATCAACCATAAATACAGGCACATTTATAGATACACATCAAGAAAAAAAAAAAAGAAAAGCAATTTAACAAATCGCCACCCGGCATCCTTGGCTGGTTCTTAAATTTGGCGAAGACCAGATGCCAGCCAACGCCAGAAATGGATTATTTGTAATTGGGTTTTAAGAGCGATTCGCGTTAATTACTGGGCCTGGAGGGTGTAATTTAGCGTTAATACATTCTGTACATTTTGTTCTATGCGCTGTTCTCCGTGTGTTCCACCTTAATTACAAGCCACAGTGATGAATCCGTGGTGCAAATTCGAAAAAAAACTGTTCTCTCACATTTGCCTTACTGCTATGAAAATTGAAGCTACTTTAAAAATAATACATGGAAGGTCGTTTATGAAACATCTGTAATCATATTAATGTTACAAATATTTGGATAAAATATATAAATTTTATTACATAATTGATGATTATGATACTGCTAGTAACGTTTTATAGATTTCGTTAAAATCCCATACAGGTCGTCAATATTTATTTGATGTGTATTTTGATTAAGACGTTTATAGAATTATTCATTTATTCTTCTACATTTTATTTGTCTAAATTCCATCGATCTAAAATAGTCAAGCAATACTCATAATAATAAACCAAAAATATATCATCTATGGCAGTTTTACTTTAATTGTTAATTATTTGTTTTAAATATTTTCGTTTAAGTAAATCTTTAATTTGGGTAATTAATCAAATTAAATAAATAAATTTCAAAAAATATACAAATTCTATATAAAAGGAATTATAATAATAAGACATTAAAAATTTATCACTTATTTTAGACCGTAGTACACTTTTTATTTTAAAAGCACAATAAAATACAATATTTGTAAAAAAAATCTTTGTTCAGCTAACATGAGCGCTGATAAAACGAAATTCATCAAAAGAATTCAGTTTTATGTCTTCCATTCGTACTTTTTAGACCCAAAATCAGTTTCCTTTTCAATTAGTTATACGCTACAGTGTTCTTCTATCTATGCATTCTCCAAATCATAGACCGGCGTTCAAATTGTAAATTGATGTATTTTTCCAAGAACCCTGACATGCAAGTTCCAGATTCTAGTGCAGTCTTGCGTATTGGTAAATGATCATAAATAAGCAATTTAATATATAACGCAATTAATTAAGATTTTTAGTTGAGATAAAAAAGCCAGTGTCACGAGCGGGATTCGAACCCACTACCTTCGGCGAGATACGCCGCTACTCTACCATTTGAGCTATCGTGATTTCGATCCACTTGGACACTAACTTCCCACCTCAACCCCACCTTTTGAATTTTCCCTCCTTTTTGCCATTTTTGAAGTTAAGTGTGAGGTTAGTGCCCGAGTGGATCGAATTCACGATAGCTCAAGTGGTAGAGTAGCGGCGTATCTAGCCGAAGGTCATGGGTTCGAATCCCGCTCGTGACACTGGCTTTTTTTATCTCAACTAAAAACCTTAACTAATTGAAAGATATTAATTGGTCAAGCGGACCACGAAAACTAGTGAATACAACGCAAGGTTCAATTTAATTAAGGCACAATATTGTTCTAGATATTTTAAAGAAGTTTTGAAGAAAACATAGTATTAAAATGCAAAAGAAGAGAAAAATTAAAAACCAAACTTCCTACCGGCATTCACCTTGCTCGTGTAATTTTTAAAAAACCACAACACACACCTACAAGAAAAGTGACACAAGTCGAAAAATTCTAAAAACCGGATTATTTACTTATTTTTAAGTATTCGTGTGTGTGATGCTACAGAAAAATGACAAAAACCAGGTGGACTCAACAATATATGTCCTTTTGAATTGGCGGAAAGTGGCATATATTAGTTCTGTGTCCAGTTTTAAAGCATAAGTGTAAGTATTTATCAGGAAAATTGGGACCGTAGTTATAATAACCGACCAATCTTTTTAATAAACTATTCCTGCCTGTCGCCATAATCACAACTTCGAGTGTATATATATATANTATGTTTATTTATGTAAAATATATATATTTGTAAAAGTGACTTACCCATCACGTGGACAAACTGATTCATCATTTGTTGACAACCAGCAAGAAGGAAACCGCTATCAATGATGATAATGAAGTCTGTCAGTTTTAAAATGCCACCTTTCTGGCAACTACCCTAGGGCAGAATGTTAGGGATATTGGATCTTCCAGTTGCACTTTGATAACTAGTAATGACAAGAAATGTTTAACCTATAAAACTGATAGTTCTGGCTCATAAGATTTCACTAACAAATCTGGGAAGCATAAATGCTCAGCTTCAAAGAAAGTTCAAAAATGTTACAAAACTCGAAATATTGTAAATACTGAATTAACTCAATTATTTTACGCGAAAAAAGAACATTGCATATCCGATTTTAAAAACAAAGTAGTACTAATTTTCTAAATATTTTAATCTTCAATGTTAGAAAAATCGATCAGTTTTTCACACACCAACACTCTGGATAAAAGTATGGTCTTGAACAAAAAAGCAAATTGAGTTGTTACTTTCAAGCTCTCGACCTATTTTAAGATCATCATAAGGGCTTATATTCATTTCAAATTTTAAAATGTTTGTTAAATCAATTGTAAAAATATATTTTTCGTAATGTGAAAATCATATAAGCCCTGATGATGGACTTAAAATAGGTCGAAAACAGGGCAGTAAGAACTCAATTTGCTAGTTTCTTCAAGATCATACCTCGATCCAGAATGATCGAGAATTATTTTAGTTTCATTTCTTTTATTTTAATAACATTCTTAATCCATGTTGTTTTTTCATATTTTGTAACAATGTTGTCTTTTTAACTTTTACATTATTTTATAGTTTCAACAATTTCTCGGATGATTTAATTACATTATGTTTAATAAACAATAAAGCGTTTATTTGGTGATCGTGAGATGCGGTCTGGTGTGACCTAGGTTTAGAAAAAGATTTTCTTTATCGTGCCAACGTTTCGATCTTTATTGAGATCATCTTCAGGATCTGGGGTAATAATCATTAATTAACGGTCACTAAACACCACTCAAATCAATAAAACCTTTATTTCAATAATTAATTTTGTATTTGAAATAACTAATTAGCCCTGACTCAAGAAGGAAAGCACATTAGTTTGGGTCAAAAATAATCTTAGTGAAACTTACTACATGAATATTTATGCTTGTTTCTTAGGTTTGTCTGTTGATGTCTGTTACTATTACTTAATTAATACGCTTACAGACATTCATTAATCATCATTAGCAAACGAACTACTTAAATTATAGAGAGACAATATATGCAAGAAAAGTGTCACATCTCAAAAAGGGGTAGTGCAGCTGGATTTTTAAAGTTTTAGGTTTTCGCTTAATTCTTGAACAAACAAACAATATTGATGAATTATGACAGTTTTGATTGTCAACAACCGTAATTGGTAGCACTTAATACATGAATAAAAAAATAAAGTGCCATCTGCATCTCCAGTTAAATTTTCTTTTTTTGAGTTGTGTCACTTTTCTTGTGGGAGTGCGATATTATGCTTATATTTATTTACTACTGTTAATATCTACTACTTGGATATCCCTCTTCAGGCCAAGGTCACCAAGGTCAAAATTTGACTAACAATTTTCTGTTTTTAATTATCTTTATAGCAAAGAAATTGACCAAGAGGATATTGAAAAAGTTAAAAAATTTTGTAGTTTGGGTGTAGCCATGTAGTCGTAGCATTGAGATCAAATACCACTTTATGTTTTACTCTTGTCTTTGTTTAATATTACAGTGTACGATAAAAAAATAAATAGATATTATGTGGATTATCATTGATCCAAATTTTTCAGCACTGATCAACCATTGTATTTTACAAAACCCGGTTACATTTTGTTGATCAATGTTGATAAACAATTGTACGAAAACGGGGTCCGCCCCGAGATCGCAATTACACGAAAACGTGCTTACGACATCCAACCCGGGGTGATTCTTACAAAACTTAAAACAGAGCTAATCCCATCCAAAAGCGATCTCGTGTCGCAACCTACATCCACGAGATACCGATCTGCACGGGCACGTGTACATGTCATTTGTCTTGTTAAAGGTCAAGGGAAGCCAACTATATAAATTTATCAATTTAACTAATTCGATTTTTAAATCATGAAAGAAGAGAAATCATTACACGTGAAAACATGGAGAAAACGCCTAGGTCCCATCATCACTGATATATGATCAACATGTTTCTTCCTTATTTTATCGGTAGTAGATGTCATCCTGTTCTAAACTATCCTTTTAAAATATCAAAATTATCTATTTAAAAATTATTTATTATTAAAAAATAACTTAATGAAAACTACTGAATTAATAATTTTGAACGTTTTATCATGTTTAACCTGAAATCGTGAGATGCGGTCTGTTGTGATGTAGGTTTCAGAAAAACATTTTCTTTATCGTGCCAACGTTTCGATCTTTATTGAGATCATCTTCAGAGCCTCACACCAGACCGCATCTCACGATTTCCGAATAATCATCGACTACCGGTCAGTAATCACCACGCACTTTTATCATGTTTTATTTAAATGGTAAGTACTTTTTAGGTATCTTCAACCCACTCGATGTAGATAAAAACTATCAGACACTTCGTTGAGTTTCGAGGCTTACAAAACCATAAAAGATGGAGCTCCGAACTGTGTTGGACTAGGACGACGAAGAAGAATAGACCTAGCTTTGGAATAACGTAAAGATTATTATATTCAAAACGACACATTCCAGGTGTTCCACCATAAAGACTGCATATAGTGCGACGTCGATCATAGGATGACAATACAATTTTATATGACGTCTAGACTTTTAAAATATATTCTAAATTAATATCAAAATACTGAAAACTACTATTGATCCACTTATTCAATAATACCCATTAACATTCCTCATTATAAACAATCCGGCTTCTACAAGCTCAATGCAGAAGTCATTTCCACTTGCTTTTAATATTTACATACGTTTTTAAAAATATTGTATATTCATGTTGACATACCGTATTTTTATCATATACTTTATTATAGAATTATACGGATGAAAAATTCATTGCATATTCGACCCGAGTGAAGGTTTACGCCGTTGAGGGCAAAAAAAGGCGAATGAGGTTATTTATTTTTTATTTATTTACCCGTGCTGGGCTGATGGTTCATTCCGAGTCTATAACCGATGATGGTCGGACATTTGCCAGCAGCGGGTTTAAAGGGTTATGGCGATTCGCCGCTGGACCGCTGCGACACCGGCTTTGAATTGTGATAACTGCCTCTCTGGACAAGGCGTAAATATGTTTTTCCGACGAGCAGAAGTTCTCACGATGTCGATCCAATCCGGCTGCATGCATTTTGCCGTCATTGCGGCTACTACATTCATATTTTATAAAGACAAAAATTTAACCACTACTTTTTCATGTAATGGACGGGACATGTTTACATTACATACAGCAAGTCGAACAACTAAAAACTAAATTTCGGTGTGATTAGTTTTTAATGGGTGGATAAAATAGATTTTATGTATTAAAACAATTCAATCATTTTTGTGTCAAACATTCATTACTTTTAATTATTTGTATTTACATTATTATTGCCGGATCGTTTAAACATTGTCCGTGGAAATAAATAAATGATTTAATCTTTAATCTTCCAGCATTTAATGTACTATCAATTAAAATTATAAATAAATAAATTAGTTCTTGGTTGAACAAGTCAAAAAAGAATTTGTTTTTCGGACAACAAAACCAAAATTATAATTAAATTAAAAATGTAAATAAATTTTACAACAGTTTACGAGTCTCGGGGTTCTTCACATAATAAAAAAAGGGGAGAAGTTAAATAAACAAGTAGTAAACAAGTAAAATATGAAATTTTAATATCTATAAGGGTTTTCAATTAAAATTGGTTGAATAGTGCAAAAATTAAGACATTCTAAAGAGAGAGAGATGGAGAGAGAGAGAGAGAGAGAGAGAGAGAGAGAGAGAGAGAGAGAGAGAGTGAGAGAGAGAGAGACGGAGGGAGGGAGTGAGTGAGAAAGAGAAGGGATGAGAGCGCGTGAGCGTGAGGGAAATAGGGAAATAAAGAGACGGAGATAGAGAGAGAGAGAGAGAGAGAGAGAGAAAGAGCGAGAGGGAGAGTAAGAAAGTGAAGGGATGAGAGCGCGTGAGCGTGAGGGAGAGAGAGAGATAGAGAGAAAGAGAAAGAAAGAGAGTGAGAGAGAAAGATGGTGTGTGTTTGTGTGTGTGTGCGTGCGTGCGTGCGTGCGTGCGTGAGTGCGTGCGTGCGTGCGTGCGTGCGTGTGTGTGTGTGTGTGTGTGTGTGTGTGTGTGTGTGTGTGTGTGTGTGTGTGTGAGTGGGCGCGCGCGCGATTGTCGGTATGGGTATACAAAAGACATAAAAATTATTAAGAAGTAAGTAAAATATTAGAGGTAAAAGACACACATTATTAATCAAGCTTAAAAATAATTTACTTTATCTGTTTCAGCACTGTCAATCACAAAAAGGGTAGTAAAAGAGATTAAATTGTATTGGGAGTAAGTAAAATATTGGTCATAAAAGTCATAAATTATTCATAAAGCTTAAAAATAATCTTCTTCATCCTCCGTCAGCAAAGTCTTTCACAAAATAGAAATTAAAAGAGATAAAATTGTATTAAGAGTAAAATATTGGTGGTAAAAACCATAAATTTTTGATCAGGCTAAAAAATAAGCTACTTCTGCTGAAAAGTTATTCGGTCAATTGTGTGAGGCATTTATGCATTGTGGATTACTTGGTGCGCGCGACCGTTGAACATAATCAAAGTTGAATTTTTAACATTGAACATTTTTAATAATTATTTTTCCTCCAAAGTTTTAAGTTTTATCACTATTGATTTGTACTCTTAAAATCAATATACTTTGGCGAAACGTGTTTCCGTGTTTCGTTTACCTAGTTCAAGAAGCGATTATATTGTAAATTTCTATTTTCTAATACCCCATAATCAAAAATGTAGGCATTTATTATAATCCAATTTAAAAGATATTGAATTATAATTTTAACTTAAGCTAAATTGCTATTACCTTGGATAAAACATTTTAGTTATTCAGATACGGTTCACGGCTATTAAGAATATTTTAACAATCTTTTAAACCTATGTAGCCTAAAAAGCATAAAAGATAGCTTACTTAGATAGTATTGCATATTGTTTAAATGACCTTTGTAAATTATTACATACACCTCCAAGGAGCTGACCTTTTAAATTATAATAAATGCAACTTTTTCTTGACCTAAAATAAATTATGGCACTTCAATCCTACATTGTAGTGTCATTATTCAACTTTATAAAATTAAAGAAACAGTTGCTACTTGAACGGTTTTAGTACCAACAGATTTTATAGAATTAAAAGCCCTATTAATCATTGCTCGTTAGACTGTTTGAATACGTAATAATATTAGACTGTAAAAACATTCATTTATGTACCTCACTTGTAAACGTTTTTTTAAATTAAATAATAATAATTTTTGTATCTCAATTATTTGCAGTCACGGGTTAGTCTTTAGGTTTTGTACTTTATAAAATACCTGTTAGGTTTTATACCTGAAGATGATCTCAATAATGATCGAAACGTTAGCACGATAAAGAAAATGTTTTCTCAAACCTACCTCACACCAGACCGCATCTCACGATTTTTGAATATTTTTAAACTTTATGTTTTTAAAACATTTAGTTTGCTACTATTTCTTTTTGCAGTTTATCTGGTTTTTATTAAGATGTTATAAAACAAGAAGAAAATAAGAATGTAGGAAGGATATCTATTTATCTTGAAATTATGAAAATATTACCTAATTCGTTAAATATTGGATGATATAGGATAAAACTAACGCATTGCTTTTCATCTTTTTGTAGCAAAAGATTGTTTATTTTTTAACTAAAAATTTCTGTTTTTTTATTAAATTTAAATATCNGGGGGTAAAGGGGGCGTGGCCTAATTGGTGGTGGGGTTTGGCGAGCTCTGATTGGTCTAAAAAAGTGTCCCAGCTCCCCCAATTTCCCTCTACTAAGTTCAATTGATTGAATCCTTATTTTAAGAAGAAGAAGATCTTTTATTGTTGTTGCAGTAATTTTTCCTCGTATCATCTTCCTACCCTACATTTTATCATCATTGATCGATTACTTCTCATATGGATGGCAGTTTCTTCCTCCTCATTGCATAAACTACAATCAGGGTTGTTGAATATACCTGGGTTTTGTAGATGTTCTTTCCAATGCGGTTTATAGCCCGGTCACTGTCAAGTTTTACTTCTTGAAGTTGTTCAAATTCGTGTGGTAGTTTTGACGAGTAAACCGGACGTTTACTGTCTCTGGCACCTCAAGTTAGCCAATTTTTTGTTGTGTTAACACATTCTGAGATAAAGGATTCTCTATGTTTGTTGTTACCACTCCGATAAGTTCCGTGTCTAAAAATTTCAATTGATTTTGAAGGTCATCCTCTGGATGGTTTGACTGTTTATTCATTACAACATTATTGTTACGGTCTGACTTTTTTATCTCAACTAAAAACCTTAATTAATCGTAATATATTAATTGGTCAAGCGGACCACGAAATTAGTGAATTTAAAGAATTAATATGAAGTACACTTCACTAAAGCTCTCCGTGGCCATTTCTATTGTCGTCGAGAATCCAACCCGCATTTGAAAAATGGCAAAAAGGAGGGAAAATTCAAAAGGTGCGGTTGAGATGGGAAGTTGGTGTCCTAGTGGATCGAGGTCACGATAGCTCAAGTGGTAGAGCAGCGGCGTATCTAGCCGAAGTCGTGTGTTCGAATCACGCTCGTGCCATTGACTTTTTTATCTCAACTAAAAACCTTAATTAATTGTAACTTATTGGTAAGGTTTTATCAGATTTTTAGCCTTAAGATTAAACTTCAACTACAAATTTGGAAGTGCGTTATGCTTTCAGGGAAATGTTGATATTTGGTCCAATAAAGATTTTTTGTAAGTGTAACAAGATTTTTTCGCACAAACATTAATAGCATGTATTTCAGCTTGAAAGACCGAAGTGATGTAATTTGTATTTTAATATACATGTTACCTAACATACATGTACCTTCATGTTTTGGTATGTACTTGTTTTCTGTCAATTTTATTCTTTATTATACAAATTCAATTTTATGCACAATTTTTGAAATAAAAATTGGAATATACGCTGAAATTGGAATGAGCAGTTGGTAGGATGGGTGATTACCGGTTAAATTGTAGAGCATCGCGGATTGAAATTTTAACTGTGAAACAAATTTTTATCTAATTCAATAATTGTGTTTGTTTACTCCCGATTTTTTCTTTCCTTTTGTACTCTTTTAAAACTTTAGTAGTTTTCAGGGCCATATAGGGAGTTCTCGTTTCCAATAATAAGTGCCTGATTTTATTTTATATTTTATTATGTTGTATGTATGAGTTTCTTTTTTCTAGCTGCTCCTTATGTGATTAGCCAATATTCGCACGTGTATAATTTTTGACTACCCTGGTTCATTACTTTACCAACTTATACCAAATGGTAACAACAGAAAAGCAACATGAATGAAAAGGCATCCAGCTAACATTTATTCTATTTAGTACACGGATGGATCAAAAATTCAACAGTGTCGGTAAAGAGTTAAAATGCAAATATCTCAAGGAAAATAGATAATTTTAGATTCAAAGTATTTGTACTCACTCAAACAAACACTTTGATTGAATCTAAAATTTCTTGCATTGTATAAATTCATTTCTTTCCTACATGTATTTGTAAAATTTAAACAACTTTTATAAATCCCAGACCCTGAAGATGATCTCAATAAAGATCGAAACGTTGGCACGATAAAGAAAACGATTTTCTAAAACCTACGTCACTCCAGACCGCCTCTCACGATCTTCAAATAATCGTAGATTATAGAAAAAGAAAATAAATTTATTTCAGGAAATAAACCTACTATATATAACTAAACAATCTAACCTAATCCAAATCTCAACGTATCAGTTCAATGTTTTTTGCATCATCTTTTATATATTTTATATGTTTGTAATCAAGCAGTATATAAAGATATATATAATAATATTTTTTATGTAAAAGTGCTCGCCCAATCCCGGTTCAAAAGTTTCAAGGGTTCATCGTTGGCCACAACGGAATAGGCGTTGACACGGCGCTCAGCACTGTAAGGTAAAGCTCCCGGTTCCTCCATTTATGAATTTGGCAAATTTATGATTTTTATTAGTTGCATAAAATGAGTATGATAAAACCAACTATGTTCATAATGCAGGGCAGCTGGATTCGAACCCGGGACCTCTACCTTACAGTGATGAGCGCCGTGCCAACCCCTGAACCGTTACAGCCACCTACGCCCCTAAAAGCAACTATCGCTTTAACCGTAAAGTAATTACTTCGTTAAGCTTAGTCAGTAATTAGTAGAGTTATTGGTTCAATTAATCATCACTTCGAGCGTGATTGAGTCAATGAAAATTATATTCAAAAAAGCAATCTTTCCTCAACGGATGGAAATGCCCTGTGTTGTTTTTAGGTCGTACGCGACTGAAATTACAGTTCCTGTGGCCATTTCCTATCATTTACTTATTTCCTCATTTCCAATTAATTACTCCAATATCCAAGATTAGGGCAATTACGCAAATGATAGTGCAGCTGGATAAGTAATGACGAACCGTTTCGTCACACTCGGAAGCTCCCAGTCTTGCAAGAGCCTATTGAAGAGATTTTCCAATTTCATAAAATTATCGGTATTACCGTCGTCGGTGAACGGCCGGGGGCCGGCATTAAAACGAGACGGACGCCGTTCGAACCGACCCGAATACATTTTCGATTGGAAGCCGGCCAGGGATAAACGAGCTCGAACACCGCGAGATGGGCTTCGTTAGCGGGCCGACGGCTATGAGATCATAATTCCTCGCTAAAAACAAACCGGTAAGGCATCCCGTGGAGGAAAGGAGTTAAGGCCTACCGTTCCGGCTTGACCTTTGCTTGAAATAATTAAAGAAAGAGAGCTACGCTTCCTGACCCAGCACGTACACCTACCTGATAATTGGAGTCGGACCCTCGGAGGTGTGCTAAAGAGCCCCGCCGAGATCACTCCAGATACGAGCAGTCCCTTGATTACTATTGCTCAATAACGGTAACCAGTTTCAAAATTTTTTTTTCAACGGCAAAAAATTTTTATCGAACCCTCTCTTTCAAAACGAGAGGGAAACGGTTTACGATCAGGCATTTTTAGAATTTGATAGCCGGGGTCAATTTTTTTGCCGGTTTCTTCTTTAACAACAAATTGCGTAAAAATTCTATTCTGCGATAGTCGACAGGAAAATATGATGAATATTTTACCATCGTCTGCAAATCAATCGATACCAACATTACCTTTATAAATCCATTTATGTTTTAGTGGTCAATTGACCAAGTTACTTCTTTCAATGAATTACTATTTTATGTAAGGTTTTCGTTGAGATAAAAAAGTCAGTGTAACGAGCGGGATTCGAACCCACCTAAATTCGCCGCTGCTCTACCACTTGAGCTACCGTAACTTCGATCCTCTGGGATTATTATCTCAACCAAAACCTTACATAAAAAGAAAAATTAATTGAATGAAGTAACTTGGTCAATTGATCGCTAAAACATAAATGGACTAAGTAAAAAGTATCACTTCACTAACAGCTCCCCGTGGCCACTTCATAAGTCGCTGAGAATCCAATCCTGATTACACGACATTTGAAAATGACAAAGAGGCAAAATTCGAAAAGTTTAAGTGGAGAGTTAATGTTCGAGAGGATCGAAGTCACGATAGCTCAAGTGGTAGAGCAGCGGCGTATTTAGACGAAGGTCGTGGGTTCGAATCCCGCTTGTGACACTGATTTTTTTATCTCAGTCAAGACCTTACATAAATATTACGTAATTGAAAGAGGTAATTTGGTTAATCGGACCACGAAATCTAATGGATTTAATAAGCAAATTGAAGTATACTTTCACTATAGCTCTCCGTGGTCATTTCATTTGTCGCCGAGAATCCAATAGATTACACGACATTTGAAAAATGGCAAAAAGGATGGAAATTTTAAAAGATCACGATAGCTAAATGGTAGAGCAGCAGTGTATTTAGCCGATGGTCATGGGTTCGAATCTTGCTCCTGACACTGACTTTTTTATCTCAACAAAACCTCATATAAAAAGAATAATTAATTGAAATAACCTCTATGTTCACATGTATTGACTCTTAGGTTACCATTATTACTTGCTATCTCATACAAAGTTAAAACAATACACTTTTTTACAAACAGAATCTGTCATTTAAATGTAAATTTTGAATTTACATTCCTTGATTCTATTGAGGCTTATTATCATACCAAACGCAATTTCTCGTTCTTTAAAAAAAAACAACGATTCAAAAACAAGTCTTCATAGTCTTAAATAACATAATTTTGAACTTTATGATAGGCAAAAAAAGTGGCCAAAAGCATAAAAAAGAAGAGTAGAATGGAAATCTATTACGTACATATTTAAATATAATGAGTAACTCATTGAATTCGTAATAAATTTATCCTTACAAACAAGTTTTTTTATTTGCCCATGTGTTTTAACACAACTCGACATAACAGCAAGCACACGTATTGAAAAACAAGAAATTTGATGTATATAATTATTTCCCAAGATTTGAAGTATAATTGTATTAATTGTTTTTCAAAGCTTATGTAATGTTTAAGAAGAAAAAAATCTGTGCCAATCATTAGACCTATATCTATAAAATATTATCTCGACCTGAACAGTTTAACTTCTCATTTTTCCTTTTCGAAAATGGGATAATAGGTCATCTCAAAAAAACAACCACTTTTTTCAATCCATAAAGTTTCGGATTTATTTTAATCTTTCCTCAGGTGAGTTAGCTCCTATACACAGAACAAAAATTTTTTACGTTTTTAGACACACATGGTTAAAAAACAAAGATAAACTGTCTGTTAATTACCGTCAAAACTGTGATGTGATGGGTGATTGTTATTTTAGTTTGTTGAATAATATGTAGAAATATGCTAGTCAATTTTAAACTTTGGAGAAAACTTAAGATCTGTGATAATTTTGATAATAATTTTTAAAAATGTTGTTAAAAATTGTTGTTATAAAAAAAGTAGATTTTTAAGAAATAATGATAACCATGTTTGTCTAGAAATATAAGAAATCTTTGTTCTGTGTATAGGCGCTAACTCACCTGAGGAAGGATTAAAATAAATCCGAAACTTTGTCGATTGGAAAAAGCTAGTTGTTGTTATTTGAGATGACCTATTATCCCACCTTCGAGAAGGAAATATCAGAAGTTAAAACATTATCGTTTTAAACAATTATTTTTTGTTACATAGCCGTGATTTTTTTTCATGATAGTACGAAATGTACGGAAGGCAAAACGCCTTACCTGGCAGCTAAGACACGTATTCAAAAACAAGAAACGTCCTACATTTAATTAATTCTCGAGTTTTGATAAACAGCTTTATTAATTGCCTGTCAAAATATATCTCTTGTAAGAAAGAATAAGAATATATTTAAGGAAATCAATAGTTCATCATTTCATGCAAATCATAAGATTTGGATTTTATTCTTAAAAATATTTGTTTTTTTCCTATATTTCCTATCGTGTTGTGGCACCGTGAGATGAACTGCAAATCCATAAACATATTATTTTCACGATTATTTGATAATGATTGAATTCATATCTTTATTTATCGTTATAAACAGTTAACTTTGGTAGTTAGTTGACGTAATGGAATGTCCCTTATGTATCACTAACATTTATGCACTACTACAACGAATGTGATATTATTTTTATATCAATATTTATATCTTCGCTTCTAACCCGTAGTCTTATTTATGGAACGAGCAACAAATAAACGCCCTTCCTACAGGGTTACTGGAGAGAGGAAAAAATCTTCCCTTGAGGACGAGGTGGGTAAAGCCAGGACATCTTAACCTCCGGGTTTAACCATCGCCATCCGGGCTTCTGACGCTAAAGGTCCTTAAAAAATATTGACTAGCATATTTCTACATATTATTTAACAAACTAAAATAACATCACTTCTCACATCACAGTTTTGACGGCAATTAATAGACAGTTTATCTTTGTTTTTATAACCATGTGTGTCTAAAAATGTAAGAAATCTTTGTTCTGTGTATAGGTGCTAACTCACCTGAGGAAAGATTAAAATAAATCCGAAACGTTGTGGATTGAAAAAAAGTGGTTGTTGTTTTTTTGAGATGATCCCATTTTCGAAAAGGAAAAATGAGAAGTTAAACTGTTGAGGTCGAGATAATATTTTATAGATATACGTCTAATGATTGGCACAGCGTTGCTCCTCATTTTTCTTCTTAAACATTACATAAGCTTTGAAAAACAATTAATAAAATTATTCTTCAAATCTTGGGAAATAATTATATACATGAAATTTCTTGTTTTTCAACACGTGTGCTTGCTGTTATGTCGAGTTGTGTTAAAACATATGGGCAAATAAAAAAACATGTTTATAAGGATAAATTTATAACGAATCCAACGAGTTACTCATTATATTTAAATATGTACATAATAGATTTCCATTCTACACTTTTTCTTTTTTATGCTTTTGGCCACTTTTTTTGCCTATCATAAAGTACAAAATTATGTTATTTAAGACTATGAAGACTTGTTTTTGAATCGTTTTTTTTTTAAAGAACGAGAAATTGCGTTTGGTATGATAATAAGCTCACTAGAATCAATGAATTGTAAATTAAAAATGTGTGGTGATTGGTGACCGTTGCCACCCGGGCTTCTGGCGCTAAAGGTCCTTAAAAAACCTTAATATAAAGAAGTGGCAGTCAAACGTGTATCAGGAACTCGGCCGATGGGTTACCCGCAGAGGATCGAATAAGAAAGATAATCCCTTCCTCCACCGCGAATATATTGATATATTGTAGAACCCCTATAAATTATAGCTTAACCTTGGAAAGTGCACTTTTTCCTATAAGCCTAAGCATTTTCCTCGGTACCTCTTCGTGCACCTCTTGGTATGAGAATTGCCTTACCGTAACCGAGCTAATGCATCACTCTCACAAACTATATACTTCCTATTACTTGAGGCTACCTTTATTCCAATTGTCTCTATTATCTATGTCCAATTGCATTGGTAAAACATTGAGGCTTTATTTCTGTCTGTTGGCAATCTCAAAAGCTACCTTTATACATAAATATATAAGGGTGGAAGGTCGCGAGTGCGGTTTGAATTGCTATAGTGCTGTAGTTACTCCACTGACTAAGAATATGTCATTCCAGATTGGTACACTTAAACATACTTTTGTTCAAAGCATACGTATGTATCCAGTATGCCCAGAAAGGTTGCTCGGTGTATGTCTCTTTTTTGTAGTGTGTCATTCCATGACTCCATATAAAGAACGAGCATGAATAAGAATTGTGCTTGAGCACAGCACGGAATATGGGGTGGTTTTTATAGGAACTCCTTTTATTTAATGTTTCTACTCGTACCTGGTCGATATATCATTTTGATTATATTGAGATTGAATATCAAGAACATCACCACCCTACTTGAGTAAATGAGAAGTACTCGTAATTCGGAAAAAGAATATTTATAGTGTGAGGGTGTTTAAAAACTACTGCGAGATGAAATGACCGAGGCTTTCGCAGCTCTGTACTAACATCGGCGGCCGTACATACTATATCTATGAGGGTTCCAAAAACATATCTAATTAACTGAGTACCATAATAATTGAGAGTGGAATATTGATCACTTCTTCGACTATTAGACTAGTTATGTCGTACATACATGTAAAGGTAAATGGAGGTATATGAAATAATCCATTATCGTACTTGAATAAATTGTAAATAAAAAAATATATTTAAAAATGAGTGGTTATATGTGGAGCTGGGTTTTTATATGTAAATCATTCAATCTTCTGTCTTCCCTGGCCGATTCCTCCACGAACAAGTAGCAAAAAAAGGCCTTTCTTTTATTTAATTATTTTTCAAGGATCAATTCAACAACTTTATTAATTATCTCTCCTGTATATAATATATCTATGAGGGTCCCAAAAACATGAGTACCATAATAATTGATGGTGGAATATTGATCACTTCTTCGAACTTCTTTTAAATAAGTTATGTAGTGCATATATGTAAAGGAAAATGGCAGTACATGAAATAATCCGCAATCCTACTTGAATGAATTGTAAACAAAACATGTATTTAAGAATGTGTATTTATATACGTAGAGCTGATATATGTAAATGAATCAATCTTCCTGGCCGATTCCTCTACGAACAAGTAGCAAAAAAGGACTTTGGTTTATTTAATTATTTTTCAAGGATCAATTCAACAACTTTATTAATTATCTGTCCAATCTTTAACAGCGACTAAAAAAATTAATGGAAAATCAATGTATGACGATTGTAAGATTCATATCAACAAAAATTTATCGTTACAAACTTTTTCGTTCTTTTCCTGCATTTTTTGTGGCAGGACGAGCAGGAATCTACCTACATAATAGCAAGTAACTTCGAAAACTAGAAATGTCATTTCATTTATTTAATTGTTTCTCAGAGGTGATGGATAGTTCCATTAATTGCTTGTTAAATATTATCTAACGATTTATCTGTTCTTTTAATTTCGATAAAGACCAAAACCGAATTAATCTCTCGATGATCAGTTGTTTAATAGAGAGTCCTTTTGGAACTCGTTTCATCATTTAGATAATAAAATGAATGAGCTATTAACTTTCAATTTTCATCCTTCCTGAAAGCCGATTTTTGTAATGAAGGTATAATTAAAAATTAACAATAATGATAAAAAATATATCATTATCCTAATCCAGTAGTGCCCAAGTTTAATTGAAATATGGCCGACGTTGTTTCTGATTTATCGATTTCCCATGACGATAAGGGTAGTTTTGCGTAAAGAAGCGAAATTAGAAATTTCTAATCGGCCCGACAGCAGCTTCGCATAAATAATTGAATGTTTCGGCTCGATGGGATCCGTCATCGAGAAGGAAACAGCTTTGTGCTGACTGTTATTACGTGGAAGGAAATTCTTATGAAAGACGAGGATGCTATTAATGCCTTTAATTCTACGAACGGCATATGAAGAGCGAGACTTATTTATCCGATCCGTCTAACATCGAACATAAGTCACGGCTCTCCATATGGTCGTAACGGATACCCTCGGGCCGGGATGGAGAATTTCTCCTGACAATGAATCGGATCCGGCCCTTGAAGCAACTAGAGAAAAGCTCTGGACGAGTTGATGGGCAAAAATCTTTCTCAACGCCAATCCAATTTTTTTTACATTTATCAATTCTGGCCAATACTTTCTTTTCTCTGCGAGCAAAGAATGCCAACGAAGGGTAAATAAAATGCGTGTCACTACTCCAAAAACCTGATTGTACGCTATGGAACAGAAGTGTTATTTTGACGTTAAGTAAAACTATAACGGTCTTGGTTTAGATAAAAAAAAGTCAGTGTCAAAAGCGGAATCGAAGACCTTACATAAAAAGAATAATTAATTGAAAGAAGTAGTTTGGTCAATTGACTACAGAAAATATTTTTTAGACTTTTAGGGTCTTTTTTTATGAAAAAGTTAAAATACAATTTTAACAATTACAATAATAATTGTAATTTTTTTACTATTACCATTATTTTAATAAAAGGAAAATTTTAAAAATAAAAGGCACTGTAAGGGAAACAGAATTTATTCACTCCAATTATTTTTTTTTTTTTTAATTATATTTACACTCTTCCTTCTTTTAAAAAGGAATCTTCAAACATAAATCTTTACAAAATAAAATCAATTCTTCTTGAAACAATATAAAAAAAACTTAAAATATAATTAAGAAGTATTTAAACTATTGTTAAAAATAAATTAATTCCTAATATTTATGTATGCGCAATCCCCAAGGAATAAAATTAAGGAAATATGGAATAGGAAAAAACTCACACGATGAATGCCATTTTCCTGATGTTTTCTCATAAGACGATTCTTCACAAGCCAAGTTGAAGCAGCTACGTTCGAGGTGGTTTGTTCGCAGTCTCCCAATGAAATGCCTCCTGTCCACCGCCTTTTAGCCTTTCTGCACTTTTGTCTCCCACGAGTTCTAAAGTCCATCACCTCCTTCGAAAACCTGATGATCTTTTGGGTACCAGGTCACAAGGGTATATTGTGTTATTAAAAAGCAAACATACTGGGTAAAGGATGGTCTCCAAGACCATATATAGGTCTTGAATCTACTTGTAATAACAGAACAACAGAATCCTCAAAATGGATCCGAAAAAGGTAAAAGGAGACATGGATAAACTCTAGGGGTAATAAACACAGTAAAATTTTGGTAAAAACAGTTACACCCCCTTAGGCATAGGATGAAGAGAATAGACAAAGAGAAACAAAAACCTATCTTTTGATTAAAACTCAACTGCTTAAAATTATATATGATTTAAACATAAATAAAAACATAAACTGTGTAAAACAATTTTACCAAAAATGTTTCAATGAAGAAAACATTCAGCCTAGTGCGGATTATTTCCACCTCGTACGTTGATCACCGCTTGCAATCGATGTGGGATCGATTTTATGAGGTTATGAATGTATTGCTATGAAATATTTTCAAACTCCTCCAACAGCGCCATTCATAAATCCTGTAAATTCTCTGACACCACTGTACGATTTTTTATTCTTTATGCGAGCCGAAACCAAAGTTGTTCGATAGGATTTAAGTCGGGAATATATACCTGGCCAGTCCAAACAAGGAATTGAAGCCTGTTCCAAATAGTCGGTCCTAGCCGTGTGGGGCCGGATTGTCACGCATAAAAATAAACCGTTGCCAATTAGTGGTGTACAAGGAACAACTTCTGATAACTTATTTTCAATGTATTTCACAAATGTTAGGGAATCTCGATGAAGATCAAGTTTGTGCGACCTTCCATAGAAATGTCTGCGCAAAACATAACACCACCACTTTCATAGCTGAGAAAATTTTTGAAAATTTGGAGAGAATATTGGAGATTTTTCGCTCGGCTTCCAGTGTATATTCTCAGAAATCCAACAAGCACTGAACGCTTTAAATTCTTCAACCTTCAACTGCGGGTCTGGGAATGCCTAAACTTCTACAAGTCCAGAAGAATCAGGAAACTCTTCGGGGATTAAAGGCAACGAACAAGCTGACAAAGTAGTAAATAGAAGTTTGAATCCCCGAACCTTGACACTGACTTTTTTTATCTCAACCAAAACTTTAATTTGAAAATAATTTATTTGGTCAAGACCACGAAACCTAATGGATTTAAAGGCAAAATGAGGTATACTTCACTAAAGCTCTCCAAGGCTATTTCATTTGTCGCCGAGAATCAAATAAATTACACATTTGAAAAATGGAAAAAAAGAGCGAAAATTCAAAAGGGGGGTGGAGGTGGGAAGTTGGTGGCCGAGGGGATCGAAGCCACGATAGCTCAAGTGGTAGAGCAGCGGGGTATTTAGCCGAAGGTCGTAGGTTCGAATCCCGCTCGTGACACTCACTTTTTTATCCCAACCAAAACCTTAATTAATTGAAAATAATTTATTTGGTCAGGCGAACCACGAAAACTAATAAATCAAGTAAATAGAAAAACACTTTGAACCAAAACAGTTAATTTTCACACCCCAAAGCATGCTGACTAAACAAATAGTAGAGAAAAAATCCTAAAAAAAGTCTGAGCCGGATAAATTCACCAAAAATGCAAGAAACCAAGTGTAAACAAATCAAACAAGTTATTCAAACAGGACAATAAATCCTCTCAACAAGCGAGAATTAAATAAAATATAAGTTTTTCTATTGGTCATTGCCCATGTGATTACGATCTTACAAAATTTGAAAAAAATTATACAGAACCCAGCAGGGTAAACCACAAAACAGCAGAGACGTCGACACATGTCTTCTAGCCATGAAACATTACAGCCTCTTCTGAAATGGCCACCCTAACGTCTAAAGAACTAAGCGAAGAGGAACTCTGTAAAGTGCTCAACTACCTTAAGGGTAGTAAACTTTCTGGAATTTGCGAATAAAGATGGGTCAATTCCCCAATCGATTTTTCAGGTCGCAGTGGAAGAGAGTTATACGGTCGTCATCAGTGAACCGAGGTAAAAATGAAAGAAACTTCATCTTTCATAAAAGGAATAAATTTTTAAAAAGCAGCAATTTGAAATATTTATCTATGTGTTTAAAAGTAATGAAATGAACCGTTTTATGATTATAGTGATGGATCAAAATAATTTGTAATTTTCAAGGGCGACGGACATAAAGATTAAAGCGTAAATGCTGTATAATTTCCTGTATTTGAGAATATAATTATTCTTCTAGTTGAAATGATTGAAAATAGCGAAATTGCTGATTTGCTTAAAAATAAAAAACTCATAAATAGTATTTACAGACACCATTATGTTTTTAAAAAAAGACTAATGCAACAATTTCAAAAGTAAAAAATAAAAACCCATCAAACTTGTTTAGAATACGATTTTGGTCACTGAAATAATTTAGGCGCAAAAAATGCGACCACTCATTTGCACAATCAATTCTTTACGATTGAAAACGGCCGGAGCTCGTCCATTCGAGGCCGGTGGGATCAATGAAGTTATGCAATAGGAGTTGGTCGTATGTTCATTAGCGGTCTTAATGATCAGTATAATTGCAGGGAAGGGAACAGTGCTCCGGGCGAGCCCCCAGGCGCTACCACTAAGAAGATTTGTATTGAGCCGAAAAAACGATCCGGTCCTCAATTTGCCCCCAGGTTTACTATTAGTGGTGAAAAGATTTCTAAAATTTATTCGGTCTCATTTACCAATTTATCATTAAAGACTTTTAGCTACTAATTTAGAACTTGAAACTATTTCTGTCAATGAATGGTTGTATGAAGTTATTAAATCATAATTCACTGAAACTTGCAAATCGACAAACTCCACATCAATTAAGGTTATCTTAAGATAATCAATATTTTTAATAATACGAATTATCCAATAAAATATGAAAAGAAAATATTAAAACTTCTTTTGCTTTTTTCCTCTTCTTCATTTTTTGTTGTTCAAATAGGAATAAACTCACTAGCATTTCATGTGTTCGTTTATGTATTCGTACAATATTCCGAGTGCATTCTTTCGGTTCTCACTCATCTAACCCTCTGTTCTTCTTTTTCTTTTTCCTCATCTTCGTCTTTTCTTGTTCAAATAGGAATATGCTCACTAGCATTTCATGTATATATTTATTTTCAAGGGTGCCTTTATCNTCTCTCTCTCTCTCTCTCTCTCTCTCTCTCTCTCTCTCTCTCTCTCCCTCTTTCTCTCTCATTCTATCAATCTGTTTGTCCATATATTTACCTATCACCTATGCGTCTATGTATCTAGGTTTAGTTTTCTTTCTTACAATTATATTTTCCGTCAATTTTAATATGGATAGAAAGTATCATCCTTTTGTAATTCCGAAGCTTATAATAGTGCTTTTGAAATTTTAGGTTTTAGAAGCGCTCACATCGGAATGACTCACAATTTTTGTTTGGTTAATTGATATATTCCCGCGTCCATTAGAAAAACCTCGGTGTGAATAAATAGAATTAGTGATAATTAAGGAACCGATTTTCTTAAAAATGGATCTCAACGGTTTAATTTAATTTACTTATCATTGTAGAAAACATGTTTGTGAAGAGAACATATGCAATGAAAACATTTCATGGAACTGTATAGAAAATAAAAATCATGATTATATTTGAAAGTTATCCATTTACATACTATGGAGGACAGCAATATGTTAAGAATAATTTATTGTCCCTTTTCATCACGGCTTATTGTCATGCTAGACAGTCTTTGAAATTTTTATTCAGGAATAACATTTATCAGGCGTTTCTTACTTTTGATAGTTTCAATTGAATCAATACCGATTTACACGACCCCCCCCCCGAATTGTGATGAGCTCCCTTTCGGTTGTACAATCGGGCTAATTCCACCGAACCCTGGTTAGTTGTGCAAACCGAAGAAGGCGGGTGTCCACAAAGAGAACTCGTGCCCTCTGAATCACAAATTGCCGCACGCCCCCAGAACACCGATATTTGTACACGGATATGCTAATAGCTCTCCGAGAGCACGAACTGTACCTATAGCTGTTAACCACTCCCCACTTCACTAATCTCAGCTTCCATCTGCCGGAATCCTCCACCTTCGGGGGTCAGTGTTTACTCTACCCGCAACCGACGATTATGTTTTATTAAACGCCCTCTAAAAATAATTTCGTTCCATTCAAGCTCGTTATAAGAAAGAGCACAGGGGAGAATCGGTTTCGCCGAGTTTTACCAGCACGAATATTTCGTACGGTTCACTTTCTTCCGTCTCAAGGCTTCGTTGTCCGAGGCCTCGTATGTGCCTTTGGCATTTCTGAACAGTTACTTGTGCAATATGGAATAAAGAAACGAACGAGGCTCAAGGCAACCTGGGCTGACCAGGAAACACTTGATAAAGGCTATCTTGCGGTGTCGGGCCCGGTTAAGGGCGAAAATAATAAAATTACCCCTCGCCGTCTGAAAAGAAAGCGTGAGCAGCTTAAATTTTTATTGTATAGTAGAATATCTCTTCACAAGCTTATTTGGCTTTGAAATCGTGTTCGTGACTTTTCAATTTGGAATTGACTAGCTCTATAAAAAAATGCTAAACCTTAAATATATTCATAGTTATTGAACGAAAAATCCATCATTTTTTTCAAGTAATTGGTCAATTATAGAAGTCTTTCACTGAGTCAAATAAATAGTCAAACGTTAAATTTTATGCTTCAATAGTACTGCAATAATTTTAATAAAGTTGATCTGTTGGTTGGTATTCGAGTAGATAAATTTATGCTGAACTGATCGACACCCATCACATCTGAAAGAATAGAAGGACGTAGTAAATTATCAAAGTCGACTAGTTCAATTTAATTTGCTTAATAATCATTTCTTGACTAATTATTTTTTATTACATATAATATTACAGTGCATCTAGTAATTTTGTGGTTAATTATAGCCTTCAAGAAAGTTGTTAATCAGTTTTATAATTTCCTTTCAATTACATTATGTACACGTACAAGTATTCATATTTTTTCTTTATGGATGTGTTTACAAGAAAGTTTTAGACTGGTTAGTTGAAGAAAGGGAAAAGCCAAAAATTGGCATGAACCTTTGAAAGAAACTTTCAGGATCGAGACTAGCTATCTAAATTTTACCATCAGAAAATAAAACCAATTTCTCCCTTTTACACATTATTGACAATTAGATTCGAACATTTATACTTTAATCATATTAGAGATTATAAATGATAGGGTGAGTGTGGAGTTCAATCCTTTTTAAAAAAGATGGTTCCTACTCACATTAATTAATGTCAGTCTTAATGTGAGTAGGAACCATCTTTTTTAAAAAGGATTAATCATATTATGTTTAATGTGAAAAATATATTTTCTCTTGAGAGTGTTTTTTTAAAATTTAAATGTAAATTAATAACTTTTTATTTCTTTATTTCGTTGAGATCTTATATTTATATGTCATACCATATATAATTGCTTCCTACTTTTTTTGTGAAGAAAAAACACTATTTTTTTTGCGAGGTCTGTGTGGTGATGAACCTTTAGTTTGATGCTTTTCAGAGCAGGGTTTGACCAACTACAGAATATGAGAAGAATCCGACACCGTTCTGCCAGCCAAAACAGCGAGGATAGGCATTTTTTATTGCATCAAGAGAACTTTTTTTTTAAGTGTAAACAAACTTTTTTTTTTGTAAAATGGCCGCCTCAAAGTCTCCAAAAAACTAATTAAACCTGAGTCATTGATTCAACAGAAAGGATAGAACAAAGGGCAAAAGCCTCAAATAGACCACAGAAAAGGAAGGCAGAAAATTGCAATGGATCTTTACAACATACTTTGTCACGTAACAAAACAATTTTGTTTAAAAAAAGAAGCTGACTCAAAAATATGAATTAAATCAAAAAGCTCATAGCCGCTTGCAAAAGAAACCAAAATGGATATTTCATATCAGATAATATTGCACAAGCTGAACGAGGTTCCAAAAATCGCAGGTCCTTCCTTTTCCAGTCCTGGTCTAGAAGAGAGCGAGAGTCCTTCCATTGTCGGAAGGAGGCCTTGAACCGATGATGCCCGAGGGCAGCCATAAGTACGCGATAGTTAGCCGTTTAATTAAGTCATTATGAATTATAAATACTCCGGCTTATCAATTATTTATTTCGAAAAGCATGGAAATATAGGTTGATGGATGGTAAGCTCAGTTAACGGGATGGCCTATTTTTCTAACATTCATAACACATGTTGCTAAAAAATGGCCATCTATAAATGACACTCATTTATCTAGATATTCCAGCATTGTTTTTCCTACCACGGATGAACGATGTATGAACCTGGGATGATAGATTATTGTCAATCGCGGTTGTCCGAGGCTATCCAGACATGGAAAGAGCAGTATAGCCATCGCAATCGGTCTTGTCGGCTGTCATCCGACCGGCTAATAGCAGAGGACAACTGCTACTCGATCCATCCGATGTGCCGACTTATGACCGCATTCCTGCTCATTCACCTTTGACATGCCTGTCCATTCGCCCTTTTGAGGAAGTTCGCAAATTGAACACGGCCCGACTTTCCCCGCCCGTCGGAGCGAAATCGTTTTAAATTATTGCAAAGAAAGCTATTTTGGGAAAGATTCGTTTATCAACAGTAATTATTAAAGGTCTTAAATTTCAAAATGAAGCCTGTTGTCCAGTAATTATCGACGCCGGAATTTTACAACAGGAGCAAATATTTTTCCATACTAATAGAAAGTAATCACAAAAAAATAACAAGAAAAGCAATAGTTTGTTTTATGTTCCTTCTAGCATAAAAGAATTTCATAAAACTTACTTCCCATAATTTGAACGGCCGCTCATCAAAATTATTAAGACATGATAAAAATTTTAGCCCACTCTTAAAGGTCGGAATGAGATCGAATTCGGCAAAACAAATTACGAAAATTTAAATTGGGACAATATTGATTGTTGATTGTGCCTTTCCATAAACGAATGATAAAAAAGATTAAAATGCAGGAAACGACTGCAAATTAGCTCGGAAAAAGATTAAAACAACAACTGAGACAAATATAACATTGATAATAAATTTGATTTGTTGGATTCTTGACCGCTCCTCACTAAACCAGCAAATTATTAAACAGCCGGTCATTATAAGAATAAACAATGATTGAAAATAGAATGAAATTTGATTTCGTTAACAAACGTTAAAAGTTAATATAAATCCATTATATATAGTGGTCTATTGACCAAATTACTTCTTTCAGTTAATTAATCATTTTACGTAAGGTTTTGGTTGAAATGAAAAAAGTTAGTGCCAAGAGCGGGGTTCGAACCCACGACCTTCGGCTCAACACGCCGCTGCTCTTATGTGACTTCGATAGATCAAGTGGTTAGAGGAGCGGCGTATTGAGCCAAAGATCGTGGGTTCGAATCCCGCTCATAACACAAACTTTTTAATTTCAACCAAAACCTTACATAAAAAGATTAGTTAATATAAATGTTAATTTCAATTTTTAAAACTCAAATAAATTTAATTCTTTGTCATTTTGCTCTCTCTCTCTCTCTCTCTTTCTCTATCTATCTCTCTCTCTCACTCTTTCTCTCTCTCTCTATCTATCTATCCGTCTATCACTCTCTCTCTCTCTCTCACTATTTCTCTCTCTCTCACTCTCTCTATTTCTGTCTGTCTCTCTCTCTCTCTCTCTCACTCTTTCTCTCTCTCTCTCTATCTATCTATCCGTCTATCACTCTCTCTCTCTCTCACTCTTTCTCTCTCTCTCGCTCTCTCTCTTTCTGCCTGTCTCTCTCTCGCTCTCTCTCTCGCTCTCTCTCACTCTTTCTCTCTCTCTCTCTATCTATCTGTCTATCTATCTGTCCATCTCTCTATCTATCTGTCCATCTCTCTAGCTATCTGTCTATCTATCTCTCCATCTCTCTGTCTCTGTCTCTCTCTCCTTCTCTATATTTCTCTATCTCTATTTTTTCCATATAAAATCTGTATTTAAATTTAAATGGAATATACAAATAAATTGTTGAAAGATTACAGTTTGTAATAAAGGGCACAAAATCATAAATAATTAATTACTAATTATTATTATTAATTATTTCTTTTTCAGCAAAATTTTATTTGTACTTAATTACAATATACAAACAATAAAGTAATGAAATAACATATTTGCATAAAAATTAATGTATATATTTACATAAAGACAAAGAAAGGGAGAGAATGAAAGGGAAAGGGGGGAG
The DNA here is from genome assembly GCF_000648675.2 of Cimex lectularius. Taxonomy (NCBI): domain Eukaryota; kingdom Metazoa; phylum Arthropoda; class Insecta; order Hemiptera; family Cimicidae; genus Cimex; species Cimex lectularius. The sequence goes on from NW_019394229.1 coordinate 235,049, forward strand.
AAAGAAGTGACGAAATTAATCGATATATGTATTTAATACCCATAATTTACCTATTAATTACACTTTTAATGTAAGGTATTTTTTATCGCTTTATGAGCTTTTTCATCTCTCCCAAGACCTTAGATTAAAAGTATAATATAATATCGTCAGTGTACGATTCCGTTGATTATTTCATTATATTTCGTCTGGAGGGGGGAAGAGTTGTGTGAAAAGAAGAGCCGAGGGCTACGGTGGAAATCGAACCCGCGACCGCTGGCTATACGAATCTATCACGCTGACCACTCGGTCTACTGCAGTCTCCAATTTAAGGTCTTGGTTCAGATGGAAAAGAAGAAAGAATAAATCCTGAGTGTACGATATTTAAAAATATGAAAAAAAGATAATGATAAAGAATGACAAAAAAGAAATATGACAAAATTCGAAAGGTAGTAGGTTGAAATGAGGAGTTGGTGTACGATTGGATCCAAGTCATGATAGCTCAAGTGGTGAAGGCCGACGGTTCAAATCACGCTAGTTACACTACCTTTTTCATGTCAACCAAGACCTTAGACTAAAAGTATGATTAATTAAAAGTATTTATTAAGTTAAGAAGTATCACAGTAAAGCATTTATTACTGCGCCCAATAAAGAAAGTGGGCGAGAGGGAGGGAGTGAGAGAAAGTGAGAAAATGAGAGGCAAAGAGGGAGAGAGTGTGAGAGAGAGAGAAAGCGTTAGGTGTAAAGAAAGTTCGTGACAATACCTAGTTGCAACGAATAAGTTAGTATTTGTGTAGTAAGTAACTGAATACGATAATAAGTGAGAAAAATAAAAAGGGAAAGAGATAGATAAATTAAAAGAGAAAAAGTGTATGTGTGTATGTGCGTGGGTGAGGTATGTACCTGCCGGTTCAAGTGTGTATGGTTGCAATCATTTGGTCATTGACGTTTGGTTTTTGTGTGTGTTTGTTTGTTGGCGAATGAATAAGAAATTAATGAAGAACAATTAGTATTTAGTTTAAAAAGTAAAAAAAAAGTCCGAAAAGCGATGTCCAGACAATTTGATCTCTTTATTATAACATTGCCACAATACTGTAATATTATATACACATAACATTTTTCATGATTACATTTCTTTGATAAAAATACCATAAATCAGTGTTGATACAATGTTAAGATGTTAAACAACCAAACATTTATCAAAAACACTATAGACAAGAAGAGGATAAGTGTAAGAAGATGACAAGATAATAAAATCTTCATTTAATGTAAGGTATCGCATCTCAAGTGCTTCTTTCTTACTCTAATGTCATAAACGTGTCGGCTGTTTGTGGTTATCGGCCGGTCCTCCCACGTGGGCAACACAATGGTATTATCATAAGGGGTTCGGCGCGGTATTATCTATCACAATGTTCTAGTTTTTGTATACAATGGGCTCGGGGAGGACGTCGGCGTCGGAGGAAGGATCGTCCGTAATTGACGCGTGGGCTCAATGCGTCAACCGGGGAGGACAAATCAGATGTATCGGCAACCGTTCGATCTAGACACACGCCCGATTTTATTCCGGGCATTTTTCCACCTTCAAATAAGAAATTGTCGGATGGCTTTATTGGCAAGTTTCTTTAGAAGGAAGACGGTGTTGAGAACCTTTGCCCCTAAAAATGCATCCCGCAAGACACGCAAGCTCGACTTTCTGAACTCAGTGCCTACTCGTCCATCTTACCTTACAATGTCCTATTTTCTTCAATACTCAAAACTCTTTTTAAAAAAAATCGCTTAAAATTACATACAATTTCTTCCCTTCTACTGTATAATCAATGATTAATATTTTTATAATCTCAAATTAATTAAAATCAATAAAAACCATCAACGAGGTTACAACCCATGGCAGTATTCTTTCAGCAACCTCTCAGCGACATACAGGACACCACGTTGAAGAAATTGATACTGGAAAAAAATCACATCAGAACGAACTATACAGAGTGTCCCGTGGACAGATGTAAATACGTCTGTATTCGTTATCAATGCCAAACTGGACTAAAAGTACCTATTGTCCCAAGTCTGTTTCTTAATCATAATCGAGATGTTTTACTTTCCATGTTATTTTAACTTTTCACAACTTTATTTCATTAAATCCCGAGTATGTTATAAAATGTTACCATGCATTTAATTCCATCAATAAAATACATTGTAAACATTATCTAGTTCATTTGTCAATTTATTGAAACCTTATGGACAAAAATACAAAATTATTACGAAAATAACCTTTTTTAAGTTCACAGAGTTCTTTTCTAAAATTTACATAAGATTTTCTCAAAACTATAAATACTGATCATGCATACAGAAAAGTTGCCTCTAATGATTAATTGTAAGCAAATGTACGAAATTTTGCAATGGCCAGTTCATCAATCAAAATCAACATTTAATTGATTAAAAAAATTGGTTTTTCGGTGAGAAATTAATAAAAAAATAGTCATTAAGATTTTGAAACTTTTACTAAAAACAATGAGATTAATACAAAGTAAATGAAAAAGACTTTGGCACAAAATTGAACATAGGAAAAAGCAAAAACGTTCTATAAATTAAATTAAATGTTCAATATTGCAAAATGTCCACTACTATTTGAAAATGTAAACTAAAGAAAGTGCTCTTTCTATTGGTTAATCATATTTACAGTAAGATTAACGTTAATTACGAGATAAAAGGGATTTTTTGGAATAACGTTGTGAAATATGCAAGTAAAGCGAAATATCTCGTACGAAATTGAGAATCAGATTTTCGACAATAGGGACTTTTTAGTTCAATTCGACATGTTGGATAATTCCCTGCAATGTTAGCGTCTGTTCACGGGACACTTTAGATATGGAAGAAATATATTGGAGATTAAAGAATATGGCTCAATAAGAAAAGATCTTGTGGAGAAATATTCACACTCAGAAGATACACAGGAAGAACGTAAAGATGAATTCTAAAGATTGATTATGACGTGAAATACTTTGTTAGCTTACATTGGACAAGTAATAACAGTATAAAACAGCAATGAAGACACGCAGTTTGTTGTGAATTAAATGCTTTAATATCCTTAATTCCATCTTAATAAAAATCCATTACAGTTTGTGGTCCGATCGACCAATTAACCTTTTTCAACTAATTAATATTTATGAAAGGTATTGGTTGAGATAAAAAAGTCAGTGTCATATGCGGGATTCGAACCCACGACCTTCAGCTAGGTTGAGATGTGAACGAAAACTCTCCGTGGCCATTTCATTTGTCGCCGAGAATCATATGAAAAAGGTAAAAAGGAGGGAAAATTCGAAAGGTGGGCTGAAATGGGAAGTTGGTGTCCGAGTGGATTTATTTAGCCGGAGGTCGTGGGTTCGAATACCGCTCGTGAAACTGACTTTTTTATCTCAACCAATACTTTTCATAAATATTACTAAATAGAAATGATTGTTTGGAGATCGTGAGATGCAGTCTGCTATGATGTAGGTTAGAAAAACATTATCTTTATATGCCAATGTTTATAAATCCTAGGCCCTGATGGTGTTCTCAATAAAGATCGAAACATTGGCACGATAAAGAAAACGTTTTTCTGACCTACATCTCACCAGACCGCATCTCACGATCTTTAAATTATCATTAATTAACGGTCACTAAATATTACACACTTCTTAATAACAATAGGATATTTTATTCAGATTCAAAATCTCATCAACATTCTCAACACCACACAACAGTGACGCGACTACACAGAAAACACACACTTTGAGTGAGTACAAATGCTTCAATTAAATCTAACAGGTCTATATTGTGTAAATTCCAATAAATATCTTATACGTATTTATATAATTTAAACAATGTTCATTCATCCCAATCCCTGGAGAATATCTCAATAAAGATCAAAACGTTTACAAGGTAAAGAAAATGTTTTTCTCACCTACATCACACCAAATCGCATCTCACGGTCTTATAACATCATCATATAAAATATCATTAATTAACAGTCACTAAATATTACACATTTCAGATAACAAAGTTGACCTAGTCGTATGGGGAGGAGCCTCTGCAGTTATAAGAGACGAGATAAGTTGAAAGTGTCCTAAGAGAATATCACAGAAAATCTCCTCTAAGTTTTCTTATACGCATAAAAATAAAATTATTCAGAAGCTGACGTAACAGTTTGACCTATCGCCGGTGGCCGAACTGCAAAACGCAGGGCCGTTTTCCGACCTTGTAAGAAGACCATTGGACATCACAGGATGCTATTTTCTTGTCAGGGCAGGTATGACGATTCTTTTCAAAGTTCGAGGCATATCTGCTAAAACGCCGGCGAGAACTAGAAGAATTGCGAAAGTGCCACGCCCAAGGACATGCAACACCGTGACCTTTAGTTGGGCTAGAGCTGGTTTTATTTTTCCTCCCCCTCTTTGCCCTGATGAAACATCCAATCACTCCGTTGCATATTTATGCCGGCGAGAACGGCATTACAATTTCCCGGTTTGTACAAATCATATGTTTATAACGATCAGCTGTAACGTATAGAGTGGCATCCCTTGTTGATTATATTTATATCAACGGGGAAAATTTCACAGAATAGGTGAAGAAATGCCAGAACGCTTCTGTATTAAAAGCGTTCTAGAATCGGTTGTCCCGGGATTGAAAAGAATCTTCATTCGTGAAGATCTTGAACCTTCGATCTCATCGGGTTTGGCAAATGTTACTAGGCCAACCGATATGAGGCGATGATTACAAGCAAAACTTCTACATAAAACGATCCAATGCTATCTCATAATTAAAATAACTGTTGACCAGGATAAATATGGCCAAAGAGAATCCATCAAAATCGGAGATGGAAGAAACGTGGCAAGAACAAATTGACACTAATTAACATAAATCTTTAAATATATATTATATAATATATATATTATATATATATATATATATGTATACAATTTCAGGAGGTGTTTGTACTCTCCATATGAAACAAAAACCTTCCTATAAACCCCTGTACAAATCTCAACGGTAAAGAAGTAATTTCAGGTTTTGTGTGTTTTTTAATTTTTCGAGGTCCATTAAATTGCTTATAAATTTCAGAATTGCTGTCTGTAGAAAAATCTGGTTTGTTCCACCTGAAACAGCGTTAAATTTGCTGTAAGGAAACCTATTTGCAACTTCAGAAAAACAAAAATGAGAAAAATTGAAAAATGATAAAAAGGAGGGAAAACTCAAAAGGTGGGGTTGAGATGGGAAGTTAGTGTCCGAATGGATCGAGCTGAAGTGGTAGAGCAGCGGAGTATCTAGCCGAAGATCATGGGTTCGAATCCCGCTCGTGCCACTGACTGTTTTATCTCAACTAAAAACCTTAATTAATTGTAATTATTAATTGGTCAAGCGGACCACGAAATTAGTGAATTTAAAAACAAAAATGTTGAAATTTGGAATATTTATATGATTTTAATATATATATATATCCATAATCATGTTGCATAGCAAGATTGGGCTCATAAATGGAGTTTTGAGCCAAACAATCAGTGCAGTCTTTTAAATTTATGTGACTTTGACAAGCAGGATTATGGCAGGAAGAGGCTAAACAGGCTCCTTACATTTCCAAGAATTGTCCTATCTAACGCATAAAAAGCAGGAGCATTATCTTATTGAAGAATTGCATTTTCTTTTCAATAATTCATACATTTTATCGACTTAGGTCCATTAAATTGCTTATAAACTTCCGAATTATTGCCTGTAGAAAAATCCGGTTTGTACCACCTGAAAGAACGTTAAATTTGCTGTAAGAAAACCTATTTGCATTGCAGAATTGAGTAAACAATTCTGCACCAAAAATTCAGAAAAAACAAAAATGTTGAAATTTGGAATATTTATATGATTTTAATATATATATATATTTGTTAATCATAATCATTTTGCATAGCAAGATTGGGTTCATAAATCGAGTTTTGAGCCAAACAATCAGTGCAGTCTTTTAAATTTATGTGACTTTGACAAGCAGGGTTATAGGCAGGAAGAGGTAAACAGGCTCCTTACATTTCCAAGAATTGTCCTATCTAACGCATAAAAAGCAGGAGCATTACCTTATTGAAGAATTGCATTTTCTTTTCAATACTTCATACATTTTATCGACCCCCTGTGCATAATTGAAGTATGAAGCACTGTGTTTATCCCTTCAATCTGGAATAAATTCAATAAGTTATGGGTATAATTTATATTGTAGTGACATACTCAAGTCTCTTAAAGTCGTGTTAGGAAATGGAAATGTATTTTAAAAACCGATAAGAATATATTATCCGTGAAGAACTAGTTAAACGTCTTGAATCATGTTCTAGTTATCATTTTGAAGAAGGTTGCGCCATAGTTTTTCCCTTACTTTTCTTATTTTTGACCTCAATCGATCTGATTTAACGAAGGAAAGGAACGACTGCCAAGATCACGTCGGTGACATTTGGGTGTCAAACCGTCGTTAGCTTGAGATGACTTGTGTCGCAACAGGGTACCTGAGCACAGTTGTCAACCGTTTTGCGATTTAGACTCCCTTGGAAAAAAAAGGCAATGATGTAGTATCCGTGGGTAAAGATTACGCCCGTTGCGAAAGCGACCGCACGGTACATCGCCGAGAAAGCATGACATAACTTTGCAAATATTCAACATTTCATAACCCTGGCAATGACACTGTAGATACACTTTCTAAACTAATTCGATTATATTTGTTGCATAAAATGTTAGTCATGATCCATGATATGAATGAATCAAATTGAAATTGCATTAAGCATAAAAATATTTGGAAAAAAAGTAAACAGTTTCCATTCTGCAAATCAATACAACAAATGAACAATGTAACTCTTTTTTATTTCTTGTTTCCAATTTTCATCCAGTTTCAGTTATTTTCTAATCGCTTATGAAAAACAGAATTTATAATTTGTAAATCTGTTTGTTAATTGATGATGATGATGATCATATGATCATATCACAATATGATAATGTTTCCTAACCAAAGTCGAACGTATATTTTATTCTGAATAAAAGAAGGAGTGGTAGGTTGAGTTTGAAAAATGGTTCAAGGGTGAGTGGATGTTGTAAAATAACATAGTGTATATAACGTATGCACATGACTCTCAATAAATACTTCAATCTGAAAAACTTTGTGGCAAAAAATGACTGGAAAATTAAAATTACAAAAAAATTGGTCAGATGCCTATCCTAGGGTATGGTCCCTCTCTTGGTAAATTCACTCTCTTTAATTCCGTGTGGCGATCTATTCTTTGTTATGCTGGTCAAATTTGAGGTTTTCAACATGGCGATCACGTAGAAAAAGTGGTGAAATATTTTATAAACAACTGTTATTATTCCGATAGAAATAGTTGTTTTTATTTTTACCCACAGACTCGACTTCAACTGTGTACATAAAATCCATTAGGTTTCGTGGTCCGGTTGACCAGAAGAATTCTTTTCATTTAATTAATCTTTAAGTAAGGTATTGGTCGAGATAAAAAAATCAGTGTCACTAGCAGGATTCGAACCCACGACCTTCGGCTAAATACGCGGCTGCTCTACCACTTGAGCTATCATGATATCGATCCATTCGGACACCAACTTCTCATCTCAACCCCACCTCTTGAATTTTCCCTCCTTTTTGCCATTTTCCAAATGTCGTGTAATCTATTCGATTCTCGGTGACAAATGAAATGGCCACGGAGAACTTGAATGAAGTATTCTTCATTTTGCTTATTAAATCCATTAGGTTTCGTGGTCCGATTGACCAAATAAATTATTTTCAAATAATTAATCTTTAAGGAAGGTATCAGTTGAGATAAAAAAAGTCAGTGTCACGTGCGGGATTCGAATTGAAAGGCAAAAAGAAAGGAAAATTCAAAAGGTGGTGTTGAAGAAGTTGGTGTCCGAATGGATCGAGATCACGATAGTTCAAGTGGCAGCGCAGCGGCGAATTTAGGTGAGTTCGAATCCCGCCCGTGACACTGACTTTTATATCTCAACCAATACCTTGCATAAAGATATATATATACATACATAAAAATTGGTTATCCTTTCCACCGTTTTCCCAGAGTTACACCGTACTAATATGTCATTAATTGGAAGAGAAATTCTCCTTGGATAATTCTTCTTTTTGGCCAGAATTCTATGACAGGATTATGCCGATACTCCAACGACCGCAAAGATGATTTAGAACAAAATTTGGAAAAAAAATTAAAATTAAAAGATAAAATTTCTATATTATAAATAATTTATATAATTAATTAAAATCATAATAAATCAATATGCCATTGTTCACCTAAAACCTCTCTTTATGTCCTGTCTCACATTTGGACAATCCTAATTTCAAAAGAGAATCATAAATTACATATATCGATAAAGCGTTGATATGCTGAAAATAAGACCATCATTGATGGAATTTTCGCTTTCTAATTATCGTAACGTTTTATGCTTGATTTCCGATTAATTTAAAAAAATCGAAAACCTAGTCGAATTTTATAGCGTTCTGAACATATTCCATTTTGAAATTTGCGGAACCCGGGAGGAACCTTTTCGTGGCATTCCTTCCGAATCTCTGTCCAAATCTTTGATGACTTTCAATTAATCGCCGTTTTCACCGGTGAACGGTTCTAACTCACTTCCTGTCGACGTGTAGGGCTTTTTTCCTTCGTCAAATGGCAGATAAGAAGAATTAAATTTCGACACTCGGAATACTTTCGACTCGATTAAAATTATATTTGCTTTAAGTTGTCCAAATCGACTAATACAAAGTGGTCAAAACCGTGTACTGCATTTTTGAAAGACAGTGATAAAATGACGAGATTCATATTTTTTATATAATTAATAACAATTTGGAAGAAACATGTTGGTTATGCCTACCCGTTTTGCCATTTTTCAAGTCACGCTAATTAAGTTAATTGGCTTTACTTTGGGACACCAATTATTGGTGTAAGAAATAAGTAATTGGGTCCCCATATACAGGAAAATGATGCCACCAAAAATCCACGTATATAATTATCTCCGCCTTTTAATAATTATCTTTATTGATTTATTCGATACTTGACGCAGAATATTTCACATTATAATAATGGGTGGATCAAACAAAATATTACTTTTAAGAAGAGATATGATAAAGTCGCAAGCCAGAGCGAAATGGTTATAATTAAATAATTTTAAATAATAATTAAAGTACGAGATTGTCAGATCTTAACCCACATAAATCTAACCTTCAAAAATTCGTTCAAAATATCGGAAAAGGAAATTGCGGTCGTCTAACCTCGCTCTCGGCATTACAAAGAAAGCGGTGCAAATCAGTTGTAGAAAAGAACGCTTAACCAATAAACGATTGGCCATAACTAGGTCATTTTCCTCTCAACCATATATCAGTCTCGTTCCAACTTAAAGTTCACCTTTGAACTGCATTGCGTTGTCCTAGTAGAATAAAATATTTTGAATGATCACATCCACCCAATCATACAAATTTATAAGCATTTCCCATTGGAACGTGGTAAAAAATACGCAGGTTGACATAATGCAAAAAGATGTCTACTGTCAAATAACTGTAAGATAAGTACGTCGGATACATCATTTGCCTCTATTGGCTTAAGTTGTAGACTAGATCGCGGAGAAGTACCGTATGAATACAGATATATAGAAAGGCACACAGTTGAATATATAGCCAGAGATATATTTTATTAAAGATATAAAAATAAAGAGAGAAAAAATTAACGAGGGCGAGTTTGAAATTGTGGGGTAAATCAAGAAAATATTTTAGGGTGCATTGATGGAGGATTAGGAGAGAAAAGAGAGAAAGAAAGAAGGTGAAGAAAGCAGAGGGACAAGGGAGGGAGTTTTATGTTATAGCTTATGAAATATGAGTTTTGTTTACTCTCTTTCTTAACCCTTGTAAAACTTCTTTTATTCTTCTTTCTTTTTCAATCATTGGTTTCCTTCCATTTTTGAAACTTCTTAAGAAATAAATTATTATGAACAACAATGACCTCACTGGAATTAAGTATAATTTTTCGGTATGAATTTCCACATCAACAAGGCTTTTGGGAAAAAATCTGCGAACGAAAGGATTGTTTACTCGTGGTTTTCAAGGTTTTCTGGGTGGCAATTTTGAACTTGACAGCGAGGAACGAGATAGGCCGAAAACCAAACTGGATAAGCACTGCTGAGGGAAGTGGTTGAGTCGTTTCCTTCAAAAAGCACTGTGGAATATGCCAAAGAACTGGGCGTAGGTGCTACGACCGTTTCAAGGGATTTAAAAGAAATTGGAAAATGAAAAAATTTGATAAATGAGTACCACACGAATAGTCTGAACCACAGAAAGACAATCGTTACGGAACTTGTTCTTCGCTTATACTGCAAAATCACAATGAACCATATTTGAACCGGGTTCTCCCTTGTGATGAAAAATGGGACCTGTCCGACAATCAGACTAGGTCAGCTCAATGCTTGGATAGAAATGATTCGCCAAAGCAGATGACAAAGTCAAGCCTGCACCCAAAAGTTTGCTGGGGTGGTTTGATCCATTTTAATTTTTTAAACCCTGGTAAAAAAATCACTGCGAACTCGTATTGCCAAGAGAGGACATTTTTTATTAGAAACCCCGAGAAAAACATTTCGGTTTGGTAAATAGAATGGGATACGATTACTAATTATTTTCAAATAATTAATCTTTAAGGAAGGTATCAGTNGTAGGACCTTGAAAAATGAAATCACTTCAAATGAACTACGATTCCTCTACTCATCCACGACAACGCTCTTCCTCACGTTTCAAGAATGATAATGCAAAAACTTCAAGAGCTAAAAGTTGAAGTTCTTCCACACCCACTATGTTCATGTGACCTATCGCCAACAAACTTCCACCTTTTTTCTGTCGTGAACCGTTTTCGACCAAATAAAATTTTTCAAACTGGATATGCTCTCAAAACAGGAATCGAAGAATTCCTTACATCTCGAACTTTTACGAGAAAGGGGTGAAAAAGCTTACAGCTCGTTGGGAGAAGTCAACTAATGGAGAATATTTTGATTGATTAAAGAGCTATTTATCGTACGGATTCCAGTTTTATAATAGTACCCAATTACTCACATTCCATACGGTACAACCGACGTAATACGTTTACCAATGACTGAATCAATACGAGGAAACAGAAGAAAGAATAACAAAATTCTATTACAAATATAGCAATAAATCTAATATCGGGTTGTCCGGAAAATAATGCAGGATTTTAAGTTTTCATTAAAAAAAATCTATATAAAATATTCTGTTTACGTTTACAGGATTACTCATTTGTATGAATGTCAACACTTATTAATCCTCTTCCAAATGATATTGTTTGTTTACCTCTGTAGCATTCCGCTACTTGGAAATAATTCAGTCATCCTTATAATGTCAAAGCGAGAATTTCGTACGATTTTCTTTTACGAGTTTAAACTCGGCCGAAGCGGAGCCCAAACGGCTAGAAACATTAACCAAGTCTGGGGCGAGGGTTGTGTTAATGAGTGCACTGTGCAAAGGTGGTTTAAAAAATTTCGGGAGGGAGATTTCAGCCTTGAAGATGAAGAAGGTCGTGGAAGGCCTTCCTCTCTTAATGATGATGTTCTGCGATCAGTGGTGGAAGAAAACCCCAAAACAACTGTTCGAGAACTTGCAGAGCAACTCAAAGTCAGTAAAACGACCGTCGCTGACCACCTCAAGGCGATTGGAAAAGTGAAAAAACTCGAAAATTGGGTTCCACACTCATTAAACGATCGCCAAAAAAATCAGCGCTTTGATGTTTGTGCATCACTTCTTTGTCGAAACAAAAATGACCCATTTCTGGCCAGAATTGTTACATGTGACGAAAAGTGGATTCTCTACGATAACACTAGACGTTCTGGACAGTGGCTCGACAAAGGAGAAGCTCCAATACATTTTCCAAAGCCCCCAACTCATCAAAAAAAGGTAATGGTTACGGTATGGTGGGCTTCATTTGGTTTAATACACTACAGCTTCTTAAATCCTGGCGAAACCATCAATGCTGAATCATACTGTAACCAAATTAATACCATGCATCAGAAATTGGCAGTAATGAAGCCCTCTTTGGTCAATCGGAAAGGGCCCATTTTGTTGCATGACAACGCTCGACCACATGTGTCACGTGTAACGTCACAAAAATTATTGGAGCTTGGCTATGAAACTTTGCCTCACCCACCCTACTCTCCGGACCTCTCGCCTACTGACTACCATTTTTTTAGACACCTGGACCACTACTTACAACACATAATATTCAAAAATCAAACGGAACTGGAAAATGCATTTATTGACTTTATCAATTCTAAAAATTCTGAATTCTACTCAGACGGAATTAATAAGTTACCAACACGTTGGGAGAAATGTATTGAGAGTATGGGAAATTATTTTGATTAAAGAACATTGCTTTAAAGTAACTAGTTTCTTTTTTTTTGTTTAATACCAAAATCCTGCATTATTTTCCGGACAACCCAATAAATAAGAAATAAATTATCACTGGATCGCCTTTCGAAATATTGGCTCAGAAAAAAAAAACGACAGTAAAATCTGACTGTCCAATTTAAAAATACTTAGTATGTTCCTGTTTTATACCGATCGCCGATTTTATTGAGATTTTATTATGAGAACTGGTCACAAGTTGTATAAGCAATAAAAAAAGTAATTAAATAAAATTAGGTCAGTTTTGTTTTATAGAAATTGAACGGGGTGAGGCTTGAAACGCTGGTTGATAAATCCGGCAATAATTTTCCTATACTTTTTTTCATCATCCTTTATCTCGTGGCGTTTTGGCCAAATGTGTCTAAACTTTTCCCAGATGTGAGAATTCATGTTCTTATCTATTATAAGCACACCTAAAATATTTATTAAAACGGTTTTCTTGTATGAACTGATTACACTTATTATAGTTGATTATAACTAATAGAATTGAAATGCAGAGAGGGACGAGAGGGGGAGTGACTGAGTGCTAGCATTAAAACGCCAATTTGTTTTCATATTAAATATTTAATTAGCATAATTTAAAACAAAAGAATACCTCCACTTTCCGTGCTTTGGGAATGTGCGCTATTCTTAACTGCATCTTAGTCGTGACTGAGGCCGGATGGAGCTGATAGAAGCTGAAGAAATGCCAACGTTTTCTCCGCAAAGTTGATCTCTGTCGATTGTATTTTGTATTTTCCTTGAATGGTTAACGTTAATTGAGTTGGATTCTGGCTGTAAATAAGATTCAAGGGACACATGGCGACCCTGCCTTTATTTGGATATACCTTCGTGCTTTTGTCGAACGAAGAATCACGTTTATCAAACAAAACGATATCTGAGAGGAAACAAATTCTCTTCGGAATTATTTTTTTTTTTTTTTGACATTTGTATTTTACGATGTTTGTAAGATGTTAACTCGTGTTAACTCGAATAGAGAAATGTCCAGCAAGATCTTTCTTTGCATGTTAAACGTTAATTTTCCGCAATGCTGCGCGTGGCGATTGGTAGAACCAAACAGTCCTTGATGGCGTTTTTTGGGGTTTTCTTTTAAGTTAAATTATAAGATGACAGAGGTTAATAAAAAAGGAAAATTATTTATCTCTTATTTTATTAGGTTATTTTTTCAACAAATGTGCAAAGAATTGGATCTATTGCAACTATAACAACTGTAATTTATATTTCATTTGCCTTTTTCGTAGGACCTTGAAAAATGAAATCACTTCAAATGAACAAAAATCCCTCTCTCAGCCAACAATCAATTTTAGCAATCGCATCACAACATCGCAGCACTTTGGGTTGTAATTAGAACTTCTTCCACAGCAAGCATACATGCAACACATTTCACATAATTAATCTACGCCCAAGACAATAGGGGAATTCACAATATTTGTAAAATGTTAACTCGTGTTAGCTCGAATGTCCAGTAAGATCGTGAACGCCCCCTTCTTGTCTTAGCATGTTAAACGTTAATTTTTCGGCAATGCTGCCCGTGTCGATTGGTAGAACAAAAAATAAAGCTATAATAGTCCTTGAAGGCTTGTTGTTGTTTGTTTTGGTTTTCTTTTGTGTTAAATTGTAAGATTCCATAAGTTAATAAAAAAGGAAAATTAATCAATTCTTTCATTCAAAATGCTACCTATGCACTCGAAAAGTACTAACGAATGACACGCTTCAACTCGTGCCAACGTACCTAACTTGTATCCTAATGTCTTACAGCCTACAACTTTATAGGATATTGGATGTATGTATTATGAATGACAGTATAAGGACAGGTCAGAAATTAACAAAAGAAATACATTGGTTCGATTTAATTAATGCTTATTTAAGAATAAAAATACATGTAAACAAAAACAGCTGTTAAATTCATGGCTGCCATGTACGCCCTAGCGGATAGCAATGTGACTACATTTTCGACCTAACACCTCACATTGGCTCTGGCCTGTTAGATCGAGCAATGTTAACTAGCAGATTCTTACGACGTGTCGCGTCTAAGTAATCACTTTTCTCGATCTAACAGGTCCTAACAGACTGAACAGGGTTAACACAAAGATCGTGAATACCCCTATTCTTTTCTATGAACTTCGTCTTCCTTCTGTTATCGTCTAAATGAAACTATTACAGAAAACATACCTGTATTTGTTGAAAATAAATCCAAATTACCTATGCAACATTCAACACGAAGATGATACTGCAAATGTAAAATATTTCTTATTGTATTAAAAAAGAAAAGTTGTTGTAACCCTCAAAGATCAACCCAAGATGGAGGGTCAGTTCTAAAGCTCTGGACCGAGGTCTAACATGAAAAAATGAACTAAATACCATTGGAAATTACAACTGAGACTTGTCTTTTCCGCTGGTCCGCCGGTGTACAAATTGGACATAGCCAAAACCGGCCGCTTCTTAAACTAGGCTTCTTCGATCTGGCCAACTTTCACTGGGACAAGTTCCTTTTAAAGCTTGCGTATCGCCGTGAGCTATTAATTAATGTATAATTAATGCCAATTAGACGAGGGAAGAATACCTTACACGACGCTCGATCCTTTATTGGTCAACCAAGCGGGGTTTCGTTTTTTTCTAACTGTTGCTTTGGACCTGAACCACAAGCTAAACAAAATGAATACCCGTACACCATTCGTATAGGGAAAGTTAATTCCCTTCCAACTCTACTTATTTTGACCTTTTTGGCAAAATTCCCAATAATTTTATCTAGCTCTCCAGGATAGTGGGAAAGGAATAGGGGATTAAGTATATCAAATAATAAGTAACGAGGACCGCCTTTTATGTAACCTAATTGGTTATGTTTAGTTCAAATAACAGGTGTATACATAGATATTGATTTCTGACCGCGTTAATGAAAAAAAATGAATTATAAAAAAATTAGCAGCTTTGAAGAGGTTTGAAGCTTTGACAAGAAAAGTGGCCCGAAATGCATAAGCGAATGAAATATAAGGCATATAAAAAATCGGTGTAAATGATCTTCGCCTTCCTTATACACATACTGATTTCGACCGACACCCATATGCTTGGAAGGGTTTACGATGAGCCACTAGTAGTAGGGTCAATAGCAACTGAGCAAATACCCTCAAGACGGGGAACCAATGAATCCTATATTACGTTATGCAATTGTGAGAAAGAAACTACCCCTCATATTATATTTTCTTGTGAAGCACTCGCTAAATTGAGAAATAATCTATCAGTTAAGTAGTAAAAACCTGTTGTTCCTAAAAGAAGCTTATACACAATTAAACATAACTAAAGAATGTATTACTCGGAGATCGTGAGATGTGCTCTGGTGTGACGTAGGTTTGGAAAGACGTTTTCTTTATCGTGCCAACGTTTCGATCTTTATTGAGATCATCTTCAGAGCTCAAAGAGTTTGTTTTCTGTGAAGATATGGTCAGCCACACCAAACCATTCTATAACTTACATTGAATGTTCAATGTTGCAATTGTCCACCGCTATTTGAGAAAGTAAGCTAAAGAGGGTGCTCTGTCTATGATTAATCCGATTTACATTAAGATTAACTCAATTATATTTCGTGGTCTGATTGACTAAATTACTTCTTACAACTAATTAATCTATTTATGTAAGGCTTTGGTTGAAATGAAAAACCTAGTGACACGAGAGGGAATCGAACCCACGACCTTCGGCTGAGTGGGTTCGAACCCCGCTCGTGACATTAACTTTTTCATTTCAACTAAAATCTTACACAATTAGATTAATTAATTGAAAGTAAGATGAACGTTAATTATGAGGTACAAGGGACTTTATGGAGTAAAGTTGTGAAATGATGAAGTAACTTGAAATGGGAAATATCTCGAACAGAATTGAGAATCAGATTTTGGACAATAAGGACTCTTTAGTTCAATTCGACATGTTGGATAATCCCCGGCAATCTAAGCGTCTCTTAACGGGACACTTTACATACGGAAGAAATATATTGGAGATTAAAGAATATGGCTAAATGAGAAAAGGTCTTTTGGAGAAATATTCACACTCGAAAATCAACAGGAAGAACGTAACGGATTCAAAAGAAGGATTATGATGTGAAATATTTTGTAGCTTACAATGGACAAGTAATAAGAATATAAAAAAAATAATGAAAATACTCAGTTTGTTGTGAATCAAATGCTCTAATATCTTTAATTCCATCTTAATAACAGTGATTATTTGGAGATCGTGAGATAAAGTCTTGTGTGATGTAGGTTTCAGAAAAACATTTTCTTTATCGTGCCAACGTTTCGATCTTTATTGAGATCATCTTCAGGGCCTTGTGTTGTCTGCATTTCAGCAAACATGTTCTCTGGTTGATAGCCGATGCGAGTTTCTTCATGATGAAAGTGCGTGGTGATTAGTGACCGTTAGTCGATGATTATTCGGAAATCGTGAGATGCGGTCTGGTGTGAGGCTCTGAAGATGATCTCAATAAAGATCGAAACGTTGGCACGATAAAGAAAATGTTTTTCTGAAACCTACATCACACCAGACCGTATCTCACGATTTCTGAATAACTATCGATTAACGGTCAATAATCACCACACATTATCTTTATATTGCAAATGTTTATAAATCACAGGCCGTGATGATGATCTCAATAAAAATCGAAACGTCGGCACGATAAAGAAAATGTTTTTCTAAAACCTACGTCTTACCAGACGGCATCTCACGATCTTTAAATAATCATTAATTAACGGTCACTAAACACCACACGTTACTAAAGAAATAGGAAAATTTCACTAAAAAGTACAATGGGCCACGGCTTAGTTGTAGTGGTAAGAACATAGGGCGCACTTTATGGATAACTACTACTATATGTTCGTTTTGCCTAATGTACTGGACTTTAGAAAACAACTGAAATGTACTAATAGATGCGGCACACGAATACTTCGGACCTAACTACTACTACTAACTACTAGTACTACTACTGGACTACTAACCTCATCTTCTTTATTCTAGTTAATGTGCAATATGATGTATGTAAAATAATATGAATATTTATCAAATTCCTACGAATACAGAAATAAAGGCTTCATATTTGTACTAAATTTACACTTAATCACCCAAGCCATTACCATATAGAGATTTATTACAAATTCACAACGATGCAAAAGTTATAATTGATAAATCTGTGAAAGCACGTCCAAAAATGCCTACCAAAACCCAGAAAAATTATTAATAGACATTCTCATTGGCACTAATGAAAAACATTTACATTATGGCAAAACGAAATGAACCGACATTGTGCTCGCCGGATTTTTTATAGTTATACTGCATAATTATATTCATATTATCCTAAAAGATTAGTCATGTTAAAACATCAATAATCGTCGAGAAACGATGCGATGTAATTGAAGTATCCTGTACTACGCTATTGTTGCTTAAAGAAGAAGTGATAAACTTGAAGTCTTCCTTTGTAAGTAATTAATTGATATGTACGTATTTTCATGATTCTTTATAGTTAAAATTGGTGTAATAAATCGTATATAGTCAATGAAATCTTACAAACATTTTTAATAAGCTGATATCGCAAGATAGGGTTGATAAATTATAGCATGGTGATTTTTACTGAACCCGTCACTTGAATTATTGTTATGCTGTAAATGAAGTACACCTAGTTGCGTGTATATCAATTCATGCGTTGAATTTTTTTGTCTTATAGCTGCGGCAACCACTTTGTTCCATGTTATTGATGGCGATTACCATCGTGGAGAGCCGGCTGGAGCTTGTATTACTCTCGACCCGCCGATGCATAAATCCGTGATTGAAGACTCGTAACAAACCCGAGGGACCTCCTAGTTCGTGCCTTGGGATAGGCCCTTGCTATATTGTATTTAGTCTGACGCGGATCTATTTCTACAACTCGTCATACGTTAGGCTTTCTATTCTCCGCCGGTCGAGGCCTCGATGCTCAATCGTGACTGGGACTTTACGATTTCCATTGCGACCCGTACGTCAAAACCACCTGGTGGTTCCTCGTAAATTAACGACTTTGAAAAGCATAGATAGAGTGAAAATGCTCTACGACGAAATTGAAAGAGCGTTGAATAAATATTCTTATAACCTGCCCCCAGTATGGATACATATATTTCATCACCTTAGTTACAACAAACACATCACAAATTATTTTATCACTATGGAGACATTTGTCATTATAATTTTTAAAATTTACAGTGTGCTGTTATTGCATAAAATTGTTGGCTCTATGGTATGTAAGGGCTTGTTTAACTTGAAAATGTATAAAATTTGATTGGTTATTAAACAGGTAATCATAATATTTTTACAATAAGAAAATTTTAATAATTAGTAGTCTGAATGTCCCGCTGTCTGTCTGGCTCTCTCTCTCTCTCTCTCTCTCTCTCTCTCTCTCTCTCTTTCTCTCTCTCTCTCTCTCTCTATCTATCTATCTATCTATCTCTATATCTCTCTCTCTATCTATCTATCTATCTATCTACCTCTAACAAAGTCAGCCTATGCTGGGTGCCAGGACACATGGGAGTAGAAGGCAATGAGAAAGCGGGCACCTTTGCAAGGAAAGAAGCTGTTACAACGTTGATGGAACGCGAATACTTCTGTGGCATAGGAACTCACACTATTTATGAGTATCTCAGGCAGAAGGACAAATAGAAAATGAAGGAACAATGGAATTCACTCATTGGACACAGGCAATCTAAGAATCTCTTAACAAATTTCGGATGAAAAGGAATTACAGAATGTGTCAAAGGAAGCAGGAATAAATTGCGAATCCTAATAGAATTCTTAACAGGACACTACAAGCCAAATGGTCACTTAAATAGATTGGAATAATTCAAGACGGTACGTGCAGATTCTGCAAAGAGGTAGAGGAGACACCACCAACACACCTACTAACAAACTGCGGTGCTACACACAGAAGTGCTTTGGGATGTACAATGTGACCGTAGAAGACCATAGAGCTTCCACCATTAAAACTGGGCCTATTAATCAAGTTTCTTGATGAAATAGGACTCACCGGTGTGCTTTAGGCCGAGAACGGGGGATAAAATAGCTCTTAAAGGGCGCGGTATATGACACCCCGATTATTACATCTGCATGTACATCTACGTCTACATCTCTCTTTCTCACTCTCCCTTCACACTCTCTCTCTCTCTCTCTCTCTCTCTCTCCCTCTCCCCCTTTTTTTTGCCTCAGTCTTTTTCTCTCTGTATACATATGTATCTGTCTACTTACCAGTTCTATATTTTCTACGAAACTCTCCCGCATTCATAAAAATGCAAATTTACTGTTTAGCTGATAAAATTGTAGTTATATATAATCGTTATCATATAATTTTTGAAATTATACGTTTTGCATCTTATAATCATAAATTATTCTCAAAGAAGGTCTTTTTGCCCTGTTTCAAAGACAGTTCATTCTGAAGAAAACCGGCCACCTTCATGAATTAAACATGAACACATTAATGCCAAAATCGTATTTGAGAGTCATAGTACGCTTATGAAAATGAATAAAACGAGTCTAAATAATAAAACGTAAGGTGAGCAGGTAAATGAGAGCGTTTTGACGAGCCCCCCCGACGAGCATTCACTTAACCGTGGATGTTCGCCAGCAATCACTGGTTTCGAAATAGGCAAAATGACAATCTATCATGTCCTCGGAAACCGCGGCAAATAGTCAATATTCTGGAACCACGGGGGTTTCCCTTAATTTTGCTTCCGACCTTATTCATATCCTTTCACCACCCACTTGTAAATCAACTGAATAAACCGTAAATGGAAAAGCTTTTCTCTTGTTTTGTAACATAACTTTAGTGTTTATAGACGTTTTCACTGAACGTGATTTTTTACCCTATATGACCCCAAGTCAATAATTTTTGCTATGCAATACACAGATAAATGTGTAAACATGGTATAAATTTATTAACATCTTGAAAATTTTGCGTTATCTATATATTTTTTAGCTCTGTGGAAAATAAAATTTTAAATCTCTTTGAAAGTTTAAGGGTCCAAGGATACACACTAGATTGGTAATTTCGTTAAGTATTATTTTCATGCAAGATCATGATTGAGTTGAAAAAGTTAGTGCCCCTTGCGGGATTCGAACCCACGACCTTCGGCTAAATACACCGCTTCTCCACTACACTTGAACTCTCGTGATCGAAGTCGAAATAAGTTATTAAGAATTAAAAATAAATAATTTGTTCAATTATACCACTAAACATAATGGTAATTCAATTTGAGTTCGTGGTTCGATCGACCGAATAACTTTTTTCAATTAACTAATCTTTATGAAAGTTATTGGTTGAGGTAAAAAAGTCAGTGTCACGAGCGGGATTCGAACCCACGACCCTCGGCTAAATACGCCGCTGATCTACCATTTGAGCTATCGTGACCTCGGTCCACTCGTACACTATATTCCCCTCTGAACCCCATCTTTCGAATTTTCCCTCCTTTTTGCCATTTTTCAAATCTCGTGTATTCTATTCGATTCTTGGCGACAAATGAAATGGCCACAGAGAGCTTTCGTGAAGATATAATTCAATTACAGATTAAATCCATTAGAGTTCGTGGTCCGATTGACCGCATAACTTTTTTCAATTAATTAATCCTTACGTAAGGTATTGGTTGAGATAAATCTGATCGAAGTCACGATAGCGCAAGTGGTATAGCAGCGGCGTATTTAGCGGAGGGTCGTGGGTTCGATTCCCGCTCGTGACACGGACTTTTTTTATCTCAACCAATATCTTACATAAAGATTAATTAATTATAATGGTAATGTTGTATTTAGTTTCCTTTGATTGTCGATGAGATGCAATGTTGCAGTTTAATTTCAGTTGAAATTCTACACCATACTTACAACATTTATAATATTCATTTTTCGTTGTTTACTGTATATGTTTAAAGAAATATATATGATGAGACTATATGCCTAGACATAAAGGTGGTCCATAGGGTTTAAGTTTATAACCAAACATTGAATTGAAACCCGTTCCTAGTAGTCACCAACGATCCATCAATATTGTAAATATCGACCACTTTTTCAATTACGAACACTCTGGATCAATGGTCTTGAAGAAACAAGCGAATTCAGTTGTCACTGCCAAGCTTTTGATCTATTTTAATGGCATCATCATGGCAAAACAATCTCAAATATGTCTACAAATTGACACATTTAACTTTTTTACAGGCGATCTCAAATTTCCTTGACTCGGTCCCAACATTGCCAAGGACTGCAATCCAAGTTACATATAGAAGAAGTTTATAATGTCGGTTGAAAAGAAAACCAAATCAATGCTACGGAGGCTAATAAAAGCTCTAAGCAATACCCATACGAGAAGCAAAAGGCTCTCTAGCAAAGAAATTTAACGAACTTGACACTTCATACACTTTACATGATACAACATATTTCATGTTTACATTAGTCTTTCGATCTTACGTCTATCTACTTACAATTCGTTCTTTGGTCACCTGTGTGAATTCTACATAGCTTACTTCACTCATTCAACATTAATATTTCACACAGATATAAGAAATGATTAAGTAACTGTTACCAGAATTGATGTTTGTGAAATATCAGGCATAGATTGAATGGGATCTGGCTATATATTCTCTGATGAATTCTCGCCTTTTATGGAAGTTGTTTGTTTATTTACTCTTCAACTCCTTGAATTCATTGCTGATCATTTTTGCCTGTCTATTTTACTCTATCGGTCTGCAAGACGGGTTTATGCACACCCGACACTGAAGCCAGGCTGTATCCAGCACCGACGTACATAAATAACACTGACACACTCTCTCCGTCTTTCGAAAAATTATGAAACGACCCGACTGAAATCACACTGAAGAGTGCAAGGAGCAATGAGGGTGAGCTGGCCAAAATGATCAGAAAGAAACCAGCCATACTGAAAGAGGAAATGTCACATTCATTGAAACTTTGAATATTTTTTCCCATTAAACCTTATTTGCTATGTAACAATAAACAACGTAATAAGGTATTAAATCAATTACAGTTCGTGGTCCGATTGACCAAATAACTTCTTTCAATTAATTAAACTTTTTTGTAAGGTATTGGTTGAGATAAAAAAGTCAGTGTCACGAGCGGGATTCGAACCCACGACCTTCGGGGTCCATCCACTTGAAAAATGGCAAAAAGGACGGAAAATTCAAAAAGGCGGATTGAGATGGGAAGTCCGAGTGGATCGAAGTCACGATAGCTCAGGTGGTAGAGCAGCGGCGTATTTAGTTAGCGGTTCGAATCCCGCTCGTGACACTGACTTTTTTATCTTAACCAATACATTACATAACGTTTAATTAATTGAATGTAATAAGTTAGGTTTTGTTAATGTATAGTAGAAAAAGCCTCCTTGGGGCGGTAAAATGTATGCTGGTCAAAGAAAAGAACTTCAGAGGAATTTTCCAGATTATTGGACGACCTTAATAGAAAACTACCACAGATAGAAAAGATATCTTATATCCTCGGTAAGGACCAGTTACCTACGAATTCAGAGTATGAAAAAATACGTGGGTTGTTTTTTTAGATTGTCGAGGCGGAATAAATGGTTATCAATCAGCATTTTCGACATACTAGAATACACAATTTTTCATATATTAAAACAGCAACAGTGGATTTGTCGTTTATCTTAGCTAAAAACTCTATGATTTATGGGAGCGTGTTATGCAAATGATTTATGGTGATTAGAAACCGCGTGAATACATACATAATATACTGGTTGTGTCTGAGTCGTACTGAATGTATAAAGGTGACATGATTTTATACGTGCACATTTTTACAATGTTTATATTCATTAATTACAACCAATAAAAAAACTGTTTGTTTAAAAGTTTCAAAAATTTAGATTACATAAAACTGAATGAAGAAATCAAAGTGAAACGTTGATTGTTTAATAATTTCGTTTCGTGTTCCGTTTCAAATAAATTGAATCATCATGTATGAATGGTGGATATACTGTTTTAACAGTTTGATCAGTAGTAATGACATAGGGGTCTTTCCTGTATATTCGTGTTCGTAGATTGTTTCACAGATGTAGACAGTCTGAGGTCATCAATGCTGATTCGACTGCAAAGAATTTTGAACCAAAGATTAGACGTCGAAAAAAACACTATCTTGAATTGGCAGCGAGTGGAACAAAATATGATCGCGTGATGTAACGCCTTTACATCTATGAAATATATATATTTTGGTGATCAGTTTTTTTCCTCAATTTATCAAACTTGAAACGCCAGACAAAGCGTATGATTAAATGTTACATATGCGATTCGATTGATTTCACGAGATAAGAAGCTGGCGATCCCTGAGGGCCGTTGTAATATCCCGGTATGTCATCGGCGGCGCATTTCTGTTGGAAAATAACGCATCCGGAGTTTTATGTTTCGAAGAAAAATGTTAACTAGGGAAAGTGAAACGGTAGTGGAAATCTGTAAACGGCATCCTTTTCTTCCGAAGGACACGACGGTGGTCTGCCCCAGTCATTTACATCTTGTTAACCGTCTTCTCGGAAGAGCCGAAACATTCAATGGGGCGGTTATTTATTGAAAAAATCCGGAGATGATTAACGATCGAGTTGCACAAAAGAAAATTTGTACAATTAAAGAAAAAACATCTTATTTTAACACGGGTTTTCGCAAATAGTGACCTTTGTAGGGCCGTGGTTGATGACTGATAGAAGTTGGATCCTGGGGGTACCACGAGCTACAAACGTGGCGGCCTTAGCACCCAGCCTCAGGGTTCACCTTTGACCCTCGCTCGGATCCTCGTACTCGCTCCTTTAAGGGATCCGGACACCGATTCACCTAACTTTCGAACCGGCGTTGTTTCTTTTCCTCCCGGTTTGTAACTATTTCATCACTGCCAATCTTTTTTTTATGACGTTTCTTTACCTTTCATGAACGGCTTCTGAGCTTAAGGGCATTTGAGGCCATTACGCGCCAACCTAACGAGCATGACAGAAGATTAGCGGCCGGATGAAACCTCGCTTTAAGTAGACCTTATTCCAGTAATGAGATCAGTTTAGACCTGCAGTCATGACCAGTTGATTTGTATTAATAAATTGCCAATTTATTGCAAACCTTTTGTCCCTAGACTACCCATTCCTAGAAAACCCATTCGTACAACGAGACCTATGCTAAATTTTGGCGTATATTATGAAATTAAAATTCTATTGCAGAACCGTTTAACATAACTGCCTTTAAAAGCGTTACCCTTTTTCTTAAGTGATAAAAAAAAGAATTTTTTTAAACAATCAATAACCATCTTCAAATCAGATTGAAATAAACATCAGATTCAACTAAATCAAAATTAGAAAAATGTAGTTGTTCCATGTTCCTACGTAGGTATAAAATTCCTCACAAGCTGACTGGATATGATATAACATAAATCTGATGTTCTTACCAAAATAGGAACAATTTTTTGGTTGAATTTCAGGGAACGTAAAATTTATATATATNTATATATATATTTAAAATTTATTTATATCGTTCCAAATATCCAAGCAGAATTGATGGTGAGTCGGACAGGGCTACAGTATATTCCAGATACACTGAACAGTGTCATAGCAGAAGCCAATAGCTGATCAAAAGCTGATTAAAAGCTCATTTATCTAGAATGATGAGGATTGATTGACTGATTATGTGGAAAGGAAGGAAATGAAACGAATGGCCAATTGCTAAACAAGCTGGATTGATGTTTTTTATGGCCCGTATTCAAAATACTTAAAGACCTTTAGAGAGAATGGACCCTTTTAACTGATGGACGGTTTGATCCACTCTGGTGATAATTTTTTTTTAATCGATTAGGTTTCGTGGTCGGATTGACCAAATAAATTCTTTTCAGTTAATTAATCTTTAAGTAAAGTATTGGCTGAGATAAAAAAGTCAGTGTCACGAGCGGGATTCGAACCCATGATCTTCAGCTAAACCACTTGAGCTATCCACTATTTTTTTTTAAATTAATTGAAGTAAGTAGTTTATCAGACATCTAAAATTGAACCATCCTTACATGAAAATGTTTTATCTGTACAGGAAAAATGTAAAACATTTTTGTATCGTTTTAACAGACTTTAGAACAAAACACAAGGCTAAATTAAAAGCATTAACTACTAAACTAGGGTTGATATGTCTTCAACAATCCTTGTCTTTTGACGTTTTAAAACTTTTAATATATACTTTGTGTAAACCACTCTTTACTCTTCTTAATTGTATTAAAACCGAGAATCCTTTTGGCGCAATTTTACTTTTTTAGAAACTATTGACGACCCTATCGAGAAGATCTTAAATGTGGGTGTATTGGGTTATCTGTAGTTCTGTGGTATTTCATAAATTTTTGTAAGTTCTGACATTTCTTTTCTCCGAAGTGTTCACAAGGCAAAGAGTGTTCAAAAATGCATGGAGGCCCTGACTGAAGTCAGCGACACTAATGACCTGACCCTGATTCGATACATAGAGGCAACGAAAAGGTTGACATGCTGGTCAAAAAGGAAGCCAACATGGATTCTATGGGCCCAAAACTCTACTGCGGCCTAGCAGCCTGCCACAAAAGAGGATACATCTTATAATGGATCCTTAATGAGTCCAAAACCTGGTTGAACAATACCACAGGTAAGAGGCACGCGAAGAGATTCATAAAAGGATCATCCGCAAAACTTACAAAAGAACTACTGGAAGGCAACCGCAACCGAACCAGGATTCTGGTTGGACTCCTGACATGGCACTACCACTTAAGAAAGCACACACACCAAATAGGAGTACAGACAGAATAAACACAGTGCAGATACTGCCAAGAAGAGGTGGAGACCTCAGAACACATTTTATGTTTCTGCAAAGGTCTATGTAGGTGCAGGTACTTGCAACTAGGACAAGAAAAACCATAAGCAAAATTCTACACCAAGGAACCGTTGGCAAAACTGTGGAGGCTGGTTAATAGCCTGAAGCTGGCCAGTGATTTATAATTAACAGAGGAGCAATAATAGATCTATTTAGGTCGAGGTGTAGTAGGCCTTGTGGCAGCCTCTCTTATCCCTATCCCTATCCCTAAGTGTTCACAAAAGAAGAGGAAAGGAATGACGTAGATTAACAGCGAATGGATCAAAATGGTGTCCAAATCAGGATTTACTTCAAATTCATCGACACTTTATCAACAAAGGAATATTCAATTATAATCAGAATGTTATAGGAATGTTGTGGATGGGCTGGACAATTTAGGTTTATTACGATCTTTCACATCACGTCTTTGATACAGTTGTTTGGATATCAGGCAGCTACAATGATCATGAAAAATGAACACATAATTATGTTAATTGATCGTAGCAGCCTGATGGTTCTTAAAAATTAATAAAGAGAAACATCCAAAAATCAGTATCAAAGAAGTGGTTTGAAACATCCTAACAATCCTACAACAATTTTTACGTCCGCGGACGAGTTGTAAAATCGCCCGACAATCACCAGACTAGAGGTTCTGAATTCGAATCCCGCCATAGCCTTTGTAATTTTATAAGACTCGATCATCTAAATTAAAGTTCTTATGGTAGACTGTATTTTGTTTGAAAGGTTGCTCCTGAAATTCGTACTACCAATACCATACAAATGATAAATACATACAGTAATTAGACCCCATACAACAGTACTGTGCTAATAGTTCCGAGTCATTACATTTACGTCATAAACATTCTCGGCTTTAACCAAACACGATGAACATATTGTGAAATTTTTCTTTATCGTGGTGATGAACCTTCAATCGATCCATAAAGCATATCCTGTGTGTAAAAAAGTGGTCTAAACTGGATAATTTAAATAATTTAATCAAACGATTACCGTCAAGACACGTTTGACCATATAAATCAATCAACTCTCCCTTTGGACATATTTTCGGCTTTAAAAAAAATCGCCAATCAATCTTAATAATAGCACTTTTAACAACACAGTGCAATGATTGCGTGAATGCCCTTAACATTAATCAATGGAGAACAAGATCTTGCTATAAATAATTGACAAAAAGGAATCCAGTTAAATATATATCGATGTAATTAAATAAAGTGAAAGTTACATAAAACAATAATTCCTGTCATACAAAAAGGCTTAAAGTGTAATAACCTATAGGGTGTCGTGGACGAGAGGTCAAACTATTTTGCAATACATTTTTTATATCGTTATTATTTTTTTATGAGGGCATTTCAACTGGTTACTTACTACTTACTACATACTCAAGGTGCCGGTATTTTTGAAAGAAAAAAAATTGTATGTCAGATTCGAATGTAGGATGTATTCGAATCAAGGATCTTTACCTTACAGTGATGACCGCCGTGTCAACGCCTAAACCGTTGCAGCCAGCGACGTACCCCGTTTCATATCATTAATTAAAAAGCAATGGTCTTTGCCGGGATTCGAACCCAGAGCCGGTAACGTTGCATGTAAGAATCGTAATCGTATATTAACTTTCGAATGGGGCCAAAAATATTAGAAACATGTTTAGAATAAATCTAGTCGTGATCAGAGTTATAGAAGGAATTTTAGCGATTATTCACTGTTACTATTCGTGTAAGTAAGTTATAATCTTCGGTTTTAGAAAGGGGTCATTACTAAAAATGTTCTTTCGCGCCGGAATAAATGAAGACCTATTCGACCTGATTAATATCCTCGCATCTTCATCCGGTCATACTTTATCCGGGTATTTGCCCAAAAGTCGGTATGTAATTGCCGGTGAGAAGGCGGTACGTCTCAATGCATCTACTGATGAATGATGGATAATTAGGAGCGTTGGGGAGCTCGTCGTGATGGAGCGAAACTCGGCCGGCCCCGATCCGCGCATTCGGGGTGAAAAAATCCCGGTTCTCCGGGAGAAAATCAGGCTCATTAGGAAACAAAGAGCGCTCGTGGAGAGCATCTGTTACCAAATCAATCCCTTTCTAAACCAGATTTATATAAGTGATCTACATCGAAGGCACGCGACCCAAACCATGCCGATAGAATTTTTTCTTTTACCGAAATGATTAGGTGAAAATTTTAATTTTTCAGCAATGCTGACTTACAGTTCGCACATTTGGTAATACCAAGATTGAATTTCATTTCTTACATTAAATCGTAGCCTACTTTCTTGTAATGCATATAAAATTTAAATAAAATAAATTGGCGTCATTTTTTAAATGAAAAATACCCATCGTTTTATTTTTTATCTATGTGATGAAGGGAATTTTTTTATTTTATAGTAGTGCTGACATGGTATACACACATTTGGTATAATCTCGATTGTATGTTTCATTTCTTCAATGTTTTATCGTAGCAAAATTTCTTATAATAGATTAAAAAAATATTTAAAATCAAACTATTTCATTTGAAACGCAGGAAGGGTTCAGAGACGCCATAGTTTTATTTTCTTTACCAAAGTGATATAGTAAAACTTTTAATTTTTCCACATTTACAACTTCTTACATACACATTTTTCACCCCTTTCACGCCTTTTAAATCTACGGTATATCACTTATATGCAAGTACAGTACGGATGCTACCTCGTGGTAAGCCAGCCTGCCTTTCGAATATATCAGAATATGCGTCTAACTTGAAATCGTTGGAAAAGGGAAGAGGTCAGATGTTCAACCTACTCTTGGGAATATTGGTTTTAGCTTATGGTTAAACCTTCATGCCAAAATTTGTTGCTTCGTCTAGGAAAAAACCATATATTTCTTCCAGAGAGTCTATGTATCTGATTTATGTTTGAATGCTTATCTTTAAATCCAAACGGGTGGCTACGTGTAATGTTCGCTTTTTTAATGTTGGTTTTAGTCGAGCTGTAGATAACTACTCAACTATACTAGATACTACTATACAATAGTCAGAAGTTTGGAGATTACTGGAAGCAATGAGATGGTTCCGTAGAATGAAATTTGGTGTGGTGGTTTTTCTATCATAATTAATCTCAATCACTTTCCAGATAATAGAGACACTAAAAAACCGCGTCCATTTCAACATTCCTTTTTTTAAAGCTTGTTTCAAAATTTCTCATGTTAACACGCCAAATGCTGGAGGATTTCTACTATTTAGATTGGGTTTTATGTCTTTAGGTATTTTATGAGGGTAAATTATTAATAAAATTTTTAGTTTTTTCGTAGTAATCGTGTAAGAGACGATAAGACAAAAAATATATTATTTTAATGATTTAAAAGTGGATTAAAATTGGATTTAAAAATAACAGTATAAAATTGGCTCACTTTTTGACATAAAGAAGCACGTGAGACAGTATCATGATTCGTTCACTACTTTAATTAATGCTACAAAAGATTTAGCACGTGGAATGCTGTTAATGCAAAGTAAGATGTAAAAAGAAAAAACGTATTGGATTTTTCAATATTTTCAGAACTAGTATTGAGATTACTAAAGCAATAAGAGGGTGAGTAACAAGAAATTTTATTTGGTGGTGTAGTTGCTTTTGGCTATCATAATATATCAGCCACTTTTTAGATATTAGAGACAAACTAAATTTTTATAGCTGCATTAAATAAATGCGTCAATTTCAAATTCCTTTTTTGGTTGTTTTTCAAAATTTCTTTTCTTATCAGGTCCAATCCGTAAGCTTTCATATTATGTAGAAGTATTTATTAGGTTTCGTGGTCCGCTAATTATCAAATAAATTATTTTCGATTAATTAATTTTTACTTGAGGTTTTGGTAGAGATAAAAACCCAGTGTCACAAACGGGATTCGAACCCACGACCTTCGGCTAAATACGCCGCTGCCATACTACTTGAGCTATCGTGACTTCGATCCACTCGGACACCAACTTCCCATCTCAACCTCACCTTTTGAATTTTCCCTTCTTTTTGCCATTTTTGAAATGTCGTGTAATCTATTCGATTATCGGCGACAAATGAAATGACCACGGAAAGCTTTAGTGAATTATACTTCATTTTGTTTATTAAATTTATTAGGTTTCGTGGTCCGCTTGACCAAATAAATTATTTTCAATTAATTAATCTTTGATTAAGGTTTTGATTGGGATGAAGTCACGATAGATCAAGTGGTAGAGCAGCGGCGTATTTAGCCGAAGGTCGTGGGTTCGAATCCCGCTTGTGGCTCTGCCTTTTTCTCTCTACCAAAACCTTAATTAAAGATTAATTAATTGAAAAGAATTAGGTAGAAGGTTTTTTATTTCTTTGGTTATTTTCTTGGACGTAATATTTTTATCAGCTTTTTATATATTTTTTTAGAATTCGTCTGACATGATTTGAGTATACGTCATTTTGTTTAAAACATCTTTGTCAAACGAATCGCAAATATATTAAATTTGTCGTTAGCTCTTGGCAAGTGTCATTTTTTTTGAACCGAAGGAATTTTAACGATAGATTTTTATGATTTTAGTTTGCCACATTTACCAAAAATTCCTTCTTTGATTTTTTATGTTCTATTTTAGAATGTTTATTTTTTAAATTGTTTTATCAGCATCTTTTTTTCTTGGATAAAGTCCCAAATTTTTCAAGGATACATTATAGATTTTCTTTTTATTACTATAGTATTACATATTATTGCACCTTTTTAATATTATTAAAATTTGTCTCCTCTACGATGAGGTTGGTTTTTTTAATTTAATGTTT
This sequence comes from Cimex lectularius, assembly GCF_000648675.2. Classification (NCBI taxonomy): domain Eukaryota; kingdom Metazoa; phylum Arthropoda; class Insecta; order Hemiptera; family Cimicidae; genus Cimex; species Cimex lectularius. The sequence continues at coordinate 266,097 of NW_019394229.1, forward strand.
ACGCAGATGGTATTTTGAGTTTAAAGGATGAAAATATTCCAGTCAGTAGGTTGGTCGTCTAGCATATAACATAACAAGAGCCCTAAGGATTTTTTGCTAGGTATCATTTAATGCAATGAACAACGCGACGGTAAACAACAAGAAAAGTTTGAGTTCTGATAAGACAGTGAAATACCAAAAACGTTCAATCAACTCACAGCAAGAAAAAAGACTAGTTCTAGGGTAACCAAGGACAATCACTGGTGCATGGTGAGAAATATTTTCATTATTTATTTGGTGATCGTGAGATGCGGTCTGGTGTGAGGTAGGTTTTAGAAAAACATTTTCTTTATCATCCCACGTTTGAGTCTTTATTGAGATCATCTTCAGGGCTCATAGTGCTTGTTTTACGTGTAGATGTGTCATTACTTGTGTATAATTGGACACACGTTTTCCTAAAACCTACGTCACCCCAGACCGCACCTCACGATCTCCAAATAATCTTTGGCTAACGTTCACTAAACACCAAACATTTTCATTATTCTATTATTATTCATTATTCTTTCTTCATGTTTTGTTAGAGGTTCGAATTTAAATAGTTTTTCGATTAAATTTTTCAATTTGGTGATTTCCGCTAAAATAAATTTTATAAAAAAAAACAATATAGTAAGATGTTACCTGTGTCAAAAATTGGTATTTGTTTGTGTTTATCAAATAACTGTTAATTGTTGTTAATTTGTTTGAAAATATGCCGTGATGATGACTTTGAAGCCAGGGACCGAAAGCCTGGCAAAGATGAATTTTGTTTTTATTCTTGACCACCACACTGTTCATGCATCAAATTAAAGTTCAAGTAGTCGATACCTTCTCTTCAATAAAATAAATTTAGTAAAACCATCCACCAATAGTTGAACGCAATACTCCATAAGTAAATTTTATATTCAAAAATTAGTATGTTTCATTGCCAAAAAAAAAGGAAAATGATTATTCAATGAAAGTCATTTATATCTGTACTCTGTAAATACCGTGTCGGTATTGTATAGCAGGAGAGAAAGTTTTTAATTCAATTAAGGCGTTTTCGAGAATGGATCTTCTTTTAAGGTGGGCCATATATCTTGATGCGGCTCATCAATCACAGAAAGGGTAATTACTACAAATGATGGGCCCCGTTTTGTACGAACATCTGACAGCGATCAGTCATCCGGTCGAGCCCGGAGAATTTCATTTCATATTCAACACGACTATACAAAATAATGGGCCGTATGACAATGGATGGATACACGAAAATCATACTCTACATAATATACAACAGCATCAAGAATAATCCGATTTCGATGAGATGGCACGGCATAACAAATAGCACAAAGAGAAATTTCTTAACGCTCTTCCTTGGTGCGTTCAGCTACACCACCTACTATCAGGCGTCTCACGAAGAAACCCAGAACTTCCTAGCTATAGCCAATGGAGAAGACTGTACTCCCGTCCCACAAAATTTGATTGATCTTGACATCAGCCAGTCTTTAGAAGTTCAAACAGTCAAACAACAAAAATAAAACGTGATGTCCTTGTTCGTCAAAATACGAATTTGTTAAACTCTAAGCAAAAAAATAATAAAAATTTTAATAAATCATATGTTTATTTATTTTTGTCATTGCTCATGTTTAAATAACAAGTTTTTTTTACTTCATTTATTTTTATCTTCAACTGTATTATATACAACCAGAAGATTGGATTTTATTTTATGTCTGTGGCATTACGGGCGTTATAGAGAAAGATACCCATTGGCTGCCGATCTGGTTTAATAAAATGATTTTAATAATTTAAGAGGTATCTTATCCACATTCTTTTCAGACGTTTACGTGGTAATTGTGGGGAATGGAGTAATCGTATTTGTGTGTCAGTNAAGATGAATTTTGTTTTTATTCTTGACCACCATACTGTTCATGCATCAAATTAAAGTTCAAGTAGTCGATACCTTCTCTTCAATAAAATAAATTTAGTAAAACCATCCACCAATAGTTGAACGCAATACTCCATAAGTAAATTTTATATTCAAAAATTAGTATGTTTCATTGCCAAAAAAAAAGGAAAATGATTATTCAATGAAAGTCATTTATATCTGTACTCTGTAAATACCGTGTCGGTATTGTATAGCAGGAGAGAAAGTTTTTAATTCAATTAAGGCGTTTTCGAGAATGGATCTTCTTTTAAGGTGGGCCATATATCTTGATGCGGCTCATCAATCACAGAAAGGGTAATTACTACAAATGATGGGCCCCGTTTTGTACGAACATCTGACAGCGATCAGTCATCCGGTCGAGCCCGGAGAATTTCATTTCATATTCAACACGACTATACAAAATAATGGGCCGTATGACAATGGATGGATACACGAAAATCATACTCTACATAATATACAACAGCATCAAGAATAATCCGATTTCGATGAGATGGCACGGCATAACAAATAGCACAAAGAGAAATTTCTTAACGCTCTTCCTTGGTGCGTTCAGCTACACCACCTACTATCAGGCGTCTCACGAAGAAACCCAGAACTTCCTAGCTATAGCCAATGGAGAAGACTGTACTCCCGTCCCACAAAATTTGATTGATCTTGACATCAGCCAGTCTTTAGAAGTTCAAACAGTCAAACAACAAAAATAAAACGTGATGTCCTTGTTCGTCAAAATACGAATTTGTTAAACTCTAAGCAAAAAAATAATAAAAATTTTAATAAATCATATGTTTATTTATTTTTGTCATTGCTCATGTTTAAATAACAAGTTTTTTTTACTTCATTTATTTTTATCTTCAACTGTATTATATACAACCAGAAGATTGGATTTTATTTTATGTCTGTGGCATTACGGGCGTTATAGAGAAAGATACCCATTGGCTGCCGATCTGGTTTAATAAAATGATTTTAATAATTTAAGAGGTATCTTATCCACATTCTTTTCAGACGTTTACGTGGTAATTGTGGGGAATGGAGTAATCGTATTTGTGTGTCACGTTCAGATTTAAATGAACCGCCATGCCCCTCCACACACTCAAACAGTGAAAGGAGTAGGGGCCAAGAAAGGGCTATTTTTTTCAAGTCCTAGAACATATCCCTTTCTGGCTTGTGTGGGTAAACAGCTATTTTTGGTCAAACGAAAAATTTGGTGTGCACACTATTCAAGAGAGTTAATTTTTATTACTTTGACGTCAAAATAAAAAAATAATAATTGTAATTTAGTTTTAAAAGGGTATATATTTTTATAAAGAAAAATAAAAGAAATAATATTTCATTTTAAAAGTTGTGTTAATATTTTAATTGTATATTCTAATTTGGTGGTAAAAATTTTAATAATAATAATAATAATAATTTCTTTACCTTTCTTTATGGAACTATAAAACAAGAATCAAATTCCATTTTAAAATTAAGGTTTGTAGATTTGAGATAGGTTTGTTATAGGATAAAAGGATTCTTTAAATTAAAAATAATAATTAATAAAATATATTGTCATTTTATGTGAAAATAAATTGTAATTAAAGACTCAAATTTAACAAATATTTGGTGCCGTATTTACTTTGGTTTAAATGGTATATAAAAAGTGCCTGATCGATAAATGAAATAATTGTAGTCAGGTCCGATCGTAAAATACCTCTGGGACCTTGTTTTCGATTTTCCGAATTCAGGGTTGGGCCCAACAAAAAAGAAGAAGAGACACGCTATATCACATGTGTGTTAGTGTGATTTTGTAATTTACTTTCACTAATTTCGTGGTCTGCTTGACCAATTAATATATTACAATTAATTAAGGTTTTAAATTGAGATAAAAAAGTCCATGGCACGAGCGGGATACGAACCCACGATCTTCCGCTTGATACGCCGATGCTCTACCACTTGAGCTATCGTGACCTCGATCCACTCGGACATCAACTTACCATCACAACCGCACCTTTTCAAATCATTAAATTCACTAATTTCGTGGTCCGCTTGACCAATTAATATATTAGAATTAATCAAGGTTTTTATCTCAACTAAGAGCCTTGATTATTTGTTATTTACGTTTGTAGTTGAGATAAAAAAGTCAGTGTCACGAGCAGGATTCGAACCCACGACCTTCGGCTAGATACGCCGCTGCTCTATCACTTGAGCTATCGTGACTTCGACCCGCTCGGATACTTACTTCCCATCTCAACCCCACCTTTCGAATTTTCCCTCTTTTTTGTCATTTTTCAATCCTTTTTTTATCTCAAGTAAAAACCTTAATTAATTGAAAGATATTAATTGGTCAAGCGGACCACGAAAACTAGTGAATTTGTTATTAACTATGAAAACGTCTGTGATATGTTTTGCTGGATAAAAAAACTGTTGGCATGTGAAGATCATTGAATATTGAAATATTTGGCCGATCTATAAGCTTGGCACCCGTACATCCAAAGTAGTAGATGAGTAGGTATGTCGAATGTTTTGATTTTGGTTGAGCAGGTAATAAAGCATTTTAAATCGTTTGTTGAGTATCTGTTTTTTAACCTTGTGTGTGGATTCCAAGTTAATCTTCTATCAGATGCAAATCCTAAATAGTTAACTTTGCCGAATTGAGGAACAGTATTTTATAAGTATATGCTAGGACAAGTCTACACAACTCTCACGACGGAGTGTAAAGCCAGAAACACACTTACCCGATGCAACGCTATGTGACGCTCCCCGATGCTACCCGACGCCTTGTCACGTTTTGGTAGGGTGTGCACATCTATGCGACGCCAAGCGCACCTCACGTACAGGCACACGGCGTGTATCACAAATCAGTATCACAATCGCAACGCCTCTTTTGTTCTTAATACACTATTTTGAGCAAAACAATGTAATAAATTGTTAGTTAAATTTTATAAGCACAACCATGAAATAAATTGTTAGTTAAACTTAATTGATTTAAATAAAGTTATACTGGTGTTTTGATACATTTTCTTCCTAACCATCATAAATAAAAAATTTTTACAAACACTTATGAATTTTTGATCTCGTTTATTTTGGTTTACATTAAAATAGGAATGATGTAATGAAATAACGACAAAATTACATATACTTAGTTTGAAATAATCTACAAAAAATATGAATGTTCTGTTCTGAAGCGATTCGACGAAAATTGTTTAATTTTATGAACAAAACCATGAAATAAATTGTTAGTAAAATTTTATGAGAAAAACCGTGTAATAAATTGTTAGGTAAATTGATTATATAAAAAAATGGTAATTCGGTGTTTTGATCAATTTTCTACCAAACCATTAAAAAAAAATAATAAAAACTAATGAATTTTTGATCTCGGTTAATTTGGTTTATATTAAAATCAGTATGTTGTAATTAATAAAACGACAATAATACATATAGTTTGAATAAAAATATGTGTGTCCAGTTCTTTTGTCTTCGACTGTACTCGATGCTACCCGACGAAAACATGGACAGCGGGGAACGCAGAGCGTAGAGTAGGGTAACGTAGCATAGCATAGGGCAGTTGTATCTTATGAAAAATTGGACTTTAGATTTGTGTCGGGTAGCATCGGGTAAGTGTGTTCCCGGTTTAAAGGTGATACATTGTGACTTTGAGAGGTTAAACTTTATTTTCCAAAGATTGCTCCATTTTTCAATTGTTAATGTGTGATTTTGTAACATAAGTGAAGCTTCTGTAGAAAAGATTGACTTGTTAATATGGCGGTGTCATCTGCGTATGTGGCGGTAAGTGCAATCTCATTTGTGGGCATATCAGAAGTAAAAATTATATACAACAGCGAAGCGAGTATTGACCCTTGTGCCACACCTGCAACCACTTTTTCCATCCAAGAAGTCTCCGTACCATGCGGTTTACTGCAAAAAAATCTCTCCTTAAGGTACGATTGTATAATTGGACTGGGGTAAAAATAATTTTAATTTATCAAATAATTTATAAAATTTATTTATCATAAGAAGTAAAATTATTATTAAATTGTGTGTATTGTGAAAAATCTTGTTTACCGTACCAGTCAGGTGGATATTGTGCTTTCTTTATCTCTCGTGTCATCTCTTTACAAAACAGCGGGGGCGTGCTCGTTCTTGATGATGAAAACTCAATAATTTCACGATTCCGTGAAGATACGCTTCCGTCAGATGGGATCTCGTCCGATACAGTCTGAAGTTTAATGGAGCGCGGTTCTTTTGGTATTAAGGTCAATCTAAATTTTTTTAATAAGTTCTTTATGAGATTCGTGTTATTGAGAAAAATATTAAACTTTAATTATGTGTGAATTGCGAGGTGATCGACCTATAGATTAGTCGCCTCCGATCAAATCCGGTCAGCCTAATATTACTATTCTTGTCTATCACGAATTCAGACATTCGGCCATCTTCAATGGTTGATACGAGTTATTTTCGTTTGCCTTCTTTTTTTTTACAAACGTTCTTGGAGGACCTACAGAAGTCGACAGATATTATGTTGTGTCATTTAATGCATTAGTATCTTAAACACTGGCCGAAAACGGCTTTTTATCGGCTGATCGACTCGTCACATTGTATAGCGGGAGAGAAAGTTGACTGTCGTCTCTATCGGAGGATATATGATATCGTATCGGTTCCACTGTACAATAATGCCCTAACTCTAAATATTGAGAAAAAAATTTAACAAAAAGTAGTTACTAAGCAAAAATTGCCGTTTTTACTTTTATTTATGTAAAATACAATAAAAATTAAAACAAATTATGAGATAATGTAGTATCAGTAAAATTATCAGTAGAGCATGGTGTGCCTCAAGGCTCACAATTGGGCCCGCTCCTATTTATAATATATGTAAACGATCTAAAAAAATGCATTGCTCCTAATATTGAAAAGAATTAATCTTTATGTAGGGTATTGGTTTTGATAAAAAAAAGTCCCGAGCGGGATTCGAACCCACGACCTTCGGCCAAATACGCCGCTGCTCTATCACATGAGCTATCGTGGATTCGATTCACTCGGACAACTTCCCATCTCAACCTACCTTTAGAATTTTACCTCTTTTTTTGCCATTTTTCTAATGTCGTGTAATCTATTCGATTTTCGGCGACAAATGAAATAGCCCCGGAGAGATCACAACCAATACCTTACATAAAGATTAATTAATTGAAAGAAGTTATTTGGTTAATCGGATCATGAACTCTAACGGAATGAATTTAATGTCACTCTCTATCAGTTCGCAGACGATTCCCCTGTGGTGATAACTGCAGATGATATTAATAATTGATGATGATGATTGGGTAAGGGTAAACACCTTAATAAGCATGACCAAATGGTTTGAAAATAATTATATGTCAATGAATCAAAAGAAATGATAGTGTCCTTTAACCATAAAAGATACTCACAGGTAAATACTTGTAAAATATTTGGGATCATTATTGATAGTCAATTATCACCGTGCCAGCACGTGAAGTATATCGTCAGTAGGTTGTTTTCCCTTTGTTTTCTAATGTTAAAAATTCGGGATACCATCTCACTTGAGATGCGGCGGATGGTCTTGCAATTTTCCAAGAGTCATGAGCCATGGGTTGCTTGTGTGGGGGAGCAGTTCTCATGTAAAAGATGTCCTCATTATTCAAAAGAGATGTGTAAGAATAATGTTCTACTAGAAAAGAAAAGAGTCCTGTAGATTAACCTCTTGTAAATATAAAATTATGGCTGTGATAAAGCTGTACATTTATACCACGTTATTGTATATTAAGAAAAATATTGTAAACTGTATATATAGTATATATATAAATATATATATAAATAATGTACATGAATATAATACTAAAGCGAAAAATAAGTTGTTTTATCCATTTTGTTCCCTTTCACAGAACAAAATCCAGGCCATACTCCACTCATTCAAGTATTTAAAACTAGACAATTACAGTATCTAGTGAGTTAAAGTGACATTAGCCAGTCCGTTTGTAAGTAGGTGATGTAGGGGACTATGAAAACAAATATTAGATTGACCTCGTTATGTTTATCTACGAAATCCGGAAGACAAAAATCAAATTGGTCAGATCAGAATCAATGGGTATGTAAACTCGAGCCAAATTCAAAAATTATAATTTTGACATTAATGATTAATGAATTAATGGGAAGAGTCAGGTTGTTTTAACCTGCACAATTTGGATATACTGGATTTAATTTTTGATAGCTTGAGATGGATGTCGGCTTCAGCATCTAGATAGCTTCGGTATTAGTTGTAGTAGATGTAGATAGAAAATCCGGATTAGCTAGGTAAGTTTTGGCAAGTGGAAGATCATATTTTGCTTTTTCTACGAGGTGTTGGAATTTTGTTTTCTAGATGGAGTCAAAAATAGAGGTAAGTGCTACTCGAAAGTAGATCTCAAGGTGGAGTCTGAAGTAATATCTATCAAACATTCGTATTCACTTGAAGATAGTGTGGTTGGCTTTGTCAAAACTGAAAACGGTTGCACCACCCATTCATGATCTTAGAACGTTCTATCTCGAGCTGCTGGGAAATAGTGGTCAAAGGACATCTGTCAGCTTCGAAGGTGTTCACATATTTCAACAGCATATTGCTATAGAAGCAACCAAGCTGCTATAGAATCGCGAAAAGATTTAACTTCAATGGCCCTGACTAGATATAATTATTAATTTGAACACTCGTCCAAAACATTCTCAAAAGAGGCTGGCATTTGTTTCATAGCTGAAGCATATCTATGGAGGACACAACGACTGCTTCCGCAATCATTCGATTTATCTTTTATTTTAGTAATCATTCCGATCGTTTGGCCAGTCATTGCATTTGTTCCATCTGTGCACACGTCAATTAGACCAAAGAAATTCATTAGTTGTAAACAAATCGTACAACAAACAGAATATTTGATTGAACCGATTGGAAGGACTTTCGCATTGAGCTTTACACTCATCAGCCTCTATTTATCCCGACTCTATGTAGCTGTCGTGGTACTAACGGTTTTTAGATAGCCATATCCACTGGCTGTCCAGTCTAGTCCCGTCCGTCTCACCTTACCTTTTTGTTCACTGTGTAAAAATAGACGTGGAATGAATTCATCAAAATAAAAATAAACTTCTTTATTTTTATAATTATTAATTTTTCTTGAAGTTCGCTACGAACCACCCAGTTTGAGTCGTAGGACCCAAAAGTTTAGAAGCCCTGAGTTTTGGTATGAGGTGAAATCAACATCCATGGCCTTACAGAACTGATTATCATACAAATGGATCTTGACTGTAGTATGGTAGATTAAGAAAATTCTTCTAGAAGCAATGGCTCATTTTTTGGTGACATCACCTTAATACATGATAATGATCGAACGCTATTTCAAGTTGTCACACATTACTTTATGTAGGTATTACCACAATGAGCCATCATGTTCTCCTAACATAAATCCCATCGAACACTTGTAGGGCACGAAAAAGAGACGGGTTAGACTTCTTCGCCGGTTTCAGTAATAGTTGAACAGCTTCAAACCGCTCTTGTTGAAGAATGGGATTATTTTCAATTAATTAAGGTTTTGGTTGAGATAAAAAAGTCAGTGTCACAAGCGGAATTCGAACCCACGACCTTTGGCTAAATACGCCGCCGCTCTATCACTTGAGCTATCGTGACTTCGATCCACTCGGACACCAACTTCCCATCTCAACCCCACCTTTTTGAATTTTCCCTCCTTTTTTGTCATTTTTGAAATGTGAAATCTATTTGATTCTCGGCGACTCATTTCAAGTAATTAAGGTTTTGGTTGAGATAAAAATTGAAAAGAATTTATTTGGTCAAGCAGGCCAGGAAACTTAATAAATGTAATAAGCAAAATGGAGTATACTTCACTAAAGCTCTCCGTGGCCATTTCATTTGTCGCCGAGAATCAAATAGATTACACGACATTTGAAAAATGGCAAAAAGGAGGGAAAATTCAAAAGGAAGGGTTGAGGTGGGAAGTTAGTGTCCGAGTGGATCGAAGTCACGATAGCTCAAAAGGTAGAGCAGCGGCGTATTTAGCCGAAGGTCGTGGGTTCGAATCCCGCTTGTGACACTGATTTTTTTATCTCAACCAAAACCTAAATTGAAAAGAATTTATTTGATCAAGCGGACCACAAAACCTAATAAATGGGATTATTTTTCACAAGACGATATATGGTCGCTTATTTACTCCGTGCCTAGAAGACCAAAGGAGGTAATACGCGTTACTAAGAGAAGGTAATAAATTGTTAGGTAAATTTTAGTTGATCACTAAATGATTTTCCAGTGTTTGATGAAATTTCTTTCAAACCATCATAATTAAATAAATTTATTAAAACATGGATTTCCGATCTTGGTTAATTTAGTTTAAATTAAAATATGTATGTTGTACTTAATATAACGATAAAAATACATATAGTTTGAAATTAACAACAAAACATGAGTGTCGGGTTTCTTTGTATTTGATTGTATACTTGTCATTTTAAGTTCATTTATTTGTGAACTATAGTTTAAGAAATATGTCATTCTTATATTATGGTTTATGTTTTGTCAAAATATCAATAATAAACCTAAATAAAAATTTAAAAAGATAGTCGAGATTGAACGAGATTGTGTGATTTATTTCGCTTTTGTCTTTAACGTTTAAAGTAAGTGTTGAGTAGCAAGATGTGTTAGAAGAATGTAGAACCAATTGAAACATTTTTTTGCACCTTGTCTGGTCTTCCTATTAACGCTGGTTTGGTCGGTCAGACACTACTTTCAGCGGTTTTACTGTCTGAGCAGGTTACAGGTTAATCAGTTAGTAGATCTCACGATGATGTTATAATTGGAATGAACCTGAAACATTTAAAAAATATTACCTTTGCTATTTGTGTAAGGAAGAACGGACGAAAAGGAATTTTAAGCAACAACATAGGGCGTTTTAGCGGGAATCATCAGTCACGCGACTGCCGTTAAGTCCACCCTCGTCTGGGAAGCCCTTCGACAATAGGGAGGCGGAGGCGGATCGGGCAACTTTCACACAGTTATGTGGTAATATCTGCGGTAGGACCTAACTGGGTCGGGCCACACCCAGCCCATCTCCTTCGCCTACCCCTCCACATCACGCAAACTACTTACTCGCAATCCACTATCCCCAATCTCGACCGCTTCATCTGGAACGGCTAGCCTCCGAGGGCCGTTTCTCCTGGCTTTAATGCCCCGGCGTATGTGCTCGATGAACTGATTCGATAGACGATCGCCGGTAGAAAGCCTTTTACGCAACTCGCAAATTATTGTATCGCACCTCGTTCTAATTTGCGCCTTTTCATTATTCCGAGGTACAATTTAAAATCGAGCAGGGTGATCGGCGAGTTGATGCAACTTTTATCTATTGTCAGTCTGGTATTAGGTCAGACGGTCTATATCGATATGCTGTTTCACTTTTATAAGTTTTATAGGTTGGAGTGATGTCAGATTGGTAATAACAGAATTCAAAACAAAAACAATACACCCACCCAAAGAAACTGTGAGTGTAAATGAGACATTCAATATTTAAAACTATAACGATGCATAGTCCATGCTAGGCTGCATTCTTTTTTGTCGATCTGTAAACGAAATATCGATATTTCGTTTCACTTCTATGGTTATATCGGACTCCCTGATAAAACTACCCATCTACCGGGGGAAAGGGACGATGCCGTCCATTTCTTGGCCGTGTCCCATCTTCACTGAATTTAGATTTCCCCAAACGGGACACAGGAAGCTCAGCAGACCAGAGGTAATTGAATTTCTGAATGGAAAGAATTGGTTAGCACTGGTCAGATACGCGCAGCAAGCCTGGTCGTATTATTAACCATAATTAAATTCCTTAATTAGTTCAAAACGATGTTTTTTTGCCTGTTTTTAATTTTTTTTCTTTATGTTTTCTTAAAAGTTTTTTACATTTTAGTTTTCAATTACATATTACATTCTTATATTTTTGTTGGTGTAGTGATGCATCATAACTTCCGGCTTACGGTTATTATTATTATTAATGTAGGTTGAAAGATTAAGTAATTGAAAGAAGTAATTTGGTCAATAGACCACTAAATATAATTCACTAATTTCGTGGTCTGCTTGACCAATTAATATATCACAATTAATTAAGGTTTTTAGTTGAGATAAAAAAGTCAATGGCACGAGCGGGATTCGAACCCTCAATCTTCGGCTTGATACGCCGCTGCTCTACCACTTGGGCTATCGTGACCTCGATCCACTCGGACACCAACCTCCCATCTCAACCCCACCTTTTGAGTTTCCCTCCTTTTTGCCAATTTTCAAATGTCGTGTAATTGGATTGGATTCTCGACAACAAATGGCCACGGAGGGCTTTAGTGAAGTATACTTCATTTTTAATCATTAAATTCACTAATTTCGTGGTCCGCTTGACCAATTAATATATCACAATTAATTAAGGTTTTTAGTTGAAATATAAAAAAAATATAACTAAATATAATGTTTTATTACTAGTTTTTAAGGGAGTTTTAACGGCTAAGGTCACTTCACGCCCTAACATTTAAATAAAAAATAGATGATGATAAAATAAAAAGAGAAAAACTAAATAAAAAACACTTCAAAAAGCACTAGACTGACGAAGGAACGTCCCAGCTGCCACAACACACCACTATCAGCCACTCATTGTATCAATATACCTCCAAACTTCGGGGTTTTTTCCCGGACCGTAAAGAAATATTACAACATACATTCTATACGCATTCACACAAATAAATTCATTACTCATTACACCTACACTCATTCTATTTGGTAGATGGAGTACTTGTTATTCCTCCTCCACCTGTATACAATAACAAACTAATCTAATTGGGGTCGATTGGGTATGGTATGGTGGAAAAGGTTACTAGGAAGCGGTGTTTGTATTCCCCAGGCACTGCACCCTTTCGGCTTATTGTACCTTCCTAGTTACTTAGTTCAGTCAATAGACTCAATCCTTCTTCTTAGTCAGGTCGTTGACTGTTGCTGCTGCAATTTGATTCCCTAAGTCTATTAGGGTCGATTGGGTACTTTTATAAATATTCCGCCATCGATTCAAGTCACGTGCAGAGCTCGAGGGCCAACGGGGATGCCCACATTCACTCTAATAAATACACTCACTCATACAAAATATATGTAAATATCCTTGCGCAGTGGCAATATCGTAATCAATGAAGTTTTATTGAGATGAGATAATTGCTGGTTGAAATCAGATATTATTATTATTATGTCATTTGTCAGAATTATTATATATATTTTTTTTTTTTGGATGCCTGGAAGAAAGCAACAAAAGTGTTTGTAATTGCTCATATCTGGACCCAAAATTCAACACCATGCATTTCAACAATTAGGCGCTAAAAGTAATTTAAAGAAGTTGAGAAGAACACTTATTTTTTAAGCCAACACAAAGTCTTGCTCTAAAGAGATAAAAGTTCTTTTGCTTCTCTACAAATGACTTAATATACGTGAGGTTTTCTTCGGCAGGCGGTATGAAAACTTTTATTTTCGTCGTTTCTGATCATTTTGGTCTGCCTATCCTTATTGTTTTTGTTTGTCTGGACCACTGAAGACAGCAACTAGACGAAACACGATAAACCAAAACAGCGAGGATTGGCAAACCAAAATGATCGGTCCGCCCAAAGTACAGATTAAATCAGATGCGTTTTTTTTCTTTTCGTGATCTTCAATGGTGGGTCTAGACATATAAACTACACGCTAGGCAACCTAGTCCACCGTCCTTAACAGACATTTAAAAAATGGATATTGGTGTATTTAAAAAAAAAATCCTGGGCAAGGGAGAATCCACTGAAGACGGCGAGAAGCCAAAACCCGTCTGACAGACCAAATCGTGAGGATCAACGAACAATTAATATTTCGTATTATTTTTTATTTTTTACTTTTATTACTTTTCCATCAATTTTGTTGGGAGCTTTCAGTCTTAACCTGGCTGATTTAATATGGGATAATTTGATTTAGATACTTACGTAATTGTAAATATTTTAAATTAAAAATTAGTTGTAAAATAGATTTTCAGTCAAATATATACAGAAAGGTTGTATATGTACCGCAGGTCGCGGCTTCTACTTTTCTATAGTCTGTTTTCAAATATTTTTTTCTTATTTTTTATTTTTGTGGGTATCGCTACTCTTCCTTTATTACTGAAGCCTCTCGTTGTCTGTCCAGTCATAACACCTCCAGACATTCTATGAAATAACTTACCGCGATAGAAAAAGCGAGGTCATGCGGACTGGAAAGTAGTTAATACTACTTATGTGTTATTCAAAAAAATGTACCCTCGTTGACATGACAATTATTTAACCTTTAAGGTAGAAAACTCATTGCAGAAGAATGTACGATTTTATAACGATAAAGAAAAACACTTTATTTTATTAATTGCACGTCAAACAAGCTAATTAAGTAATTTCTCTAATTCAGTAAATGTAATTTGTAATGTTTGTACGGTTAGTCAGTGTCACAATCAGTCTTTAACATCATTATATTAGTTTTAATTGTCACATCGCTAAAATAAGTAACTAAATCTGCAGCAATAATATTTTAAATCATTGCTAACATGTGATAATTCGAGAATGTTGCTTATTTTACATACCTTTACAACAATTAAATTTAATGTGGCAAACAAAACCGTATTAATATGGTTTGTTATCTAATTCTCGCTTTATTTTGTTCAGATTCGTTGAACTACCCGTTGGCCATTAAAAGAAATATGGACAAGGGACATGGAAGACCTTTATCTGAGAAAAACTGCTAAACCAGTCATGGAATGATTCCACTGTTTTGTCCTCAGACCCCTAGCCGATACACTCATCTCAAAATCCCTTTCGGAAAAAAAAATAACGGCCAAATAATTTTCACCTACTGCTATAAATCTTCTCACCGCAATTCAACAAGGCTTATCCATATTCAATATATACCACCTGTACAATCTCAATCAGGTGTCTTAAGCGGAGACGGCCCTATAACATCGAAGTTGATGATTTCTCTTTGCACAAAGCTGGGGAAAGATTGATGGTAATGGCAGGAGACATAATATGCTATTTGTTAACATACATCGGATTACATAATTAAATAATGTACAGACTAATAAATATTTAAAAAAACAGAAGGGCAACCGTCGAATTTCTTTGATTTGCAATGCAAACAAAATTCCTATAACAGGGGGACACTTCTACTTTTCACACTATTTCATAAGACATATAAACTCCAAAAATCTACATGTTTATTATACGTGTTGCGTAATTCGGACCTTTCGTCTGAAATTCATTCGTTACTAATCGATCTGGTCCGTCTATGAAATATATTCAGCAAGGACAAGCGGACCAGAAAACATCAATTGCAGCGAAGAATTCAACTGAAACAGTGGCTATGTTGACTCACAAAACTTTATTGGATGAAGGTTAAACTCCTTACCAATTCGTTTTAGGGTCATTATGGTTTACTTGGCCAAGTTAAAGTCGTATTTTATGGATCAGTTATTACGACTTACTAACAGGGGAAGTGAGAGAGAAAGAGAGAGAGGTTGAGATTGTGTTGGGAAGAGAAAGGTTGAAAAAGTAAGGGACAATTAAGAGGGAAAATGTGTTTGTGTTAAAAAAGATAAACGGGGAAGAAAGAAAAAAGAGGTCGTAACAAAAACGAATAGAGAGAAAATGAGGGAGAGAAAGATAAGGAGAGAGAGAGAGAGAGAGAGAGAGAGAGAGAGAGAGAGTGAGAGAGAGAGATTAAAAAGAAAGAGAGAGCGATAGGGTGAGTGTGTGCCATTCCGTCTCCGATTATGTAACTACTTAAATCATAATTTATGAATGAATTATTAAAATAGGTTACAGAGCAAATGCGAGAGTGTATAAGAGAGAGGGTGAGAGAGAGATAGAGTGGATGAGTATGACAGAGTGAGAGAGAAAGAGAGAGAGAGAAGAAAGTATGAAAGAAAGTAGAGAGAGAGAGGGGGGGGAGAGAGAGAGTGAGTTAGAGAGGGAGCGAGAGTAAGGGAAGAAGGGGGAGAAAGAAAGAGGGAGAGAAGGCGTGTATGAGAGATAAGTGCCTCAAAGAGATAATAAAATAAATAGAAGATAGAGCGAGGTAGAGAGAGACAAAGAGCGAGAGAACGAATGATGATTGATTGATGGTTTACTTAGCCCGCAATATCTGTTAAATAACAAATTCCTGTATGTAATGCACGTAAAAAATGTAATGCACTTATTATCCTTTATTTATACATCCCCTTGTACCTTATGCAAGAGTACAATTCATAAATTATAGGAATTCCTATTTGAAAACGTTAAAAACGCTTCGTTGAAAATGACAGCTATTTTCCAGTTTACATAATCCATGTAGAACCCAATATTTCTTCTGGGCGGTCCCACCCGCGCCGCTGTCTCGTTATTTATTAGTAATGCTTTGAAGATCTGCAAAAGCGGAAGCCTTGGCCGATAATCCATCAGGAGCCGACTCCCGACCGTCGGTTCATTGAAAAGCGTTCTGCAGCACCCTGTAATTTGCGGCTGAACGCCCATTCCACGGTGATCCTTGCATCCGAGAGCTGTCCTTGCCTATCATTACGCCAAGGACGCAGTACCCAAGGACATGCCGAGTCAACCCCTCGCAAGAACCCCGCCCCATTAATCGGATGTGGTCGCGTATGATGATAATATGTATTAAAACAGACCTGCTTGCGTTCGACCGTTTAGCAATGACGAAATATAGGGAAAAAATCTCTTTACTGAAGGATAAAATATATTTCGAACGAGTTCAAACGATCTTAACAGAGACACACCTATCACAGACAAAAAATTTAGTAAGGACTTTTCAAGATTTAAAAAAAAATAGGAATATTTAATTGTTACAAATAATTTTATTTCATACAAAACATTAACATTATTAACATTAACACATTCTTAACAACTTACAATAAATTTCTACATCCTTATTTATTCCATTTATTAAATTTTATTGTCTTTCTTAATGTAAATATGTAATTGACATGTTTGTATTTTAATTTATACATATTATTAATTAATAATTTAACAACATAAACGATTTTTTCAAATATACCATAACATTCGTTAGGTTTCGTGGTCCGCTTGACCAAATAAATTCTTTTCAATAATTAACCTTTAATTAAAGTTTTAGTTGAGATAAAACGATTGTTTGAAAAATGGCAAAAAGGAAGGAAAATTAAAAAAGGTGGGAAGTAGGTGTCCGAGTGGATCGAAGTCATGATATGACAAGTGGTAGAGCAGCGGCGTATTTAGCCGAAGGTCGTGGGTTCGAATCCCGCTTGTGACATTTTTTTTATCTCAACCAAAACCTGAATTATACCATAACTATAAAATATTTCATGCTGAACCATCATCGGGCCGCTTATAGGGTATTTCGGAACTGTCGGCAGTTCTTCACGGAAGATGAAGATTTGAGAAATTCAAAAACCGAGTAAAGACGGACCCAATAACCTATCCTCTACCAGTTCAGCATGAATTGCCGACTTTAACCGACTCGCAGAACAATACTCATCATTAACTCTATAAAATAATTAAAATGTATTTTATTGAAATTCGAATTTCAAACTACAGCCCTGTTGACCCGAATGATAAGCGGACATAACAAAAATGGGGATACTTTGGCATTTCAAGATTTTTCATTGATCAGTCATGCCATTGTGGTACAACTATGCCAGATTCGTAATTTCTTCTGTGCGACTGGGACCGTTTCAAAAATATTAGAAATAGCATGGTACGACTATCATAATCTAATCTAATACGGTACGAATCTGTTCATAATTATCTTATCCTCCGTAATCGAACAAACAGAATGATACACAAAATTCTTACCTAATTGAACTCACCTCACCAAAAAACACTTCAAAAAACATTAGACTGAGGAAGGAATGCCCAAGCTACCGCAACACAACTATCATGAACTTTTTTTTTATATATATATAACTTTCCTTTAAGGAAAGCTAACTTATCATGAACTTATTGTATCAATATACCTCAAAACTTCGGTTTTTTCCGGAGCGAAAATCTTGCTTGTTTCAAGGTTTATAGTCAGATGATCTCCTAGTTCATGTTCATGGAGGTTTTGTTTGCCTGAACAAAACAATGTTTAGGTAGACCAAAATGATCAGAAACGACCAAAATAAAAGTTTTCACACAGCCTGCCGAAGGAAACCTCACATGTATTATGTCATTTGTAGAGGAGTAAAAGAACTTTTATCTCTTTAGGACAAGACTTTTTGTTGGCTTAAAAAACAAGTGTTTTTCTCAACATCTTAAAATTACTTCTTGCACATAATTGTTAAAATGCATGGTGTATAATTTTGGATCCAGGATACAGCAATTACAATCATGTGTCTTTCTTCCAAACACCAAAACAATAAATAAAATAATAATAATTCTGACAAATGGATTTTATTCACAGTCACAGAGTTATAATGATATATAGGAGATCATCTGACTATAAACCTTGAAACAAGCAAGATTTTCGCTCCGGAAAAAACCGAAGTTTTGAGGTATATTGATACAATAAGTTCATGATAGTTGTGTTGCGGTAGCTTGGGCATTCCTTCCTCAGTCTAATGTATTTTGAAGTGTTTTTTGGTGAGGTGAGTTCAATTAGGTAAGAATTTTGTATATCATTCTATTTGTTCGATTACGGAGGATAAGATAATTATGAACAGATTCGTACCGTATTAGATTAGATTATGATAGTCGTACCATGCTATTTCTAATATTTTTGAAACGATCCCAGTCGCACAGAAGAAATTACGAATCTGGCATAGTTGTACCACAATGGCATGACTGATCAATGAAAAATCTTGAAATGCCAAAGTATCCCCATTTTTGTTNACGTAATTAAATTTCGGAACTTTAGTATTTTGCTGGTTTGTATAAACTTGGATTAATAAAAATTAACGGTTAACGTAATATTTAGTACAATGTTAATGATGGTATATCGAAAAATTAATGTCAATTTAAAATATTGTTCCAGTTAATGAATTAGTTTTTAGACGCCAACAGTTTAATAAATCATTGACTAATATTTCCTAACTTTTAAAATATATCGAAAAACCAATATTTTTGACTGGTCGACGTAAAAATATTTCGTTTGTCTTGTTTCCCATAAATTTTAATATTAACAAGATTTCGAAGATACAAAAGCAAAACAAAAAGTATATTTATACCGACGATAACTTTTTCCTGCGTGTTAAAATCTAAGGAACAAAATTAAAGCGCGATGTTTTTTCTTGAATAACAAATTATCAAACAAATAACTCTTATAAATCAAAATCACAATGCCAATTTTAAATAACAGTTTTATTTATAATTCCAGTTGTTTTTCTCCCACACGGATGTAATTTATTGTGTGCCCGATTATATGCTCCGCTAATGGAAGGTATTTATGCATTCATATTACGGATATGTTGTCTTAAATTATAGAGCTTGTCAATAAAATATAAATAAAACGGGATTTATTCTTGAAAATGTATCCAGGAATTGTTTATTCGTCGATCAATTATACTGCATCCAGATAAAAATCTATCTGGCTATCACTGACTTTGAAATCTCCTTAATAGATTTCTTTTTACATTTATTTTAAATAATATGTTTCATAGTGCAAATTAAACTACACATGACAGTTGATTATGGAATTCTTTATTAGTAATTAATTCCGTTTTATTTCTCTTATTAAACAACACTTGTTGAATTTCTTAGGTTAGTATTTACAGTTCCTGCCATATTAGCTTAATTTTATCCCATTTAAACTTAAAATATTATTTTATATCAATTTTATGATCTGGTTCCATAAAAGGGTTAAACCTATAGATCAAATTAATACCTATTAATATATCTAATTTCAATAAATCAGTTTTATTTCTACTAGACGTGAAGTTAGGATTCTGTTTGTTTGCTCATTGTCGAAAATCGTTCAGATATGTTTTACCACCTATAAAAAAAAATCAGATTGATCATAATGGCGCAATCATAAACTGCTGACGAGTTTTCACATCCCACGATCAATCTGCCCACAAATCGAAATTATAAACCGTCGACCCACTGACCTGGTGGTGTACGAAATGGCCTATCATTCTGGCCAATTATCCGTCTGAATGTACCAAACCGTATGACATGAAGAAATGTAATACCCGCCTTTTAAAGGGATTGTGTCAATAGTTCTATAGTCACCGATACAATTGGACTTTTTTGACTTACTGAGTGTCCAAATTTGGCTCCTCATGTTTATTCTTAATATATGTAAACATAAATGTTAAAACTGCACTTGGTCATTTACTGGGTCCGGCTATACTGATGTCATCAATAAGCGTTCAATCAAACGCAATTCGGCGTTGCACCATTTTCAGTGAGTAACTGACACTACTGACGTTTAGCAAATACGGATCCAGTTAAAGGTTGAAAGAGATAGATACGTATGGAGAACAAGAGTGAAAGAGAAAAGGAGAGTAAGGGAGAGAATGGGAGAGAAATAAAGAGTGAAATAATAAGAGGCAGAGAGAGAGAGAGAGAGAGAGAGAAAGAGAGGGAGATATATAGAGTGAGTGACTGAGTGAAAGATAATGTGGGAAATAAAGAGTGAGAGAAAGAGAAAGTATGTGCAAGGGAAACAAAAGTGAAGGAGAAAAAGAAAGAGAGTGAGAGAAATAAAGAGTTAATAGATGAAAGGGAATAAATGGATGAAAATTGAGCCAATTCTTAAAAATCTAGAGGCAGTGAAAGATAGCGAGAGAACAGAAAAATAAAAAGTGGAAGAATAAAAAATAGAGTGAAAAAGAGAGAACAAGTCAGAGAAAAAGAAAGCGTGAAAGAGTAAAAGTAAGAATGAGAAAGAGAAAAAAAGAGGACAAGAGTAAAAATAAGAATGAGAAAGAGAACCGAAGAGAGAGAGAGAGAGAGAGAGAGAGAAAGAGAACCGAAGAGAGAGAGAGAGAGAGAGAGAGAGAGAGAGAGATTGGATAGGAAGGAGAGAAAGATACAGAGTGAGTGAGTGAGTGAGTAAAAGATAAAGTGCGAGATAAAGGATGAGAGGGAGAGAGAGAGAGTATGTGCATAAATGAAAGAGAATAAATGCATGAGAATTGAGCCAATTCTTAAAAATCTAGAGGGAGCGAAAGAGTGAGAGCGAGAAGAGAAAAATAAAAAGTGAAAGAGTAAAAAATAGAGTGAGAAAGAGAAAAAAAAAAGCAGAAGTTAAAGAGTGAGAATGATAAAAAGAACCGAAGAGAGAGAGAGAGAGAGAGAGAGAGAGAGAGAGAGAGAGAACGAAAGAAAGATGGAGCAAAAGAGAGAGAGTAAAAAAGAGAGACATAGAGAGAAAAGAGGGGGAGCGAAAGTGTATGAGAAAATGGAAATGCGACAGATGTAAAAGGATGGATCAAGAGCTAATCAATCATACGTTTCAATTGATCGACAGATAGAATAGATAATCAGATAGACAGATAAAATCTACAGATGGATTGATAGATAAATAGACACATAGATAGAATAGATAGATGGGTTGACAGCCCGATAAATAGAACATATAAAACTATTGATACATAGACTGTGTCAATATACTGTACAGGCAAGTGGTATATACCAATAGATAGATAAATAAAAAACAAGTGGGACAGATAGATAGATACATTTTTTTGGCGTTATGAACTATGCATATTAGCCATGTGACAATTCATATATGTGTGTTCAAATTTGGTCTCTCATGCTAACCACTCGGCTACCGCGGTCCCCCTAGATAGATACATAGATATACCTATGGTTTGTAAGGTAGAGAGAGGAAGAGACTCTCCTGTTATTTGTGTGTGTGTAAAATACATACAAACTATCATATCCTCGCTGATTATAAATTTTGACCAACTAAGGGTCTTTCTTCACCTCTTTTTATCTTACAAAAGTGGTTTATTCTCCCATTTTTAATTGTACATGAGACATCTTTTCAGAAAAGGATTAATGTTACAGTCCATTAATTAAATCATCGTTTTCATTTAAAAACATTATCTTAATTGATCCAGTCTAATCAAGTATGGCAGAGATAAGTAAGACAAGGATCGAACCCATTAAAAATCAATCAATAAGTCAATTTACTTCAGCAACGTACTAATTATTTGACACATTTCAGGATAGGAGATGGAGATAAAACGGTTCAATGCCAGATGTATATATGGTATATTTTTCTACTTTTAACGTAATAATTAAGGCTATTTGGAGATCGTGAGATGCGGTCTGGTGTTACTAGGTTTTAAAAAAACATTTTCTTTATCGTGCTAACGTTTCGGTCTTTATTGAGATCATCACGTAACACGAACGTAAAAATTAAGCATGTTTTCCATTAGCTAGTTCATTTCTAAATGACGTACGATTTACACAATCTTTTTACTTATCACTGTTCAGGTTTTGTTTTTAACAATTTATCTTGGCTTAATTACTTCAACTTTTAAATTTAATTAGATATGAAGGATCCAAAAATGACTTTTACTCGAGTTTTTATGGTTAACTTTCACGTCTCAAAATTATATTTAAGGAGCAATTACGCTACGCCCACCTTTTGGAGGTTATACCACAAAAAAAAAGATGCACATAAAAAAGTATTGGCAGTAAACGGAAAAGCGGTTCTCTTAAACTCCGCGCGCGGTCATTTTGCGTGGAAAAAAAGTAGAAAGTGTAGGATGTGTGACCCCTAAAAGCCAAATCATATTGAAGATTCCATGCGGTCGGTGATGCGGTTTTTGGATACGACGTCCGATTGTTCCCTAAGATATCGATTCGCATTTCATTACAATGTGTGGCGCACCACAGGAAGATTCCAGGTAGGGTTTCTCACGGGGCAAAAGCAAACAAGGGACGATTATGAACAATCGAAAAGACGGAGACGCCCGTCGACTCCTTTCTCTAATTGCCGAACGGGCCGAGGAAACAATAGCCTCTCGAACAGCCGTGATTTATTCGCAATTAGGTTTAATGAGCTTTCATTCATGAGCGAAAACATGGTTCAGACGTCGTTATCCTTGTTCAGTTTGCCCCATTCAAGCTTCTCCATTCAGAAAGTGATTATCGTCACGTAAAAGCAAATATCATATCAATAACGCTGGATCGGTAAATAACTGTAACTGTCTAGATAGGTAAATAAAAAGATTGATTGTTTATAGTCTGGTCGATTGATTGTAATGGTGTGTAACTGAATAGAAAGATATCTTGTTAGATAAATCTCTAAGCACATTGATTGTTGGCTGATTGGTACTAGTACTAGGTAATTTAATGAATGGCGGCGTGGATTGCTATGTACATACACAAATTAACTTTTGATTGGTATGCTGATTGATCAGTAAAAATGGTACATGATCAATTAATTGTTATTTAACAGAGTACCTGATTTATTAGAAATAAATGTTTTTTACATTTTATTTATCGTGCCAACGTTTCGATCATTATTGAGAACATCTTTAGGGCCTGGGATTTATAAACATTGTTTAAATTTTACAAATACATGCAGGATGTGAAAAAAATGAATTTATACGATGCTAGAAAATTTTAAATTCAACCAAAGTATTTGTACTCACTCAAAGAGTTTGTTTTCCGTGTAGATGTGTCACGACACACAAGAATGACACATCTACACGGAAAACAAACACTTTGAGTGAGTACAAATACATTGATTGAATTTAAAATTTTCAAGTATTGTATAAATTCATTTTTTTATCTAAAAATTTCTAGCATTGTATAAATTCTCATTTCTTTTTTATCTAAAATTTCCTAGCATTGTATAAATTCATTTCATTTTTTTAATCTAAAATTTTCTAGCATTGTATAAATTCATTTTTTTCACACCCTACATGTATTTGTACAATTTAAACAATGTTTATAAATCCGAGGCACTGAAGATGATGTCAATCAATATCGAAACGTTAGCACGATAGAAAATGTTATTCTAAAACCTAGGACGCACCAGACGTCACCTCACGGCCTCCAAATAATAATAAAACATTGATTAATCCATATTTGCTTAGTGGTTATAAGATTCCAATTAATTATTCTTTTTATTTAAGGTTTGTGTAAAGATGAAAAATTACTGTCACGAGTGGTATTCGAAACCACTACCTTCGGCTCAATATGCCAATACGCTTCTAACCACATGAGATATAGTGACTTCCAGCCTCTCGGACACCAACTCCCCATCTCAACCTACAACCGTCGATTATTTATTTAATAAAAAATTGGGGTATGCTGTATTAATCGTGGATATTAATTGAATAATGAATAAATTGATAAATTGAATGTTGGTTTGTTGGTTGGTCATCGGATTGATTGATCTATAAAAATGGTAACTGATGTAATGGATGAACGGTTATTTGATATAAATTAATTAGAAGAGAAAGTATTAAAATGTATACATTGCTGGTTGGTTTAATGGAATATTGCAAAGATAGGTGAAATAATTAAGGTAAATTGGTCGAGGTTATTGAATTGTTATAAACTGTAATCAATAAAATGAGAGACCATAAATAGATATTAATTGAAATAAGTATGCCCTTCGAGCACAGTACGTTTTCCAATATTCAATAAAATATTTATACAATTATATTTATTTATTTATTTCTCGAGCTAATCTGTTAACAATAATGTTTAGCACATTTTCACTGATTACGATTTCAAATTGTGCTCAATATGCATGTGGTTCAGTTAGTTTTGCAAGTTTGTATTTTACTTTTGTGTACACCATTAGCTATTCTTTTCAATATTATAAGCAGATGAATTTTATAAATCCCGAGCGATGTTGAAGTTTTACACAAAGACAATTCATACAGTTAAGCATTCATAGGTCGTTATGTGCAATAACCTAGCATCATTCATTTAGTCGATAAGTTAAAATATAAATGTCATTCCTGGAACCCTTGGTAGTGTATTACTTTTAGCTACTCAATGTTTTTCCTTATATAGATTGACAACGCAGAACATCGACTGTTTTTACACTTTCGACCTCCGTTTCAAAATGTGGCACGTGCTGCATTAGGAGGTTCAAGATTTTTCTGAGATGTACGATAAGCCCCGGGACGAGATTGAGCCATAAATCGCCAGCACAGAAACAGAAGCGTGATAGAGGAAATAGAATAGCTTTCTAGATTGAAGTGCAAACCGCCGTGAAATTACTATTGACAGTGCTGATTGACCTCGATACTATCGAATCTCATGGATACACACGGGTCGAGACGGCTGGAGCCGCGAGGATGCTTGCAAGAAGCCCTCCATAAAACGCGACGTTGATCGAATGCGTCTATTTACACTCTGATGCCGGCAATTAACAAAGAAAAGACTCCTTTAATGGATAAGGACTAAAGGCCAAAAGTTTACCGTGGAAGACATTTGCGTTACCAGCTGTTCAGACCCGGCAGTCCTTTTTTAAAGGTAAAAACGTAAAAAGTCAACTTGGGATTGATTAAGTACTGGCCTTACACCCGATTTTTTTCGCTAAATGTCATCAGGTTTTGAATCCTACGGAAATCTCTCAAAACTTTAAACATTTCTTGCTGGTAATTTTAAATAACCATATTTGGAAGTGTTATAAATATCGCTGTTATTTAATTTTTTTTACGATTTGCTGACAAAACTGATCACTATGAGTTTGTGGAAATATTTCATAATGAGCGCTATTCAGCAAAGATGCAGCATATCATGAGTGTACATCAACAAGTAAACGTCCATCAATAAGGAAACATACAGGCCAACTTCATACCTTTCATTTACAATTAAAATAATAAAATGATTGTAAATATACTTATGAAATTGACAATGAAGACTCTTAAAGTTGGTTCCAAATAGAATCTCTTACATTATATTCCTTTATTCAGATTTGCAAGCATAATAAGGAGACAGTCGTAGTTAAGATGGCGATCAAACAGTTGCCAACCCAATCAATCCGCCAGTCAATAAAATCATGCCACCCTAGGTCAATTGTCATCTTTTTATTCAGATAAAACCCAACTGTTTAAAATGTATGCCATCTTATTTTGGACGATGTTATCCTGAGCTGGTTCAGTTTTAAGCTATAATTCCATAAAGCTTACTTTAAAGTAAAAATTTTGAACTTAAGAACATTTACACATAAAAATGTTGTAAAAAACGTGTTCTTGAAATGCATCAAAACATAATAGGTCTTCACAAAGTCTATCATATTAACTTTGTGTGTGTGTGTGTGTGTGTGAGAGAGAGAGAGAGAGAGAGAGAGAGAGAGAGGGAGAGAGAGAGAGAGAGAGAGAATGAGAGAGAGGATAGAAAAACCGCCTGCATGGGCTATGGTAGTTTAAAAATGGACGCCAACCTGAGAGACACCAGTAAGAACTAGGTCTTTGGGGAAGTCCCGATTGTTCAATAACCCGAAGCACCGGTTGAGAAGTACCTGCAAAGGATTAGGTAATAGTTGGAGGGAAGGATGTTCTTGAGGAAAACAACAAGCCTGGACAGCAAATGCGATCAATACCTAGGCCACGTCAAGAAAATCTCCCAAGCAATAGTGTCTCAACTCAAGGCACGGTGACACTGCTGGAAGACCCAGTGGCAGCTGGAAAAAGCAAATTTAAGGGGATAACGTTTTGGAAATCTACAATTTGGGAGGATTCGTTTTAATATAACCTGTTCTTTGGGAGATGTATGAAGTGTGAGGGTTAGGGGATACGGATGACGGATTGTTATTTTTTGGAAATATTTTGTACGAAGAACGGAATTTAAAAGGTTTACAATAAATATTATGGCTTTCCTGGGAAGGTGTTATAAATTTCAGGGGGTTATCAGGTCAAATCCAAGACATTAGTTTGGTTCGAGTGTGTCGTAACGAATATCTAAAGGAGAAAACTGTTTAGGAAGAAGAGGTAAGGTTAGGAGAGAGTTGAGGATTTCGTCGATTTGTTGGACTTAATCGGGATCTATGATGTTGGCATGTAGAGCGAAGACAGTGGAAAAAATAATATTAGTCTATTAGAGTTCACATTCTAGGAAGCAAGTTCGTTGGGATTGATCCCCTTCAATCGTCTCTCATCGTACCGTACTTCGATGTTCCGAGGTTCTTGGAGCATTGTGTTTTTAGGTACATCGCATGATTTCGGTAAAGATCCTTATATCTCGATTAATATCTACATACCAAAGAACATCAATCATGCTCTTGGTATGTATTTTGTTTTGCACTTTTTGGAACGAACATTGTACTACAATTGCACGCCATAGATCAAGATCGGTTTAAAAATCAGTTATAAATGAACATTCTGTAGTGAAAAATGGAAGTTCTTTCTCGAAAGCAAAAA
This sequence comes from Cimex lectularius, assembly GCF_000648675.2. NCBI lineage: Eukaryota > Metazoa > Arthropoda > Insecta > Hemiptera > Cimicidae > Cimex > Cimex lectularius. The sequence continues at coordinate 293,346 of NW_019394229.1, forward strand.
CAATTCTCACTCTCTCTCTCTCTCTCTCTCTCTCTCTCTCTCTCTCTCTCTCTCTCTCTTTCGTTTTGCTACCATATCGAGTACAGTAGTGGTACTGTACTGGTATAAAGTGGAAAAAGGATTGGTCCTAGGACAATTCCCTGGGTGACCGTAACCGTTATTTCTAAAAGTTCAGAGTATTCGTTCTTACAGTTACTGTGAGAGTTAGGAAGCGAGAAGTTGTATGCACTGGGTTTGGAATTGAACACATACATTTGACAATCCTTTAATTTATGCCTAATAAAAGAAGCTCGACGCAAAAATCTATACAAGTTTGTTTAGAAATCGTGAGATGCGGTCTGGTGTGATGTAGGTTTCAGAAAACCATTTTCTTTATCGTGCCAACGTTTCGATCTTTATTGAGATCATCTTCAAGGCCTGGGATTTACAAACATTTTTTACATATAACAATTACATTTTGGATGTGGAAAAGTGAATTTATACAATGCAAAATATATTTTTTATATATTCAATCAAAGTATTTGTACTCACTCAAAGTGTTTCTCTTCTGTGTAATTGTGCCATTCTTGCGTGTCGTGTCAAGAATGCCAGTGAGATTTTGCTATTTTGTGTTTATATATATTGGATTTTGAAGGCACAATTACACAGAAGACAAACACTTTGAGTGAGTAGAAATACTTTGATTGAATATATAAAAAATATATTTTGCGTTGTATAAATTCACTTTTCCACATTCAATATATAATTGTTATATGTATACAATGTTTGTAAATCCCAGGCCCTGAAGATGATCTCAATAAAGATCGAAACGTTGGCACGATAAAGAAAATGTATTGTTTTCGGAAACCTACATCACACCAGACCGCATCTCACGATTTCTAAATAAATATCGATTAACGATCACTAATCACCACACAAATCTATACAAGGTTTCGTTTATTTATGTTGATTTATTGAGGTTTGGTAATACAATGAATTATGATATTTATCATATGATATTTCTTATCGTGAAATAAAAAAATAGTCTCGTCCAAAAATCGAAACAATTGCTTAGTTTATTAAAATAATAGCATCATCTCTAATGTTTGTAATAATTTTATCCGAATTGCAATATTGACACATTCAAAGTAGTATTCAGCTCATTTTTTTAAGACCTTACAAATGCAAATTTGCGAAAATGATGCATGAATACGATATTGCAACCTTTTCATGTTCTATTTGTCGGTAGAGCAAGAAGTGGCAAAGGTCGGGTCATATCCAAATGAACAAGGACGTAGAAAAGAATATGATGTAATTACAAATTTTAATTTTATAATAATTTTCTAAAAGCTATACCTACAAGATGAAATTTCCGCTGAACGCATTCTCTTTAAACAGCTGTTTTTTTAATTCAAACCTTATCAAAACCAACAACTTTTTTACAATACAATTTCAGCAACAAGCCCAGAATAAGAATAATAAGCAGAATAAGGGCCGGTTCATTATTCTTAATGACTGTAAAGTGCTAAGCCTCTTATGATTTAGCATCAATTAAAGCTTTAAAGCACGTAAGAACGGCACGGACAAATTAGTGCTATTTTCTGTTTTATCGGGCCTTGATTTAATAGAAAAGAAACAGCCGTGATTCAACTCGGCACGGGCTAAATTGCCGGCCTTGTTATCTTAAAGAGTAATAAATAAAACCTGGAATAATCAATAATAGGCTGAGGGATTTCCTGAGAGTCTTTCGGTGTATTTATTAATTTTAAGCGCTGGCGAAGGTTGGAAGGGTTTTTGTTAAGTGGCGGATACAATTAAAACAACTATCAGTCTAAAATAAGTAGAAATGAATCTGTGATGCATTACGTTTATGGGGCAAATGTGATTTCCTAGTTTTTAGCCTATACTCTGGGATGTTGTTGAAAATATCCTTGAGGCTGCATGGATAAACTCTAATAAAAATAGCACGACCTTTGCAAAATAAACGTAAAAGCACAATCTTGTAAAGTCGAGATGAGCAATAATAAAAGACTGATTCAACGATTTGCGCATCGTACCGTATGGTTTTGTTTGGTTCTTTTGATTTGATTGCCTCTTTTGCACATTAATTTTCATTTATTTTGTCAGGTTTTCTTTTCTTTAACAAAGTACTTTGGGGTATAGTGGCTTTTCTAGGTACCAATTCCGCCGACATTGTCGTATTAGGGCTCTGTTATCTTGTCTTATTTTAACATAATCGACATTGATGATTTGTTATACTCCCATTTTTAAGTGAAATTTCTCTGGAGCTGTATGTATACTTCATCTCAAGTACACCTCATCCCAGACAAGTCCTTCTTAGTTCCTCCCAGTCCAGGTTCAGTATATCTGCCTCCCACATTCTTTTTTTTAATATCCTAAAATGTTACACTTACCATCCCTTCGCAGATTATTTAAAAATTTATCACTGCTTTTCGACCCAGTACACGAATCCAAGAAGACCTAAATGCCATCAGCTCCTGGGCCGTAGAAAATGGACTCTCTTCAGCTTCCAATGCTTGGATCCCATCCCCTTTTGCAAACATTACCTCCTTTTCCCCTCGGCATTAACAACCAAACTATCTCCTTTTATACATCAGTCAAAAATATAGGGATCGTCTTTGATCAAACCTTATCCTGGAAACTCATCCCACCTTCGTCAGGCAAGTGATTCCCATTTGGATTATGGCGGTTTGGTCTACGGTGAACTCATAAGCTCAGACTCATGAAAATGATGAACTGCTTTCTTTGGAGCTTTAGCTCCTTTAGCTCCACAAAGAGATCTCATGTATCGAATGTGTATCGTGATTTGAACTTTACTCCTCTTATCTCGGCTATACTTCCAGGGCCCAAAGCCCCAGAATAAAATTGATTTTCTTTTTTATTCTTCTTCTTAGCTGTTAGTTTTTTAGTTTCTGATTAACAGGATTTACTCTTTCACTCTCGTGCCTGGCATGCCTGCCCAGTATTTGTTGTGTCCTCTTGAATACCAAGATTCAATTTTTTTATAGATTTTGTTTTTTCCACAATCGAATTAAGACCTCTGTATTTTTTCGAAGCTCTATTTGTAGCTAGGGTTTCGCTGTCACGTTACCTGAAATTCCTTCATAACCTGGAACCCACTGTAGGCTATTTGAAAATCATAATTTTGTACTGTATTTAGGCAGTTCCAAACTAGATTTGAGTTGATCAATCTCATCTATCTCATAGTATTTTTATAATTGTGCCATTGAGATAATTACTTATTTCGTGTGCCTATGATAGCGATTATGTTTTGGAAGATGGTTGTGTTGGAAACGAAGACGACGTGGTACTCACATTAAGAAGACCCCTTTAGCTTAGAAGATTTCCACGTTTTTTATTTTTATGGTTTAACATAGTTTATAAATATAATAAAAAGACCCGGACCGAGGAATGAGCCTTGAGGTACACCAGCACTTAGACTTTTTTTTATCAGATAGAACATTTACTTCTAACCTATACGTTCTGTTTGTCAAGTTTGAGCTGACAATCAACTGTGAATTGTGCTATTATTTTGTAGAGAACTATCCATAAAAGAAAAAATTTCTTAATAAATTCTATTTTGAGCGAAAGTTTATACTAGATTCTGGCATTTTTAAAATACTTTTCTTTTCTGTATAATGTGTCTGTAACTGGCTTATTGTTCATATTTTCAAACAGTACTTCATCAGGTCTTACACGACTTTATTACTTGGAAGATTTTGTTACGCATTCTAATGTTTATTTCACCCGTTTTTCTAAATATGTAAGGGGTATTATTATATTTATATGTACATTCCAATTAGCTGCTGTACATGTTATTATAATAAAATACAATAATACAAAACAAAAGACACAAAACAATAAAACAGTTTAAATTAATAGGATTCTATGTCGTTTCTTGCAGAACATATGAAACATATTGATTAGTCTTTATGTAAGGATTGGTTGAAATGAAAAAGTCAGTACCACGAGCGGGATTCGAACTCATGGCCTTCGGTTCAATACACCGTGCTCTAATCACTTGAGCTATCTTGACTTCGATCCACTCCCTATCTCAACCTATAATCTTTCCAATTTTCCCTCCTTTTTGCCATTTTTCAAATGCTGTGTAATCTATTCGATTCTCGGCGACAATTGAAATAGCTTTCGGAGAGCTTTGAGGTAAGATATGCTCCATTTTACTTATTAAATCCATTATAGTTCGTCGTCCCATTGACCAAATAACTTCTTTCAATTAATTTATCTTTATGTAAGGTACTGGTTGAAATGAAAAAGTCAGTGTCACGATCGGGCAAAAAGGAGCCAGAATTCGGTAGTAGGTTGAGATAAGGAGTGGTATCCGAGAAGATCGAAGTCACGATAGCTCACATGGTAGAGCAGCGTCGTATTAAGCCGAAGATCGTGGGTTCGAATCCCGCTCATGACACTGACTTTTTCATTTCAACCAATACCTTACATAAAGATTAATTAATTGAAAAAAGTTTTTTGGTCAATCGGACCACGAAATATAATGCATATAGTTTAGGTTAAACGTATGTTGTTATAATGCAGGCTGATTTAGTGCAACATTTGCTCGATAGAATTTTTATATAGTAATTACAAAAATTAGCAAGGTTTCTGACGACATTTCAAAGCAGGCTACATCTGAAAAGCCACTTATAATAAGAAACATACAATAAAATAGGTAAGAAAATATAATATGTTATATACATATGTACACAAAAATATTAAAAAAAAAAGATTATTTGATTAAATTGAAATATTTTTGTCTCATACAATTTTCTATGTTTTTCAATTCAATTTTGATACAATTTGTTGCGAGCTATTAAAAAATGTACCGTTGCATATATTAAGTATCTCTTGGATATGAAAAGCATCTTATTAAACTTTATTATTCTAAATTCGGTATATTCATGAGCGATCATACACTGTTGATGATGGGGTTTTTCGAGACCTAGGAATAAAATCCAGACGTGTCGAAGTTCTGTTGTTCCGTGATGCAGCCGTGATTAACATATGAATCGTTCCACATGTACGTACATAAAATCGGTATGGCAGGTGTTCGTGGGTGCGACAAGGATTTTCCATTTTGATTTTACGATTTATTCAAGTCGGCTGACGGGATGCACCGGCTGATGTCTTTATTAAAGGTATGTCTGTCTTTCAAGAGTAACGACTTTATTACGACGACGGTTGTTGAAGAACGGGCGTCAACTGATCGTCGCATCGGCTTCAAAAAGGACGAGGAAAGTATTGCCGAGTTAAATTGCCCTTCTTGAAATCCCGTGCTCCGACTCGGCCAGAGAGTTAACGGCCCAGAAAACCTACAAATAATCGATCAGACAGCCGTTGCGAAACGCAATTCTTGGTTTGACCTTTGCCACGGGAACAGAAGATAACCGAAAGACGAGTACCTACCGTTAGAACTGCCATGATTGTAACGTTGTGCAACTCGGCCGACAATAACTTTTATTGGGATCAGATCCCGTGCCAAGGTCGGAACGCCTACCCTGCAACAATCTGCCCTATTTATTTTTGATCTATATGTTTTGTCAAGTTGTGGCAACTCCTGCCGAATCATCTGAAATGCTTTTGAATATTGTTATTATCCCCCAGGCCTGCCTGGGGTGTGAATTATTCGGGGGGAAAAATAGTATGTGGGCTGGATAATTGATTGCCGGCCGATATTTCAAAATGCTACCCATTTGATCCAAACCGAAATATCTACAAGAAGATATTTCTACCTCATTTATTTACTGCGGCACATTAAATATTACTATAACATCGAGTTAATTAAATTATTAGTTGGACCATTAAACAGATTTGACTGAGTGTGGGTGTTCGATCAGACCGGTATCGACTTAATAAACTTCACTCTTTCTCAAATGATATACTACCAAATTTACGGGTTCTGTTTAGTTAATTATCATTATAAATATTTTTCATCTTGAAAATATAGTCACAGCATGGATTCACAAAAACTTATAAATTATAGCAAAGAAATTTAACATTACGAAAGTACGCAATATTTAAACATTTATATGTACATATTATGAAATATACAAAGAAACAAAAATTGTACAAAGTCAGAGTTTATTAAAATTCTAAATATTATTATTAAATTGTAAGAACCCTTTATTTAAAGAACAAAGTGGGAAGGATTTCTGAACCTAAGAAAGCCACTAAACTCCGTTTTACCCTTTTCTCTGAACAAAATACATACATGCATTATATTTCGTGTTCTGATTGACCAAATAACTTCTTTCAATTAATTAATATTTTTATGTAAGGTATTGGTTGAAATGAAACAGTTAGTGACCCGCTCATGACACTAACTTTTTAATGTTTGTTGTGCGATCAACCAGCTTTCATACGATGTTGATTGGGATTCGGGTTGTGGTCTTCAAACATAAAATGTTANTAACAATTACTCAATAAATAATATTCTTTTTGTACATAAATATCACAGGCGTTTAACTAGAAAATTGTGTTTATCACGTTATCAGGTGGGAGGTTCCCCACACTATCACCTAATGATAACAATCATTTACCACAATTTTTAAAAACAAGATTTTAATTTCTAATACATTGGTAATTCTATGTTATCACAGCATGTTATAATTTATAACTAAATAAATATGTATGCAAGTATTGTTACGATCTTTTGGGAGAGACCTTATCTTTTTCTAGGATCCCACTGTACATCACACGTAAATTATTCAAATCTGTTTTTAAATTACAGGCCATGTTGTCCTGATGAATAGATATCATTTCCCTCAAAAGTTTACGACCTGTATTTTGTTCAGAAGCCACAATTTTGACTCCATCGAAGTCAAAATTATGTTTCTTAGCGTGTGTATGTTTGGATAGTGCTGTTCCCGGCATTTCTTCATCATTGCAATCATACTTATGTTGCCGCACCCGTTCGGATAACTTTTTACTTAAACCTTACATAAAAAGATAAATTAATTGAAAAAATTCATACAATTGTACCCTGGGTTCAGTTTCCCACACAAGGGACTTTATCGAAAAACGTTTTTCCTCATTTATATTTTGGTAAATCTGGTAAAACGAGATTTAAAATAAAGACCCCCAACTAAAACCCCAAATAAATGTAAACTAATAAAAACCATGCTCCAAAATAAACCAATTTATATACGCAATTTATCTATTTAATCAGATCTGTGTCACAAACGTTTACCTGATAATTGGAAGAATTTTAAAATCATAATGTTACAAAAAACTGGACCCTGTAGATCCCTTCAGCTACTGTCCTAACATCAGTTGGCTTAGCGCCTTAAGTAAAATATCTGAAAATGTCATTGATTTCAGAATAAGGAAACACTTGGATTTCAGGTGATATTTGAACAACAGTTAGGCTTCGGGCTTTCATGTGACTCAAGCCCAACTATCCAGACTGATCCGACCATATTACATAAAGCATTTGACACTGTATGGTACATTAACTTTACACTATAAAATTATAAACACGGATTCCCACAGTATATAGACAGCATAGATATGTACCCAGACGGCGAAAATTCATTGTAAAAATGGAAGATATGTTGGATCAAGGGCTTGTAACGTAGCTACCGGTGACCCACATGGTTCTGTCCCAGGACCCTCGCTATTTATAATTTATATCGATGAATTGTCGAAGTTCCTAGGTTAGAATTGGCACTTTTTGCGATTGTCACCGCACTCATCAAATCATCCTGGAGAGGCTGTGCAATCTATGTAAATAGAGTGGCGCAGAGATTGTTGAAAGATACAAAGAAGAAAATCATTCACTATTGCTCATAAAAAGTAATCCATGTAGGACCAAGTAGTTGTATTCAGAAAGGAAAAATGGAGTAGACTCCCGTAATAAATTACCTTGAGGTGTGGTTTGACTCCAAATAAAACTTCACAACCCGTATTAACCAGCTCATTACAAAGTGTAAAATTTATATTCAAATTTGTGGTGAAAAGTGACCGTTACTTGGTTATTTGGAGGTCGTGAGGCGGTCTGGTTTTTTTAAAAACATTTTCTTTATCGTGCCAACGTTTCGATCTTTATAGAGATCATCTTCAGGGCCTGGGATTTATAAACATTGTTTAAATTTAACAAATACTTGTAGGATGTGGAAAAAATGAATTTATACAATGCGAGAAAATTTTTGATTAAAAAAAATAATTTATACAAGGCTAGAAAATTTTAGATTAAAAAAATGAATTTATAAAATGCTAGAAAATTTTAGATTCAATCAAAGTATTTGTACTCACTCAGAGTGTTTGTTTTCCGTGTCTGGAAGGCTTCCTTTCTCCTCAAAGAAGCCGACTCCTCATACAAAATATTCTTGTATTCCCGAATTCTCTCCCCACCCCTTCAAAATCCATCTATTCCAAATTTTCTAGCGTGGTATAAATATATTTCTCTTTTTTAATCTAAAATTTTCTAGCATTGTATAAATTCATTTTTTTAAACCTTAAATTTTCTAGCATTCTATAAATTCATTTCTTTTTTTAATCTAAAATTTTCTAGCATTGTAAAAATTTATTTTTTTTAATCTAAAATTTTCTAGCCTTGTATAAATTATTTTTTTTAATCAAAAATTTTCTAGCATTGTATAAATTCATTTTTTTCACATCCTACATGTATTTGTAAAATTTAAACAATGTTTATAAATCCCAGGCCTGAAGATGATCTCAATAAAGATGGAAACGTTGGCACGATAAAGAAAATGTTTTTCTAAAGCCTACAACACACCAGACCGCATCTCACGACCTCCAAATAATTATATTCAAATAGTATTCCACTACTATGTCGATTCTGGTTTATAATTACTTACGCATCGGGCTGCACCAGTAAAAGAAATTGCAAAAACCTACAAAGTAATTAATTAACAAGGTTTGACGACTGTATAATTAACAGCACTCCCACTACTAAGTTTGATACAACACATCAAAGTTCTTCGATCCGATATATTCAAGAATTGATATATATAATTATTAAAACATTTTTGAACGTTAAAATCATCTAATAAGTGGTTTGGGTCAAGAACCGCTTAGGGGGTGTAAGAAAAGCATGAAACACTCCGGGATCTCATCGAGAGGGTTGTGAGCCTAGTACAGACTACTTTCCTGAGAAGAATTTTTATTTTTAATTTGCCCCTTGAGATTTGATATTTTTCAATACCAAATAAATACTAATGTGGCAAAACAATGGCGGTAAATAAAAGTGTTCTCCGGTCAGGGGTGATAGGCATGTGTATATTTGACTGTAAATAAGAACTCGTTTATTTGCAAACAATTATTACAAGAAATAAAGGTTCAGAGGAAATCCTTTGATTAGCTTTCAGTCGATAATACGGTATTGTCTCAGCACTAATCAGCTTGTCTTGAACATTCTGAAAGTCTAGATTCACAAGGAAGCACTGATCTCACATCGTTAATATCATACGATTTTATAAAAAATAGGAGTAACAACGTCAGAAATATGGATTATATACAGTAAGCATAAATAAGTCTTAAAAATTTACAAACTTCACACGTAATTAAACTTTATTACTGAATTTCACTGCATTACATATGAATAGTTTTTGTCATAAGCATTTGACTGTAAATAAGAAATTGTTTATTTATTTTTTTTATATTGTTTATTTATTATTGTCTTATTTATCAAGTTTGTGCGCGTCGAGTATTCACAAACAAAAAACCGGTTACTCGTATTTTGTTCAATTCTTAATTTCACGCTATATGTATTTTTATCATTGTATTAATTACAACCTACTTATTTTAATGTTTACCCGAGGAAATGAGATAGGAAATTCATGGGTTTAAAAAAAAATTGTTTCATTGTATTGTGTCAAAGCAAGTTCATCAAAACGCGGGAAAATCATGTTCTGTAACAATTTCTTCTTATTTAAACAATTTTTATTAAAATACGTAAATTTCTGATTTCGTGTACATTAAAATAATTATATTGTAATAATTATAACTATAAAAACACATCCCTACACTTAGGTTCAAATAAATAACAAAAGACGAGAGCCCGGTTTTTATATTTGAATGTACATTTTCCAGTACCTTTTATCACTCAAATTGCACTTAAACCATGTCGAAAAATGAAAGTCGAAGGAAATCACTTGCACAAGTAATACTTGATGGAGTATGAAAATTTGGGCCTAGGTCCAAAACTATTGACTGATTGTTTTTACTTATCCGTAATCACAAGCTCAATATTAATTGAACAAACAGCAAAAAACATTCAATTTTTGAGAGATAATACACTTAGTACTTCCACCCTTCAGTTTTTGTTCTGTATTTCAAGAAAAAGATTCTCTTTATGATGAAAATATTAAAACGTAAAAAGAATTACCAATTATGGCATCATGACGTTTTGCCAAATATCTAAATTAAATTTAAATGAATTCTGCTGGTATACCATGTCTTGCTTCAAATTTATTATAAATGAAAAATTATTCTTGTAGCCAAAGCTTTTTATAAAATAGGTAAGTCCAGCCTATAAAAGAATAATCACATTAGAACAAAATTTTAAGAAATCATATGGTTTTTTTTTAAAGTCTAACCTAATTGTTAATGAAAGAAAGTGGGATGTTTACCTTTCGGTAAGTGAAGTAAACGGATCTACATGTTTCCGTATTTTGGCTTCTTCTCCTCGGATGCCACGATGTTTTGTATGATCCTCTGGACAAAGGGGATGCACCTGCCGTCGCCTGTGATGCAAGACGTGTCGTAGGGAGGACTGACGACGACCTCGTGCAGCACCAGGATGTTCGCCCCGCGCCAAGAGACGTCGTCGATGAGCCTTTTGAGGGATTTGAAGAGGAGGACGCCCCTCGGTGAAGATCCTCTCCGGATGGTGTAGCCGCACTTCTGGTCGTTTTCAGGTAGGAGGAGGCAGAGGTCGAGCTCCTTGGCCAGCTTGTTCCCGTTGACACTCTTCAAGATGGCGCTTTTGGCGAAGTTCAGGTCTAGGACGCAGAAGTTGCCGTACTTTGGGATTTTGGATGTGTTCTTGAGCACCATCAGCCCGGTGTTCCAGTCGAAATTCTCCACCGCCCCTTTGATCGTTTCGTTCTCCATGCTGACCACCTCGATCACATCCCCGATTGTAAAATGCTCCTCGTTCTCTGACATTGTTTCAAGATTTGATTTTTTTCTCCGCAACAACGATATTTGCCGTTACATACACATGGTTACGCGCCTACCACATGATTAAAATACTATTTTTCATTGGAAATCATAAACGGGAACAAAAGGAATTTGATTTACTGGATAATTTTGCCTAAACTTCCAACGAGCAATGTCACCTTCCGGCCGGAAGGCCGACACAATGATTGAAAAATAATAAGGTAAACAATATAAATTCCACTCAAGTTACCTTCACGTCTTCTCGTTCATACTCTACTGAAAAATGAATTCCGCCACGCCATCTGTAAAAATTAAATGTGATCTTATAATTTAATTTCTTTAATATATTTAAAAATCAAAAAATCATTGTCATTACCTTAAATATGGCTGCCGAAAGATCAAACAAGTTACGATACAGTAACCTCAGTTTTTAAAAACACAAAGTACCCCGGACAAACCGGTATCTCATCACAAGTCACTAAGATATAAAATTCTGTTGGATAAACTTAAGGCCAACTGTAAGGTTACCAAAGGGCTGTACAGATGGGCGGTCAGTCGATATCTTATCTCAGAGAGACTTATAAGCCGATAAGTATGCTTAATGAATGGCGAAAGTTCATTTATCTTTTGATTTAAAATGGCCAAGCGGGAAAACCTATGAACGACAAAGGTCATTCACTAGATTATATCAAACAAAATATCACGTAAATCTGTATGGAAAAATCGTTCGGTATAGTTGTTACAATCAAATGCAGATGATCTTGCCGAGAATTTGAAAATTTCACACAAACATATGTTTAATGAGGTTTACAACATAAAATTTTTAACATATAGTTTGATAGACTTGAGCCGATCCGTGCAAGTAATTTTTACGATTTGCGCTTTATATTTCACATTTCGTATAAATTTGTGTGGTGATTAGTGACCGTTAATCGATAATTATTCAGAAATCGTGAGATCCGGTCTGGTTTGATGTAGGCACTCTCAACACGCAAGACTGGCTCAATTACACAGAAGACAAACACTTTGAGCCCTGAAGATGATCTCAATAAAGATCAAAACGTTGACACGATAAAGAAACTGTTTTTCTGAAACCTACATCACACCAGACCGCATCTCACGATTTCTGAATAATTATTCGTTTAAATTTGTAATCCATGACTAAACCTTTTAACTATCACCACCATGATGTTGAAATAACAACAATTTGTTTGAATTTTATTGTCATTATAATATTTTTTAATTTATGACTTCCCTGTCATTCTGTATATTTTACTTCATACCCATCCTAGATGGCAAGTCTCTAACCATAGGTTTATAAGTATTTTAATAAAAATTAATGACTAAAATCAATCACAGCATGAGAGATTCAATTCAAAAATCATAGATGATGGATACTTTATGTCAATTTTAATTGAAGGTGTATAAATATTAAAGTATGTAAATACTGGTAGAGTGTAATTTTCCTGTCATGGTCTGGTTGTAACCGCGTTCTGTACAGTTTCTTAACGCGAATTAATATTTTTCAAATTCTCTTTAATAAAAGTTAATTGTAGGGTTAAAAATATCAATTTTTTGAAATGCGTATTTCATAAAGCGTGTGTAGTGTAATTTGTATGTAAGTTGTCAAATAGCTCAATGTAATGAAGCATTACATGAATATTGACTATTTACAATCATTGAACTAATATTTCAGATCGATAAATAGGCATTTTACTGTTATTTTAAAGATTTCCTTTCTACACATAATAATTCTCGATAGGACAAAACTAGAGAAAGACAGTTTATTAGTTAAACTGAGTCAAAGTTATTAATTGTTAAAAGCATAACATTAAATATGCGCCGTATTAGGCTTATTATTATTTAAAAAGTGATACGGTTGTTATGTAAAAAAGACTCTAAAACTCAATAAAAAAAAATTGTGCAACTCCTTTAATTGCGATCCTACCCAGTGTGTACATAACTGATCGTTTAATGGCACGATGCCACTCTCTTGGCTGAATGCGATGGTAGGCACATAAAAAAGTCCGCTTTTATGAATACTTAAATAAGTCCGCCGGCCGTTTTGAAAAGGACTTGGGCCTGGATCGGGTTTTATACGTTCGGAACGGACACCTTATCAAAAAGGCGGAATTGGTAGGGAAAATTTATAAAACGCTAAATGTTCGGCCGTCGATTTATTCAACGACGGTTTATTCTCAAAGGTGTTTTTGTGTCGACGATACTCGCACAGATCGCATAAAACCTTTAAAAAATTTCATTCTCAATTCACCATATAAACAAATGTAAGAAGTAGCTTTCTCACAACAATTCAAAACTATAACAACACTAACAAAAATTTGTTCGAAGACAAATTGTGAAAAATTGAATTGTATCGTCTTCACCGAGCACAGAAAGTGCCACCAACTTGAAATGGATTTATTGAAAAATTATTAAAGAATTTCTCTGATGACTAAAAAATCATAACATTGCTTAAGTACATCCACCAATTCAGGTGGATAGCTGACAGTAAAATCCTGAAAATTGACCCGAAAATTGTTCATGGTTTCATGATTTATCTCATAGTTTTTTCAAAACTTTAGACAAAGCTCTGTGACTAACCTATCCTGCGTGCTGTAAGTGCTGTCACCCGAACTTAAGAAATAGCAGCATACCCCCTTTTTTTATATTCTTTAGGTGCCAGTAAAGCTAAAAATATTGGAGCGCATGCGAAGTGGACGCGACCTCTAGGAATCGGCTTAGACGCAGACTTAGAGAGGACTAATAGACACTGGTTGCTGTACTCGAGCCGGGGAAATTGGCCGATCCATCCATGGGTACTTCCGGCCGTCCTCTTTAAAAATGACCTCCACCTGATTGAGATTGCCTTCGCTCCAGAGCTGATCGAAAGAATTAACACACTTTGAGCAATGAACGAACTAGAGGTAGCTCTTATATCAACATCATTCCGATACCAACCCTTCAGAGATTGACGCTCGATTTTAAATTTTGTCTTTACCACCTGTCAGTATCTTGAGAAGTGACATCACCACCCGCTCAAGACGCTCTTAACTCTAGCGGCTCTCTGCTCCAAATCATCGCTTTCCTGATTCACCTTTCCAGGTCGGCCGGAGTCTGCCTTTTTACGGCGTTCAGTTTGGTTTGCATTCATATGATGGGATCTGTGTGTGAGGAAGATGTAGAGAACAATTTGCTTCATTGTCCTTGCATGAGTCACAGCATGTTCAAAAGTAAATTATGGGATGGGGTAGAATCAACGTCCAAGCGCGAACCGAACTGATTATCATATAAAATGTACCTGCGACTGCATTACAGTACATTGAAGAAATTCTTCTGGAAACTTTGGTCCCCTTCGCTCCATTTTTGGACCAACTTCGGGTTAATGGAGGATAATACTCGACTGCATGTAGCTCGAACTGTCACGCATTATTTGGAGGATTAGGGGGTTACGACGAAGAATTGGCCAGTACGTTCTCTTGAAATGAATCATCATCTTCAATCACCTTCAAACCGCTCTTGTTGAACCTTGGGGTTTTGTTTAACAAGGCGAAATTCGGTCTCTTATTTAATACAGGTCTAGGAGACTTAAAGGCTCCCCGCGAAGCCTTAGAAGGTAATAGGCGTTATTAATTAATTTTTTTTTACGTGGGTTAGCCACAGCAGAGGTCATATCAGGTTTCAAATGGCGTCGAGAATCCAATCCGATTGCACGACATTTGAAAAATGGCAAAAAGGAGGGAAAATTCAAAAGGTGGGGGTAGAGATGGGAAGTAGTGTCCAAGTGGATCGAGGTCACGATGGCTCAAGTGGTAGAGCAGCGGCGTATCTAGCCGAAGATCGTGGGTTCGAATCCCGCTCGTGCCATTGACTTTTGTATCTCAACTAAAAACCTTAATTGATTTTTATTAAAACTCATGAATTCCTGATCTCATTTAATTTGGTTTATATTAAAATGTGAAGGTTGTTATAGATAAAAATACATACAGTTTAAAATAAACAACAAAATACAAGCGTCTTTTTTTTCTTGTTTTGAGTGTATAACATTCAAAGTAAAAAATAGAAGTTATATGTAACAACAAAACAAATTTATCAACATAATAACATTAGAGTAAAATTCAATGACAACTTACTTTCTTTTAACGTAATAAAAGAATTTCGAACCCTTGAAACTTATTAATCAATAAAATTAGTTTGGTTTTTTCACTCAATTATAACAATTTTTTAAGTTGAGTTTTGCTGAGTAACTCGGTGGAAGTTTGCATGCAACAACGGACAATTAATGACAATTAATTGTCATTTTTAATTGAGTCGTAACTTGTTTGTTTCTTCGTGTCTACTCTACATGTGGTATTTAAAAGGAGAAAATTACAAAAGCTTATAGGGGAGAGGAGGAAAATCTGTTAAATGATCACGACTAATCGAATAAGCAAAGCTGGTCCCGACAAATATCGGCAATTGTCGAGCGCATTCATCCATCTAATTTCACTACTGGCAAGTGTAGCATTATGCCTGTACGGTATCTAATTTATTTTTGCGTCGTTGATTTAGAATTAGATGCGTGGTATTAATTGTTCGTGAAGTACTACAAGTTTATCCAATTCTATGAATTCAATTTTGATACGCAACGGAAAAGAGAAGGGCCACTGATAAAGTGAAGTGGCAAAGTTTTTTCAACTCGTCAATCAGCTGTTACTTCAGCCATTAAGTATTGGAATACAGTTTTAAAACATTTTTGAATTATTCTGAAAATATTCGATATTTTTCCAATGCATATTGCACCAACCATTCACAGTTCGGTCAGTTACATTTAGAGTCTCGCAAGGAAGTATCCTAGGGCCTTTTTTTTATTCACTACATTTCATCACCCCTTAACACTTACGTACCCACACATGACATCATCAAAGTAAGAAATGATGAAATCCGTCTTCTCGAAACTGAGTATTATTGAAAAATCAAAATGAGGGCTGAATCAGAGAGCACGCGTCATGACACAAGCATATTTCTGCCCATTTCTTCAATATCAAGCTCAATAGATCAATAAGCAAGATGGGAATTACAAAGGAAAAGGTAATCTGAAGTCTTTGCTGATGGAGCCCGAGAACCATGCATAGAAGCTGATTTCTATATAACCCAGATAATAAAGGATCACGGACAATAAGTGCCTACTTACACCGATTTCACAGTCCATTGTGTCTTGACTGCCAAATCGAGGGTAGAGTACATTACAAATAATTAAACTGCCCGTTTATATCAATTCTAGCCAACCTTCAAAACTCCCCTTCGGGGTCGGGAGTGTCAGCGGATCTGAAGTTTCACAGATCATATATGTAGGGTGGGGAATGGGAAGATTCTAAACGCGGTAGAGAAAGGTGCCGAGGAAGTGTACCTGCAGTACGAAGGATATAACCGCTTTAAGTCAATGATGAGATCAGTCACGTCCTTGAGAAGTTCAAGGTAAAACGTACAAAACAATGTATTCCAAGTTTAAAGCTTATCTTCAAGCCCGACGGGTCTCCGTCATAACACATCCGTAATTAAAGCGGGGGTGAAGGGGGAGAAAAAGGGACAAAACTAGGAATTTACGAGTACTAAAGAGGAGAAATTTGTGGATCGGACGAACCTGTTAGCGAGAGGAAAAGCAGTGGAAATTTGTGGTATCCCGGAAGAGATCTGATCAAAGACAATCTCGGAAAAAAATTTCCCAGGAGCTAATTGAGGTTGACAGTTTCAATGCAGGTAGAGAGGAGAGGAAATTTGGGAGTCATCTGAAGAAAAGTGATGGAAACAATGTTTTATGAATTGAAGGAGTCATTAATGCAGCACAGATTTACTTGATGGTGCCTGTCTACAAAGTTTATACATTTTTAAGTAAGTGATTGTAGTTATTTTTACATCTAAGCGTTACCATGTACTTTACTTCCAGGCTGGGTACTCCTTGTACCGACATAACAACAAGAGACTAATATAATAGATTAAATAATTACGAATGACATGAAAGAGCCATTTTTTTTCTTTTAAGGCAAGAATTATTGAAAACAATAAGATAAACTAAATTGTATATAACAGAAATTAGTGTGTGTGGTATTTAGTGACCGCTAGCCAATGATTATTTGGAGATCGTGAGATGCGGTCTGGTGAGACGTCGGTTTTAGAAAAAACATTTTCTTTATCGTGCCAACATTTCGATCTTTATTGAGATCATCTTCAGTGAGTGACTCTCAACACGACAGACAAGAATGACACATCTACACGTAAAACAAATACGTTGAGCTCTGAAGATGATCTCAATAAAGATCGAAACATTGGCACGATAAAGAAAATGTTTTTCCAAAACCTACGTCACACCACACCGCATTTCACGTTCTCCAAATTATCATAGAAATTGGTATTTCTCTTAAGTACGGCGAGGAGAGGACTGGGAAATGTAAAAAAAAAATAAAGATATAATGAGTTGAAGTAGTGCTGATTACCTGACACATTATCAGCACAAGATGACCTCCAACACTACATTACGTACATATCTGGATGGTCCAGCAAGTGGTGAAGTTCGATTAATCAATAGAAATCATTAGCTAAATCCACTTACCTCCGGAAAATAGCACAGCCATATTCCATCCAACCTCACGACCGTCCCAAAGTCCCGATAATGCGATATGATATTGGATTGTCATGGGCAGATTATAGAAAACATCGGGGGACCAAAATTCGCCAACGAATAAAAACAGTAAACACCCCCTGGGCGATAGAAACACTCCCAATAAATTAATAGGATTATGTATTTTCCCTGTGATTATAGAAGATAACATGTGCTATGTTGATTTCTTTTTATATTCAAATATAATAGTAATGCTATTTTATATTGTATTAACTGAAATTTATGTAGGTTATTAAATTAATTGAAAGATTTCCACATAAATCACCCACATTTGACAAACATTAGAGAAAAAAATAGTATTAAAAATTTCAGTCTAATTACATAAACAAATATTTTGTCTAAATGTATCACCATTGTATGTCACTATTTAAATTAAAGTAAGAACTAAAATCCTGCGGTTCAGTTTTTACACCTAACAATTCCCCATTTATCTTACAATGACGTTTCAGGGTTAGCTATATATAAAATGATTCCTAATGGCCTGATTTAAAAGCCAGAAAGGAAAATGTGCACAGGACTCACCAGCCGGTCAAGGATGAAAATGTGGACTTTATTTGGGGTGCTCGCTTTATTCAAAATTCTCTCATTAAACAGACGGTTATAACAGTAAATCTTATAACTGAAGCGAGAGATAAACCTGAAAAATTGACTAAATTGAAAATCATAGCTGGGTGGTCAAGGTTTATTTAGTCCTTTCAATCCTTAGCCCTTCCTTGGTCAAACCCAACTGTTGAAAAACAATATAATTAGAAAATATTACAATATTTCTTAGGATATTTTCATAAATGTATTACCTAAGTGCAATTTTATTTTTATTTTTTGTAAAGGTTTCTACATAGTTCTTTGTTTACTTAATTTTGTTTACTAATACTTGAGGGTATGAACGCTTCTCAATAAAAAAAAATTTGCGCTTTTTTTTTATTTTGATTTTACATAACATGAATTATACCATTAAACAGCCATTTCAAAGAGAACTAATTTATTCAAGGCGTAAGACTAAAAACGACTGATTTAAATCACGAAATTCTGTAGGTGTAAGGCTTTATTTATTTTTTTATTTTTTTCAGTTTTACTGCTGATGCCGCCCAAGAGATATGCGAAATGGAGAAAATGCCGTGTCAACCCACGCTCCCGAAAGTCGTTTTAAAAATTCCGGAAAAGAGACATGAACCTTGGATGCAAAACTAGATCAGGCAGACCACGATCTCTTTATAGCGATGTCGTTAGAGCAGATGCGCCTTCTCATCCTGAAACAAGATGGAGAAAACTTGCATTTGAATTAGACTTATTTGCAAAGTGTTGGAATTGTTGCAGCAGGTGCAGAAACATTCCTCACGACGTATCACTCACACGACAACTCGTCGAGTTGAACTATGCAAATGATCCGCTCGTATTGATGAAAATACCATAGCGATCTTGGTTTCATCAAATTAATCGCCACTTATAATGAAAGGAACTTACAACCGAAAATGGTTGCCAGTTTTGGTAAAGGTACGTAATTATGTCATAGCAGAATAATACATACACAGGTTAGAAAACAGATTGTATAGGACCAGAAAAACTTTAGAAAATGTGAGTTGATTAGCAAGGCATGTGGAATGAAAAAATTAGTTTCTACAATTCATCAAACAGACAAACAAAATTCTCCAAGAAACACTTAAACGAAAAGAAATTGACATATACACCTACAAATCACTTCAAAACAACTCACCAACACCTCCGAAACTATATGGATCTGTAAAAACACATGAACCCGAACACCCTCTAAGACCCATAATTTCATTTGTAAACTCACCCACATATAACATGACAAAATACCTAACCAACATACTTAACAACATCACAGATAACACATCTAATGTAAAGGATTCATTTCATTCCATTAACAAAATTAATAATATCCACATCCCCTCACACTACTCTCTCTCATATCCCTAGATGTTTCATCATTGTTTACCAACATTCCAATAGACATAACACTGAGCATTATTAAAGATAAATGGCCCAACATAACATCACACACTACTCTATCAAAGAACACGTTCGTAACAGTGATCCGACACTGCTGTGTTAACGGATATTTTACATACGACAATCAATTTTACAAACAACTATTTGGTATAGCCATGGGTAGCAACCTAGGCCCGATTCTCGCAGACATAATCTTGACACAACTATTAAATACAGTCATACCACAACTTCCTTTCACATTACCCTTCCTCACTAAATACGTAGATGATATATTGACAGCAGTTCCCACAGATCAAATTCAAACTACATTAGATACATTTAATAGCTTTCACCCACGCCTACAATTTACACATGAAATAAAATTAAAAAAAATACCATTTTTAGATACACTCGTAATAAAACAACCAGATGGCACATTAATCACAGATTGGTATCAAAAACCAAGAAACACAGATCGCTACCTCAACTTTACATCTCACCATCCTCTTCATACAATAATAAACACGTCCAAAGGGTTACTTCACAGAATGATTACCTTAAGCCATGAATCATTTCGTCATTAGAACATAAAGATATAAAAACAGATCCTTCATAACAATCTCTACCCTAAACACAATATTAACAGAATAATCAACAACTACAACTCAACTCTAACACCATCCACTATTACTAATAATACTACATTAAATCTATCGAATACAAACAAGCCAGCATACATTTCCATGCCATTTATAAAAGGCCTATCGCATAAATTAAACACATTTCTCTCGTCCGATAACTTCAAAATAGCTTTCAAAAATTATAAAACAATCCAAACACTTTTTTCCAAAATTAAAGATCCCACACCAATAACAAATAAATCTGACGTAATCTGCAAGATCAACTGTTTAAACTGTCCGGCAACTTACATCGGTCTTACATCCCAATATCTGGACAAGAGAGTAAAGCAACATATCTATGATTGCAAAAAACCCTAGCAAAATCCTACAGCACTGGCTACCCACCATTTTGAACACCAACACAATTTCGACTTCAAAAATCCAAAAATATTACATACAGAAGAAAACAAACATAAACGTAATTTCTTAGAAATGGTTTATATCAACAGAGATAAACACAGCATCAATTACAGAACAGATACATGTAAACTCAGTCGCAGCTACGCCAATATCATTAATCAAATTCAATATAGATAGCATACATATATCATTACATTACATTCCACACATCAAATATTTTTCACATAGTCTTATTGTCCAACAATTTAGCTTTCCTTTTCCTATTTATCCCTTTCTATATAATCCTGAAAGGATAATCTGGCCGAACCATCACCAACACATTGTTTCCCTTCGTCGGCTCTTTTCACCTCAAAGAAGCCGACGTCTTATACAAAAATGTCTTTTCTATACCAACTTCCTTCCCCACCCCTTCAAAATCCAACGTATATAAACATAAAACAGCAAAATCTCACTGCACAACACGACACCCAAGAATGGCACAATTACACAGAAGACAAACACTTTGAATGAGTAGAAATACTTTGATTGAATGTAAAAAATATATATTGCATTGTATAAATTCACTTTTCCACATCCTAAATGTATTTGTTAAATGTAAACAATGTTTGTAAATCCCAGGCCCTGAAGATGATCTTAATAAAGATCGAAACGTTGGCATGATAAAGAAAATGTTTTTCTGAAACCTACATCACACCAGATCGCATCTCACGATTTCTGAATAATTTTCTACAATACATCTTACAAATTTTATCATATCGCCAGTTCAGTATTTACAGGACGCCAGGGTGCTATTCATTCCTCGTTACATCGGGTGTCTTGCTGGTACTCCTTTCTTTTCTGAGTGTTCAGAGCTTCACTGTTAAATGTCAGGACATCAGCTACGTTGCAGAAACCGTGTTCCTTCATGCCAAATATTTTAGGACGATTGGGTCTGCAGTTCTTTTTTAATCGTACAAAGAGTATCTTGGATTGCCTAAATTATATCAAATCCTCAGTAATGTACCCACAGGATACCGGAAAACTGAATGACCTATGACGCATGTTATTCCCGTTGTTGTATCCGTTGACATTGCTCTTCCCAAAGCTGTTCGGCATCCATTTGCAGAATCTGCACATCATATTCCTTCATGTCAAGCGTTTTCAGATGTCTATTTTTTGGTCTGGTGTCTTCCTGGACATATAATGGCATTTTATACGATATGGCATACGGAGCTTCTGCTGGAAACCTCAAGACATCCAAACTGCTCAAAACACTTCTTTCTCCTCCATTTACCCTCTCTCGGTAGCATTTGACAGGGTAGCGTACTTGCTCACCTCGTCTATACAATTTATACAGCTGATCTACCCATTCACCCTAACACTTTCATTTTTACCATTGCCGACGGCATATCTATACTCTTCACCGATAAAGACCTCAGTACTGTTTCACGTAATTTACAAAATCACATACATTCGAATCCTGGTCTCGTCAAGGAGAATCAAGATTAATGAAACTAAATCTAAATGCATTGTTCTCATCCTAAAATAACTCTCCTTTAGTTATATTTCAATAACCTTCCTATTCTCTCGTATTGTAATTCCTATTTTATTCCTAATTTTTCAAGTATGTAGAAATGATTAGAGATGATATTTTTCACGAGGGTTCATTTTACGACAAGACATATCGACCCATGGGATGCCGATATTTTTGAAAAATGCCTATTTGTAAGTATGTCGGATTCGAACCCGGGACCTTTACCATACAGTGATGAGCGCTGTATCAACGGTTAAACCGCTGCGGCCACCGAAGCCCCGTGTCTGTTTGCTAGCTAGGATTATTCTGCGAGTCGGTGAACACTTGAACGTTCAAACCCCACGGTGTATAAGGACCGATACGGACAAACAGGCAGATAATTTCTCACTGAAGATGGCGGAAAGCCGAAACGCGTTTAAGTTACATCATGATCTGCGATTATAGATGGACTCTGTAAATGACACAGTGCCGGTTCCACGTACTAGCAGAGATATCAAAGTTTTTAATACGTCTTAATTCCTGTTTTTAATACTGTCCTTAAAAATTATTATACATTTTCAATGGTTTAATTTGTTCTTGTAATCCAATACTTCAAGTATTCGATTTGACTGTTTTAATGTTTGGGCAAACTGGTATTTTGATGAAGCCTGTGTGGAATAAGCCACCAAAATGTGTTTTGGTTCAATTTTACTTTAGTATTTTGAATCAGCTCAACTTGATAGAGCACGTGCTGATCGATTGGAAACAGTGTCAGCTTGGACGTTGGACCTTCCTAATGTTCTGCAGCATGCTACGTTGTGATGCAATCCACGTCGGACGATTTCAAAAATTTATTAAATTATACTTTTATATACCGCAAACACACACAAGCCAAAACATTGACAACAAAGCTCGGTTGTGATTAACAAAAATCAACGGGATATATTTCGATGAACACTTTCATGTATATTTTGCTCTCTTTCAAAAAGTGACTCATTTTTTAAAAACTCGATATATATTTTGACACTGGAGTGAGTCGAATTATTTCGAAAATAGTCTGGATTTTCGGAGCATTAGCTAATACGATCACTGATCCACACCGCCAAGGATAATTGCCATCCGGCTACAAAAGGTGAGGTTAAGAGGTTCGTTAAGGACCATTTTTCGGATAACTGACTAATGGAAAATTCTTTCTCTGCGCTCTGTTGTCTCTCTGATCGAGACTTTTTCTCGTCTAATTGCGTTTTTTCCCCAAGGGCATTGGACGTAATGAAATGCTAAAATTTAAAAAAATAATGACAAATAATCGCAGTATTTGATAAAAAAATAATTTAAAAACGTAAATTATAGTATGTTCTTTACGTAGAGCTGAGGTAGATGGCCAAAATCGTTCTTTTATTTATTTTTGTCAGTTTGCTCTTCTATTTATTTCTCTTACTACTGAATATAGAAAAAATGCTTGAAAGCATCTGTCAATCGAACATCGTAGAAAATTTGTCCAGTTGTCAAGGAGCAGTTAAAATATGAAACTATATAAAACAGAAAAATTATAATTGCTCTCTGAAAATCCTGAAATTTTAATAGAAACTATTCTCTCGAAATCTAACTACACAGTTTACTCATCGCAGAACAGAACGTTCTAAATTTTTACAATTGGCCGAGTGTAAACCATCTTACATTAAAGTGTGATGTTTCTGAGTCGCTGTATTGGCCAAAAATCACAGAGGACTGGAAAAACTAGATATTGAAAAAATTCGAAAGGCCGGCGACACTGCGTATTACAGTGGTGACAAATGAATTCTGTCTTTTTGACAAATGACTGACTAAATTCAGACGGACTACAAAGAGGCACCTACGACTAATTAATAAGCTCTTTATTATTTTAATGAGGAATAGGGCGACACTCCGCATGGAAACCTGTCTCGAAGTAGCTTCTGGGCGAGCTCGGTGATTAATAGTTGCTCTGATTTTACATTACCATAGTTCCATAAAAACATAGCAAACAAACGGATTTTTTGAAACGAGGATCAATTTCCTCAGTGAGTTATTTTCGTCTAGATTTTGATAGCAGTTTGCCTTTAAACCGTGATGTATTAATTTTCCTTGTTTGATTAATTTTAAAGCTCTATGTTTTCATAATGTATCATCTTCATCAGCAGTTAGTATGTGATTATCGGAGGTAAGAATGAAATAAACACATTGTATTCTACAATAATGTTCTAAAAAGTTTATTAATAAAAATATCAAATAATATGAACAGCTGAACAGTGTCAATTTTATTTCAATTAATTAATCTTTATGTGAGATAAAAAAATCAGTGTAACGAGCGGGATTCGAACCCAAGACCTTCGGCTAAATACGCCGCTGCTCTACCACTTGAGCTATTGTGACTTCACCGGTAGATCGAAGTGTTGTCTTGCATTAAGTTCGAATTAATTGAAAAAAGTTATTTAGTCAATCGGACCACGAACTCTAATGGATTTAATTGTATTGTTATATCAACCAATTATTATAGTGATATTTTCTTAGTTATATAAATGTATAGTTGACTTTAAATATGTAAATTTAGTTTTAATATTGCAACTAATTAAAGTAAATGCTTACTTAGACGTCATTAAAATTAAAATTATATTTAGACGGTTGAACTCAGGGATCTGACATGCTAAGCTAGGTGAAAGCATTGCGCAAGTGACATTTATTTCTAATACTAAAATGACTACTAAATTCAAGTGAGATCGATTAAGATTCAAGTAATGCCAGTGAGAAGTTCAAGGCAGGTATGGAGCTAAATTCAAGCCCAAAAAAATCAGTGATAACATCAAACGGGTTTAGCATAATTATAACGTTGCGTCAATTATAGTATATTGAGCAAATACAACTCAGAATGAAGAGCTAATACCATTCGAGCTAAGGTTAGCTAACATAAACATGTTCCATAAATAATTTTGTTTAATGATACCCAGAAAATTTTTATCACCACCTAAACTTAGTCTAACTTTAGTTTATGTAAAACTCATGCCGGGAAAAGTCAGAGCCCACTTCTGTCAGGAATAAAACCAGGCGAGTTGAGCTGTGTAATAAAATTAGTATATATTCATTATAAATCAACCTTCGAAGTCAGTGATGACATAATTTGAGCTAAGTTTGCTCGTTGAACTAGTGTCGGTAACATCAAACCAGCTACAATCAGTATCACTTCAAGCACTTCAAAGTTAGTACTGACATATTTGAGTTATAATTAGTTATAAATTCGAACAGCCAATTTACGTGATGCCTACCTTCATGTCAGCTAATTTCAATCTACCCAAATAAATCTAAGATTGCTTCAAATGAGGTAAACAGACGGATAACTGTAAGTACGGAAAAGTCAGTGTTAACTTCATTCTGTTAGACTGTAATAATTACGCTAGTTTTCCCAAGTAAAAACCTTGTGCCAATTAGAGGTAATGATAATACCGAGTTATTCCCGAATAGTATTAACGAGTCAGGTAAAGTAAATATAAACAGGTAAACAGTCAGGTAAAGGTAAAGGCAGAGCTAAAATCATTCGTACTAAGTCTAGTTCTATCACTAGCAGTCATTTAACATGTTTAATAGTAATTTGTCTAATTTAAGTTACATTTATCGTCAAGCCAGCTAAAATCAATATATAGGTAAAGGTCAGTGTAAACCTCAAACCTGCAAATATCAGGGCTGTCTTCAGGCAGTAATAACATCAGCCTAGTTAAGCTTACTCATAAAGCAAGGTAAAGAGAAAAGAAAACAAACATTTTAGCAAAGATTAATGATAATCCATTATATTTCGTGGTCCGATTGACCGAATAACTTCTTCCAATTATTTTTTTCAACTAACTTTTTCATTTCAACCAATACCTGACATAAAAAGGTTAATTAATTGCAAGAAGTCGTTTGTTCAAACGGACCTCGAAATATAATGGATTTAATAAGTAAAAACGAAGTACATCTTCACCAACAGCTCTCCGTGGCCACTTCATATGTCGCCGAGAATCGAATCCTGATTACATGACATTTGAAAAAATGGCTAAAAGGAGGGAAAGTTCAAAAGGTGGGGTTGAGATGGGAAGTTGGTGTCCGAGTGGATCGAAGTCACGACAGCTCAAGTGGTTAGAGCAGAGGCGTATTGAGGGGAAGGTCATGGGTTCGAATCCCGCTCGCGTCACTAACTTTTTCATTTCTGATAATATTGAGCCTATTAAATAATAACAGTCAATTTTTGTCACAATTGATTTCATGTCAGCTAAACGTAAGTAAACTGAAATCCTGTGTACTTTGTAGGGGACGGAGCTTTAATTTGGGGTATCATTTTGGTCTGCATATCCTGGCAGTTTTTGTCCGTCAGGCAACTTTGGACATTTTACTATCTTCAGTGTTGGGTCTGGATGAGTTTGGAGATCTTATATACGTAAAACGTCTTTATACGTAAAACCCGTGATGGATGTCCTCAAACAGGGTAAAGTCAATGCTGACTTCAGGTTAAGAAACTCGAAGCACACCAAGATACCAAAAACTAACTTCGATCCCGATAAAGTCGGTGATCAAACATAAGTTAAGCATTACCGAAGAAACAGGTAGTTTTCGAATGAATCCACTCAGTCTGACATCAAGCCATAAAAAATTAAAGAAAAACTGAATTCTAACTTTAATCCCGATAAATTAATGGTAACTTCAAAATCAGTCTAATGCCAAGCACAGTAAGGTCTGTGTTTGTTTTAAATCTGACATTAATTATTTAATTATGAACGAGCTTTCATTGTAAAAACAGTGCTGGAAATATAAGAGTTTTCATTAAATACAGGTTTTTTATTATGGAGTTCCAAAACTCGGACTGTACTACTGTAGACAAATCATTGTAAAATCTTTAAAAATCTGGTCGGACAAAAAAGATAGCCAGTGGTTGATTGCTAATGCTCCGATACCTACAGGCACAAGCAGAATGTATTACATTATTTTGCCCTCGGTCCAATAAACTTGTGGTGGCCTAAATACACAACCGATACCCTCTCAGGGAATCTGACAGACAAAGCACGCCGATGTCGTCATCGGAAAACCACAAGAAAATGTATTTTTTATTTGGGCTAACCTTAATTCCTCCAAGAAACATACTCTGCTGAAAACCAATTCGATTTGTCTTTTCTCTCTAAACATCGTTTATAATGTTTAACGTACTTAACCAAATACTGCCTTTTAAAAAGCTACTGAAGATATTTATGAAGAGAAGGTTTGGTTGCAACAAGGACACCATCTTTCTCTGCCTTCTAGTCACAAGCATGCTGCCAAAAATCTTAGTTGTATATTTTTCTTTTTGTTTACATAAAATTTTGCTCATTTTTATAACCTATAAAATATTTTATTTTGGTTAAACCACCATCGATTTCTTCTGTCCACTTAATACACTTGATAAAATTCATTTTCTTCATTTTGAGTATTCTAGATTTGAGAGGCATGTGTTCCACCACAAATTCTCAAATCCAGAGAGTATCAAAGTTAGTGAATAACAAAATAACATCGAAAAATTTTGAGTATTGTCCCAATGTTACTTGAGCAAAAGTATAAGTGCTTATTGACTTCTAAACAATAGTAAATACTTCATCGGATATGTGAGTTCAGACTTAACTTATATTCCTTTTCTCCCATACCCAAGGTTTGATATAGCTATATACATCCGATAATTCGTAATAAATACTTTTTCAAATCTATATTCTTAGTATGGCATTGAATAAAGTTGTGTTTTATCTAAATTTGAAAATAGTTCAAGGGTAGGTAGGTACAAAAATATCATGGTTATAATTATTAATCTTTCTACTTGTTAATGATTGTTGAGAAGTTTTTAATTACTACAAGCAATGTTTATAGCCTATATAAAACTATAGACAAGTTTCCAACCCAATAACGATGCTACTCCCGCTGAAAACTAGTTGTGACCTTGTCAATTGACACGTTATGGAATAGACAGTGATGGTCATAAAACATAAATGATCAGGTTGAAATTTAAATAATACAACATACGACGATGTCAAGCTTGAAAATTACTGTAAAATAACCCACAATTATAAACTATTTCTGGTCGATCGATTCCAGAAGAAAATAAAAAACATGTATTCCGTAAAGATTAACAACTCAAGGATACGTTTCAAACATTCATTCGGGAAATTATGTACATTTACCTTATTTATGACAGAAATGATGAATTTTAAACGAGGCTGAATTATTTACTTTATAAATTATTATTGTCGTGTATCAAGAATTCTCTGTTGTTCTCATTTCCACAGACTTCCCTAACGTCCCATAATTGCTATTTGCTTTATATATAAAAATTGTTTACTTATTAACGTTAAATTTATTACCTTTAACCGTTCTAAACGGTAGAAATCAGCTTATCAAAAAAGCAATTTTTCACTTCAGATTAGGAAGTTCAGAATATTTCTATGTTACGCTAATACCTTCGCTAAACATATGATATATGGAAGACTAGTAAATAAGACATAAAATAAATCAAAACAAGTACTAATTAATCATTGGATTATGGTAAGTCAGTGTACCTTAATGCTAAACATTATTTTGATTCTCAACAAAAGTTTAACCTTCAGCCAGGATATGATAACTGATTTCATAAACAAGACCATTTATTATGAGTTAAAACCTGTATACATTATTTACTTTAACAATTGATAAGAGATTAAAAATTGACTTTACCAATAAAATGCCTATTTGTGTTCAGTATTAACTATATAAGCGTAAAAAAAAATCGTTTATGTATGTTAAGAATTCACTAAAAGTCCCATCTTACTTATACATAAAATACGTGTATTGTAAATGATAGAACGACTTTTTTTTTGCCACTGTTGCAACCGAACAGAACACAGTTCACGATCGCTGAATGAACGATGGGTGGAGTTGGCCAACCCTGAAGATAAAAACTAGGAGAAAGGAAGTGGAACGTCCTTGGGTGAGCGTCGATTAAGAAGGAATAGCCATCAGATCTACTTTCACCTCCTTGCAAAGTTGTTAGCAACCAGCTACACACGAATCGCCATCTCGAATCGGCTAAAAAACAAGTCCTCCTGATAATCGAGACCCCCATTGTCGCATGATTTGGGCGACTTTCAAGCCCGTTACGCCAGATGAAAAGGAAAATCGTTTTGTTTTTTTCTGGAAAGATCGCCTTTCGTCAGTGTTTAGAGCCATCAAGGAAAATTCAATTTTTCATTGAATAACCAAGTGATTTTTTAATGTATAACCAATCATATAATATCTGAATGAAAATTGTAAATTAAGTGATACATGCGCGAACAATATTTAGTTTTATTTTTTAAGAAGATTATATTGTAAATAACGAAACCAAGCTTTAATAGCTTCAATATAAAAAGATTGTTGATCTTACTAATTAAAAATCAAGCATTATTCAAAGGTCACATTTTGATAATACAAATGCGTAGAGGAATCATTTCTAAAGTGAGAAAGTTTAATTCGATTTTACAGCTCAACAAAAAGCAGCTACTCAAACATTAGGCAGCATAAAAAGACTAGCAATGAGAACAACCCCTGCAAATGCACTAGAAGCTTTGCTAAATCTACCTCCATTGAAAATATTCATACAAGGAGAGACTAGGAAAAGCTCATTTATGCTCCAAAAACAATTAAATTAGATAGGAACTAAAAATTCGGGCATACAACAATAACTAACAAAATCACACACCAATTCTTTGAAATTGGGACTGATTATGTGATCCCGGAAACAATCTTCACAACATGCTACAAAGTCTCAACGGACTATAAAGGAGAAAAAGAACACAGCAGAGCATCAGACACAATCATATGGTGTACAGATGGCTCCAAAACAAACGAAGGAACCGGATCGGGCATTTTCTGTACATGCCCAAAACATGAGCAATCAAACTCATTAGAGAAGTACACTTCGGTCTGTCAAGCAGAAATGCATGCCATCAATGCTTGTGCCCTGGAAAACCTTAAAAGAGGTTGCACTGGCAAAAATCCTCATAAGATCTGATAGACAAGCACTCGTTAAAGCATTAGCATGTAAAATAATTACATCAAAATTAGTCAGTGAATGCATCTAAATTCTCCAAAACCTGGGGAAACACAACAACCTGATGATATCTTGGGTGCCAGGGCACAAAAGAACTTTGGATAACAAGAAAGCAGACAGACTGGCCAGAAGAGGATCTGCATGACCATACATAGCTCCCGAACAAAAACAAATATGGAATCCTCCATCGCAGAGTAGATCCAAATAAACCAAAAGGAGAAGTGGATAAACTCTAGCGGTGCTAGACACAGTAAACTTATGATAAAACAACCTTCACCACGACTGGCAAAATTACTGCTGCAACTGGAGAGGGTTAAACTCGGAGGAGTGAGAGAACTACTAGCCGGTCACTGGCATCTGAGAAAACATCTACACAACATTGGCATATACAACAAAGATCCCATCTTCAAATTATGTAATGAGGAGGAGGAAACGCCCACCCATATCATCTTCGACTGTAAAGCAACAGGTCAATGGAGATTCAACCTAGCATACGAAAAAACTTAGGAAATGAAATTGGAGCAGCGACAGTCAATGACTTCTAAGGAGAAGAGTCTAATGCACTGTACTAAGGAACTAGGAAGTTACAACAAACCAGAAGGCAGCAGCGTATGGGGAGTATAAACCATGCTTCCTAGTATCCTTATTACCTCTTCGCATTTCACGGCACAGTTGTTTTGTTAATTAATTTTTGCATTCTTAATTTTTTTTTCAATGGCTACAATTTTGACGTTAACAATTGACTATGATGCTATCGAGTAAAATATTTCAATACATTAAACAATGTTTTATGCTTTACAACCTGAATAAGATTAGATGTGGATTGTCATTATCGCAAAATTTCGAACAAAATAGTACCCTGGGTAATATATTTAATATAATATAATTTTCATGCATAAGGACCTTGGTGACAACTTAGTGTCTAATCGACATTTGAATGCATGTTCCAAATTAAAGGAATAGATAAATTATTCAGAAATCGTGAGATGCGGTCTGCTGTCATGTAGGTTTCAGAAAAACATTTTCTTTAACGTGCCAACGTTTCGTTTTTTATTGAGATCGACTTCAGGGCCTGGGATTTACAAATATTGTTTACATTTAACAAATACATGTAGGATGTGGAATAAGTGAATTTGTACAATGCAGCAAAATATATTTTTTTGCATTGTATAAATTCACCTTTTTTCCACATGCTACATGTATTTGTTAAACTTAAACAATGTTTGTAAATCCCAAGCCCTGAAGATGATCTCAATAAAGATCAAAACATTGGCACGATAAAGAAAAATTTTTTCTGAAACCTACATCACACCAGACCGCATCTCACGATTTCTGAATAATTATCGACTAACGGTCACAAATCACCACTCATTTCTTCACACACATTTGAAAAATGGCAAAAAGGAAGGAAAATTCAAATGGTGGGTTGAGATGGGAAGTTGGTGCCCGAGGGGATCGAAGTAACGATAGCTCAATTGGTAGAGTAGCGGCGTATCAAGCCGAAGGTCGTGGGTTCGAATCCCTCAAGGGACACTAACTTTTTCAACTCAATCAAGATCTTGCATGAAAATAATAATTAACGAAATTACCAAACTAGTGTATATCCTTGGACCCTTAAACTTTCAAAGTACTCAATGGAATCGGTAGAGATCAAATTGAGGTGACTTGTAATGCAGACACGCAATTCATATTTGAAGTAGACATTCTTAACAGCAAATTCACTATTTTTCGTGGTCCGCTTGACCAATTAATAACATTCAATTAATTAAGGTTTTAAGTTGAGATAAAAAAGTCAGTGTCACGAGCGGGGTTCGAACCCACGACCTTCGGCTTGATACGCCGCTGCGATACCACTTGAACTATCGTGACTTCGATCCCCTCGGGCACCAACTTCCCATCTCATCCGGCTCGTGACACTGACTTTTTTATCTCAACTTAAAACCTTAATTAATTGAATGTTATTAATTAGTCAAGCGGACCACGAAAAATTGTGAATTTGCTGTTAAGAATGTCTACTTCAAATATAAATTGCCTTCTGCATTACAAGTCACCTCCATTTGATCTCTCCTGATTCCATTGAGTACTGCTTGCGATATAGTTTAATTAATGCGATTTATAACACCCATGCTGCCCTGTGACTACAGCCACTTCAACGATTTCTTCGTACGCTCCGGACATAATTGAAGGCCGTCGAAAAGAAAACTGTTCGATAAATGATGGCGTGTTTGGCAGCCTGGTTTATTTATCCACCTATATTTACATGACAATCGACTCACCCCTTTTTACATCGGGGATTAAGGTTCGCGGACATTTCTACCTCAAGTAGCGGTGAGATCCGCTCAATTTACGATAGGTAAATTATGTCGTTGGTAATCATAATGAACATTTTTATTGGTATTTTTGAATATATCGATTTTGGTTTGTTTGTTACAAGCAGTTAATTGTTTGGGTGGTTTTTGCGATACGTATAAATTGAGCATGTTGAAATGCCAGGTGAAGCTCAAACTCGTCAATATAAGATAAATACAACCACTTATATGATCAATGACGACAAAATTGCCCGACAAGGGCGTTATTAGCGTCACAATGTATGTGGTACTGAGTGAACCGTATTAAATTTTCTGATGAAAGTGGCTCCTCGGGGCTTCCGTCCATCGCCGTCTTGCTTGTTTTTCTCAAAGGCGCAGCTCGTAAATCTAAATAGGTGTAATTGCGGGCACTAGTAAAAGGTCGGCCCGATAAATAAATTCTCTTGCGTTATTAATACGCCTTATGCAAATCCACAATGGGGGAATAAGCGGCGCGTCGTTGAACCCCCGGTGTCGCAAGGATTCAGCCAATTTATTTCTACGGTGTTGCAACCAGGATCAGAATCACTAAACGTATCACGCACCAATTGGACAATTGTCTCCTATAACATCGGCCATGCATAATTTATAGCAAACAAACACCCACGTTTTATAATAATTTCCTAAACGTTTTCACTTTTTGACTGTCAAAATATTTTATGTCAATTAATGTGTTTTTCAACTAGATGACCAATTGCAATAGATCCGCGAATTTGTTTTGAGAATGAAAAAGATAATTTGGTGGTAAAACTAATAACAAACAATGTAATTATCGATAAAGAGTGGGACAATTTTGAAAATAACACTTAGGGTCTGCGCTTTACCATCATTTTGGTATGCCTATGCTTTCTCAGTCTGTTTGACGAGTTTGGACATTTCACCAACTACAATCTTAATTCTGGGGAATTTTTGTAGATCATATGCGCTTAAAAGATTTGATGATTGATCTTTTGTACATCATATTGATGATTGATCTCAAGGAGAGGAATGTCAGTGCTACATCAGCTAAGGAATAAACTCGGAGCACACTAAGTCACCAAAAATCATTCCAACTTCAATGGAAATAAAGGCAGTGCTTTCGGGTGTTTCCAGTCAATTAGTTGGGTCTGTCTGTTACCTGAAATAAAGGATCATATGCGCCTTGAAGGTCCACCTCAAATAGAATGAAGTCAGGGTTGACTTCGGCTAGTTAATTCACTCAGATCGTACTAAGTTACCAGCACTAACGTTAATCCTGATAAATAGCAAGGATGTAGAGATCAACCAGCGATTCTTAACTTTGACTGTAGAACCGAAATGAGGTCAAATTTGGGCACATCACCGATCTAGATCCAAATCCAAATAATGTCAATGCAGTTTTGTCTTTTCCAATCCTTTTGATCTACCTATTCTCATTGTTTTGTCAGTCAGACGAATTTCGCCAACTTCGGGTGATTTTTGCAGAACAAATATACTTAAAAGACTTGACCTTAGATTTACCTCAAGAGGAGTAATGTCTGTGTTGACTTCTGCTACTCAATAAACTCGGAGCACAGGATGTAGAGATCGATTTCTCAAATTGGATGAAGATGAGGAATGAGGTAAAATTTGAGAACGTCTCTGATCTACATCAAAATCCAGATAAGGAGCAATTTTACCTTTTCCAATCGTTTTGGCCTGCCTATCCTCAGGGTTCGATTTGTCAGACAAGTTTGGCCATTTCGTCCTCTTCCTAGAGATGGGTGATTTTTGTAGATCAGATGTGCTAGATGATGGTTGACCTCATGTAGAGTAAAGTCAGTACGGACTTTTTAGCAAGTGAATAAACTTGGAACACACCAAGTAGCCAAAAACCAGACTAACTTCAATCCAGATAAATAGTAAAAATGAAGAGATCAACCAGCTTCAAGTTTGGTTGTATATCAGGGATGTGATCAAATTTGAGCACACCTTTGATCTACATTCAAATACTGATAAAGTAAGTGCAGTTTGGTGTTTTCCAATAATTTTGATATTAGTTTGGTTTAACTGTTTGGTTTAATAGACGAGTTCGTGCACACAGGTGAAAAGATAAAAATAGCAAAAATCGGTACAGATATCAGACCAAAAAGATCTGGAACGACCACTGAACAGTGACACAATCCATAATAATACATATTACATAGAATGATAATAATAAAACAGAATATATTTCGTCGACTCTTTTCTCCAGATAACTTTTTAAAATTAGCTAATTTATTCAGAATGAAAAAAACAGGATTTTCGAAGAAATCAAACTAGAAGAAACTTTTGTTTGAAAAATTTTTGTTATTTCAGATGGGTCCATTTACACCTTCGCTGTTGTCCCTGCCTGCCAGTCAGCCCTACGAGC
The DNA here is from genome assembly GCF_000648675.2 of Cimex lectularius. Classification (NCBI taxonomy): domain Eukaryota; kingdom Metazoa; phylum Arthropoda; class Insecta; order Hemiptera; family Cimicidae; genus Cimex; species Cimex lectularius. The sequence goes on from NW_019394229.1 coordinate 328,385, forward strand.
TGCCGGGTTTGAAAACTTTTGATAAATTGTCAATATTTAATTATGAAAATTTGATTCAAATGGGCCTCTGCGGTCAGGCCGGGATAATTAATTTGGTTGATGAACCTTAATCGATGGCAATTTAAATGATGGTTCACTCCAAAAACCTGTCCCGACTGGATTTCTTGGCGTGCTACATTATGTCTGTTTATTTTGCTTTGATTAATCACTTCCTTTATTAATATCCTATTATGGTGACGAAACAAAAATTGAAAAGGGGGAAAAATTAGATCCTTCCGGGCGGTTATCATTGCGGACTATAATTAAACCCGATGGCGTGTTTTCAGTCTTAAAACTTAGTGAGAAACTGTCAAAATATCTGCCAATTCGCAACTTTCTAATAATTCCGATGCGTGCATTTTAGTTCTAGTTTCTGTTTTATAATTGATGTAATTCAGCCTATTTCCACACAAATGGCTGAGCCTTTTACTAATAAAATTAAAAAAGGATAAAAGTTAAATGTACTAAACTGATATATTGATAATATACATAAAATCAAAAAGATAATAATTAAGAATATAGCCAGATCAAAGTTCCTCAAGTTAAAACAAAATTGTTATTTGCATTGTTTCTGAGTTTATAGCAGAAGTTGCTCATGTTTTATTTTTAAGTCGTTCATTGAATTTTTATTGGTTAACATTTTTGGTAACCGACTATTTCCTCAAGGAAACTAAACTCAGACATCGTTCGTCCTTTCTTTATAAGCTTTTTATCTTTTCATAGACAAAGGAATAAAAGATTGGCCTAACAGAAGCAAATCATTGCCGAGCTTTCAGGAATATACCTGGGCTGTAGAAATTTAAATTAATTAATTATCTGTATCACTTTTAAAAATAATTTGACCCAAAAAACTTCTTAAAGATCAGCACTTCAAATATCCTGTGAATCCTTTTCATGTATTATCTTTAACCTGGTCGATTATTATGTTTGTCCAAATGAGCATTTTTTTCTATGTGATGATATAAATTTTTCTTTTGCCATAAAACTAAACAAAAGATGTTACTATGAATATAGATATAGATTTACTATAAATATATAAAATTATTGAAAATAGATAAAGACAAAACTAAATGAAAACCAGAAACGTCAGCGCTAGCTTGAAGCTGAAATCAGTCCAATTCTAGTTAGTGTTGATTTCAACTAATTAACGAAGTCCATGTTAAGCAATTCAGGAAAAGTTCTAATTTTATCTATTACAGCTCAAATCATTAAATCAAACGTATAAACGTCAGTTAAAAGAAACCATAATAAAAAGCCAATTAAACCGCTGGTTAGTTACATGCAAGTTCTACACAACTTTAAGCCAACTAATACCAGTCTACTTTTAATTAAGGTAAAGCGAGTGTACTCAAGTTCAGATGGGGAACCCACTAAGTTACGCTACCTCACTACCCAGACAACTACCCCCTTTCAATTATACTCAAATAGCTTAATGAATCCACCAAAGCTATCGTAAGACGTTATGCTAAGTTATAACATACAATAGTTACAAAGAAATCATAACGCAAAGCCAATAAAGGACAGCGTAAACTTTCAGGTAAAGTGAGTGCTAACTTCAACTTATGTAATCTAGCTTCTATAGAGTTAAACTTAACAATAACCTTGTACTAATTACAGACAAATTACGTCACAAACCTAGTCAATGAAAACCTCAAGAAGGATGAAATATGTAATAACTTCAGCCAGTTAATGAAGTCAGGATAACATCAATCAATATCATTATAATGTCCGTCCACGCCAGAAGACTCAGTGTTAACTCATTTAAAGTATCACTCCGTCAACTTCGTAAAATTGGAGCTATGATCAAATGAGTTATACTTAGTTATAACAGACACTAGTTACAAATAAATTATAACGCAAAGCCAATTAAGAGCAGAGTAAACTTCATACAAGCAAAGTGAGTGCTAACTTCAACTTATGTAAAATTAGTTATTTAACACCCAGCAAATTAAGCATAGCCTAATTAGATATAGTTAGAGATAGATTACAATACAAACTCACTTAAAGTCAGCGAAAAACTCAAGCCAGGTGAAGTCAAGTCTTCAGTCAGCTAATAAAGTCATTGTTAACTTCAAACCAAGTTCCAACGTCAATGCCAGAAGAGTGCACTAGTTACAGGAGTACCTTATGTAATACAGTACATTTCAAATATTCTTATTAATCTTGATACAGTTGTTCTCGTATATATTCCCTCCATCCTTCAGCAAAACCTCCAGGACGATAAAGAACGCAAAGCCTGTTAGGGTCAGGGAACTTCAAGTCAGGTAAAGTGAGTGCCAACTTCAACTAGTTAATACAGTCAGTGATTTATGCCAAGTAATTTGCTAACTTCAACCTAAACTAGGCAAAGCAAAGCTCTTCATTCGAAACTTAGTATCGTAACCATATAGTTCAAGTAGTTACAGCAGCGACGTATTGAGCTGAAAATCGCGGTTCGAATCCCGCTCGTAATAGATAAAAACTATAATTAATTAGGTCAATTATGACCACTAAACATATACAGTTTGGTTATAATACTGCACTAGTTACAATTACAAAGCCAGTTAAAATCAGAGTAAACTTCATGCCATGTTTATCACCTATTTTAGCAAGTGGTATTCAGTATATAAGTAAGTGCTATTCTGAAGCCAGGTAATGTCAGTGTTTACGTTTACAGAAGAGTTAGTGCTAATATCAACTGAGGTTTCATTTTTACATATAATTTTAAACTTATTTTTATGGACAAACTTGTATTATTCAATCCGGGCACCTTGAATCGATCGACTGTAATCGATCTATAAATTGATTTGCGTGTACTCCATTGAATGGCAAGCGTATATACGTATGTATAGAATCATCAAAGATGGTCAGTACTGCTCGAAGTCTGACAACTAAAGCTAATGCATAGTAATTACTTTATTGGATTGTTACTGGACATTAAAAAGGCTTTCGACTCTGTTGATCATAAGTTGATGTTAAAAAAACCTGGAGTGTATTGATATCTCTAATATTCCCCTGAAACTCCTTGAATTATTTTTATCGGACAGAACTCTAGTCACAAAGGTCGGAACAGTTTATAGTTCTTTACGCATTGAATCGGGAGTACCACAAGGTACAGTCTTAGGCCCATTTTTTTATATATTAATGATTTTTTGAAAATAAAATTACTGGAAAAATATTTAGTTATGCAAAATCAACTCAAAACACAAACAAAAGAACAATACATTGTTTGTAATATCCATATTTAATCTAATAAGAAAGCACAATTAAGAACGAAATTGCAACATAAAAAATCAAACAAAACACTTAAAAAAGAGACAATAAACATAGCAAACAACCAAAGTAGAAAAAATAAATAAAATCTACACAAAACATTGAAAAAGAACAATAGAGAATTGTAAAATCCAAATTTAACGTAATAAAAAGGACAATAAGGAACAAAATTGCATCATAAAAAGCAATGAAACACTTCAATGAAGAGGTGATAAACATAGCAAACAACCAAAGTAGAAAAATTTGACAAAATCTACACAAAACATTGAAAAAGAACAATACAGAATTGTAAAATCATCAAATTTAACATAATAAAAAAATCATAATAAGGAAGGAAATTGCAACATAAAAATCAAACAAAACACTTCAACAAAGAGAGAAACACTTCAAGAAGAAAAAGAGAAAAATAATAGTCGCAAACAGCCAAAGCTAAAAAATTGAACCAAATCAACACAACAAAAGAACAATACAGAGTTTGTAATACCCAAATTTAATCTAATAAAAAAGCACAATTAGGAAAGAAATTGCAACATAAATATCAATCAAAATAGTTAAAAAAGAGACAATAAACATAGCAAACAACCAAAGCCTAAAAATTGGACAAAATCTACAGAAAACACAGACAAAACCACAATACAGAATTTGTAGAAGATACTTGTAGATACTTGCATGATTTTCTCAGGAGACAATTTAATGAATTTAACTAAAACTTTACTTTTTAAAATTGTAGTTAAGATATTTTAAAGCTAAGATTTAATTTGGTTGGTTTTTTCATGCTACAAGTTTATTCTGTATTATGTTTGTTTTTCATTTTGTAAAGATGTACTTTGTTTATTTCTCTGATAATCTCCAAAAATTCATGCTGTCTAGTACAAGCTTTGCTTTTTGTCAGCAGGCAGGGATATACCAAAATATTATTTTTTGATATGTATTGATATGTGATGTACATTCTTGCAAATAAATATTTATTATCATTATTATTTATAGCCAAAAAATGATTAATTTTATTTTTTGTCAACATTGAATACTAAATTACATATGGTGAAGCCCATTTATTAAAAATGTTTTTCCTACAATGACGCCCATTTATTAAATATGTTTTTCTTACAACAAACCTACAGAAAGAAAACTTGTGAAAAATAGCGCATATTTGATTAATTTTGATTTGTGGAATCAATTGATCCGAATTTCTCTTTTTTAATCTATAGAAGCATTCACTGTGTACATTCATTATGGAGAAAAGAAAACTTTTCGATATTTCTTTATTAAATGCTTTGTACACAATCAAGAATTACACAGTTAAATTATGCTTTGCCTGATTGTTAAACCATTCATAAGTTTCAATCGACCACCCTCGGAGTTGACATATCCATGAATGCAATTATAGTTTTAAAAGCGCAGCATGGGAGGTCGCGAGCAGGAAATAATTCCAACTACGAGTTTTCAGCCGGGTCATAATTAATATAGTCATGCGTCTGGATGAACGAGGAGACCGGCGAGAAGAAAAAACAATTTGATACGAGTGTCGCTTAATGAAATCAAAACTAGCACTCAGGCCACACCCATTGCATAAACAGACTATTATTTATACACTAGCTTTTTCACATCCAGGGAAAGTGGTCGAGGTCGAAGGCCCTGGTAGGCGAATTTCCCTCGTTTCGTGGAGATTTACGGCCTCGCCGCAAGAGCAAGGTCTCTAATTATCTCGAAGAGGCGAAGATGACGACGTCGGCGGAGGAAAAAAAATATAAAAAAACGGAAAGTAGATCAGATTTTTATTGGAACAGGAAGCAGGGAATGCTTTCTCTGAGAGCGCGTTTTGCTGTCTCTTTCGACAAAATTGGACCGATGGGGCGACAAACGGAGAAAACGATTCGATCCAGTTATCCACGTTTCTGTACATCGCGTACAAAATAAATGAATTCCACCAATTGTATACCGCAATAAAAATTATCTTTTTCTGTAATGATGGATTCTCGGGATGGGACAGTGTAAAGAGATCTCTAGTGGGCAGTAGATATAGGATGGATATAGAAGTTGATGTGGTACCTCTGGAAAATTCACCGGATCAGTTGACAAATGGAATGTTGAATTCAGTACTGGTTAGTGACGTAGTAAAGAACATTTATAATTTATCTAAGGGTTCTTAATTGGAAAGATGGATGTACTCAATATTGGATGGTTTGAAGGAACCCCATAGTTACACACCTTATGTCCAAAGTGTAAAGAGTAAAATCTTGTAGTCACGATAGCTCAAGTGGTAAGAGCAGCGGCGTATTGAGCCGAAGTCGTGGGTTCGAACCCCGTTCGTGAAACTTATTAATTTCAACCAAGACATTACATAAAAAGAATAATTAATTGAAAGAAGTAATTTGGTCAATAGACCACTAAGTATAATGGATCTTGTAAAGAGTTAGTTGAATTTTGACGGTCAAAAAGATTTCGGTCCTAAAACTCGTTCTAATCATGTAAGTCTTCCATTAAGTTGTGTTTAAATATTGTGTAGGAATTCCACCTCAATCCGCTGTTTTTGTACAGACTTAAAAGTGCAAGATTGACCTTTCAACGTAAATTTAAACTTTGTGCATTTTCCTCCAATTATGGTCTTAGGGTCTTTAATAACCTCATGTTGTTCTTGGATGGTGGAAGTTGCTTGGATAAGATTCGGGTTAAAAGTGAACATTGCAAAATGGTTTAGATATATAGTCAGAAGTATAAATGGCGTACCGGTCCAATATTGTCCCCTTGTAGAACACCGGTTTGTATTGGTCTAATATCTCAGTACTGGTTGCTGCACCTGCACCTTACACTATACAAGCGTTCGAGCAAATATGATTCCTGGGTATGTAATATACAGGGGGTTACAGGGTTAAATGTCAATACTGCCATAGTGAATTCATTAAATAAAACTTAGTTCTGTGCCAACTTAACGAGGTTTCTATCTTAACCCTTTGCTGAGATATTAACATTTGTTTGATGTTGTTTTGTTTAAATAAAACCGTAATTTCTCAACTTTAGCATCATTAAAATACAAACCTGACCATTATGTCGTAACGCATTAAATGTTGTACAAGATAACAATATTTACATTGAAAAATCCGTGCTTCCTAATACAAACTAGCCGCGCAAAGAATAACGAATGGCAAAACCCATGTTTTTTAGAAATACTTAATTGTGGCTTGTGCAATGACTTTTCCTTCGAAATTTTCGGGGATCGAAATTAACTTATTTTATAAGTATTCCAAGGACATACGCACTTTAACATTTGTTAGAACTTTTTTAGTGAAATATCCTTTGCAAGGTTGTAAAACGTGATATCGAGGAGCAGCAACACAAGAACATCGTAGATGTCATATTTTTAACGAAAATATTTATTAGTTAGTAACAAAAATTAAATTCATTCTTCTAATAAAGCCTACATAATTAAAGAAAAAATATAATGAAAATGAAACCTTCTTTAAATCATGCATTTTTGCAAATTAATTATTAGTAAAAACCTTTCAGGGATGAGGGCAAAATAAATAAATAAAACACTCAATTCCTTCGTCGAACTTTCGAGGAATGTATTCTCTTCATCAGGACTATGAAACTATAAATACTAATTTAAAAAATTCTATCGCAACTTCAAAACCGGTGGTTTCAAACATGACGAAATTAAGCATTGAAATTATATACATAGAAACATGTGCTCGTCATGTTGGATCTGGTTCTAAAGACCATTCTTCCAAAACATCGTTTATTTTGCTATTATTCAATGTCTCATAAACAAGCCGGAGCCACATTTTTTAAACACTTAAACAAATGATCTTTGTCTGATTTTAATAACAATTTTAAAATTATAGGGTTTTTGGAACGAAAAAATTAATGGAAATTGACCATTTGACACTCGTTTAAAATCCATCGCTTTTCAACCAGGGGACAGTTTAATTGCTCACTAATTCTATATTGCTTGGACATGGCATATTTTCTTAGGTGTTCTGGATTGGTTTCGGCCCAATCATCGAGCTACGTAAGACGGTTAGGTGTAACCCTAATTTACAGTCATTAGAGATCAATTTAGACCGGGTGAACTTCATATATAAGAAATTATGAGAAATCCGACAGTATTTGATATTTTCTGATTTATAATTATGTTGACACATACACTTTAATATCGTTTCATTTTAACTTTTACAGATTGGGAGAATTTATCTGTTTAAAATTGACGTAATATTTATTGAATTATTGGTGTTTTCTAATCGAGACGCTTGCACGGCTAAAGGTAGAAAAATTCGCGTGAAAGACCAAAAAAAAAATAGTATTGGCAAGCAATAAAAATACGCAGAAGGCTGGGGATGACCTCAGCTATTTATGGGCCCTTGAACTTCTGACAAAGTTATTATCATTCAATTAATTAATCTGTATTTAAGGTACTGGTTGAGGTAAAAAAGTCAGTGTCACAAGCGGTATTCGAACCCACGACCTTCGGCTAAATACGCTGCTGTTCTACCACTTGAACTATCATGACTGCGATCCACTGGACATTAATTCCCATCTCAACCCCACCTTTTTTAATTTTCCCTCCTTTTTAAAGTTAAATAAACAAGTAGTAAAAAGCAAAATATGAAATTTTAATAGCTATAAGGGTTTTCAATTAAAATTAGTTGAATAGTACAAAAATTAACACATTTAATAAGAGAGAGAGAGAGAGAGAGAGAGAGAGAGAGAGAGAGAGAGAGAGGAGAGAGAGAGAGAGAGAGAGAGAGAGAGAGAGAGAGCGTCTTGAGAAATAAAAAGTATGCGTTGTTATTTTTGTAGTGAAGCCAAATAGAAACATTCGCAGTATATTACACACCCAAAGAGAAAAACTGTAAGCTAACCAAGGGATATTTGTTGTTTTGGCGTTATTTTTAAAAAGGACAGTTCCTTCGAATGAACAAAAAAAAATTACCTCATCTTACATGAAAATTAAAAATTATGATTCAAATTCGAATAACACCATTGGATTCTACTTGAAAAAGTGCTTTCAGCTACTTACTATTTGTACCACAGAGACTACTATTTGTATAAGCAAATATATTTTTAAAATGGGGACTGCGTTGTTCCAGTGGTTAGGGCGACGTATTTTCCACGTTAGCGGTTCTGGACTGGACTCAAAGACCAAGGAATTTTAATTGAGAATAATATGAAAAAATTATTTGAAAGTGGTTTTTGACTTCTCGCCCAGTACACCGAACGGTTAATTGTAGGTATGTACCTCCCCCCGTTAATATATGTCAAGAAATTAGAAGATATATTTGTTTTAAATGTACCAAATATGTTCACATATTGGTAAACATTTATATTTCAGCGTAAACATTTTAAACTTAGAAGTCATTTAAGAAGGTTTTACGATAATTCTTTTTTCGGAAAAGCATCTTCAAGGAAAATTTTCTCTAGGCGATGGCACGTTTCTTGTCAAGTAACGGGCTTTGCACAACAGCCTCCTGAATATTTCAACACTGTTGTTTACGACAGGCGTTCGATTTGGCGTTAAGCGTAAGATCCGAGAAGACAATCGCCTAGTTGGGCCAGTTGTCGACTGTTATGAGGAGTCTAAGTGTCGTCCGTAACGAGCCAAGAGTCGTAAAGCAGCAAATAACTACTTTCCAGGCCTAACGCGGGTTTTCCGCACTTCACTGAGAAGGATGAGACCTTCCAGAATGATTTGATGCTTGAAGTACTTATTCTTAACGAAACCGTTCGTCGCCGTTTTTGAACTGCTGGAAAAACGTGAAACCAACTCCCAAAAGCCTATTTTGTGTAAGAGCGACATAATTCAATGGTTATCTAACAAATACGATCTAATTAAATAAGTTAATATATTTACAAAATTAATGCTATCCAATCGAAGAAAGTCATTTTTAAACAATGACGTTGCCGCAGTTACAGCTTCCAAAATTCAAATATTACACTTTCGAATAAATCAGAATTTTCTTTGAAGAGAACGCTTTTGGTATTATATCTTGTAACATATGCAATTATATTTATCTGAAATATTTATATAAGATTAACTAAAATTATAAAAATATTACTTCATTATATTTTTATCATTAAATTTGTACTCTATTTGCATCAGACTCTTTTCTCTTATGTATAGTTATAATTAATGTTTACATTTTGAATTTATATTATTTTCCCCGACTCCATTATCAGTTAAGTAACTGTTTCTTAAACGAAGCAAGATAAGGCGGACCCACCGGGCCCACAGGCCGTGAGTAATGGTCGTCCTAATTGCCGAATTAGTTGAATTTATTAACTAGTGAATAAAATCATAATTAAATTACAAAAGTCGGACCTGTCGTCAAATTATTCAAATAAAGTGAATTCTTTATAATGTTAATATGCGTAACTGTTATGTCTTCATTTTAATAAAGCCTCTTTTGGGCAAGACAAATTAAGTTTTAGGTTTAAACTTGATAGGTAAGTTCTCTGGCAAATTTATGCACGTGTTAGAATATGAACCGGGTGGCTAAAACACAAAACCGTTGAACTCTTTTTAATTGAAGTTGAAAAACAATCAGTTTATTACATTATATGCAGGAACGTTCTAAACAAATTACGTTGTGAACTGAAATTGTTAATTAATAGACCAAATGTTAAATAATAATATGATCAAAAGAATGAACTATTATAACACTGTCAAGATATCTATTGGTCTTGATGGAAAATTTGCACTGACGAGTCTTCGAGTAAAACTAACTGAAATATATCGAAAAAATTAACTTTCAATTTTGTTTGCTTAAAAGAAGACTTTTTGGGGAATGTTTAGTATTACTAATTACATTTTGTTATATTTGGAAGTGCCATAAATAATTTTGTATAAAGTATGACCATTGGAGGAAAATTCAAATGTAACTCATAATTAATTTACGGTAGTTTGTGCACTATTATATTATAATATTACATATTTTTAAATTTAACAATAAATTGTTATAGAATTATAAATATATTATTAATTTATTTCAATATCATATTATCTTTATTCCTTGCCTCGATAGAAGTGCTTGGTATTTTCATCAGATTTTTTTATACTAGAAACAAATAAATAAAAACACTCAATAATTAAAGCATCATTTTTCGATAAATAAAGAGCATCGTTATCAAAAGAAAATGGCAGCGTCAGTGAACCGGATCGGCAGAGAAGCTCTCGCGTATCACGAGTACTGTCGGCAGCTGGCTCTAGGGGATATGACACCTATAAGAAGAGTCATCCTCATCCGATTAAGAATAGGCCATACGAGGTTGACACGGTTAAAGGGTGAAATTCCTTGGCTCTATACAGAGAGCACGTAGGAATGCTACCTGATATGAGAATTGTGCTTGAGCCGGGCAGAAATTTACAGCACATGCATGACCAGCAGTTCCGATTCTTCGAAGAAACAGGGTTGTTGTATTGATAGTATTGATAAATTTTTATTCACAGCGTGTGTTGAGAGAGAATATATTCATTAGCGTAAATGTGTAGTATGAGAAAGGCGATGCGACAAAATTGAGGAACCAGATCGATCCTTCATTATATTTATATAGTCATATAGTTATTATATAGCTACACAATAGAATATGAAGTACTCGACCACCCTGAGTGAATGGTATATAAATAAAAATGTATTTAAGAGTGAGTGACAGTGTGAATAGGTTTGGATTTAGGAACTGCTTGCGTAGAGCGCTATAATGACCTACTGTTGATAGCCCCTGGAGCCAAACCTCGGCGACTGAAAGAATAAGACTTTTGACCACGGATTGCCTACACACAGGTGGGTGTTTTCCGAGGTCTGCCGATAATTTATAGTAACTTAAAAACGCTGCCAGTGGACTGAAAGTGAATATTTGTCAACTCCGCAAATGCCTTCCCCACATACCTTCTTTCACTATCAACAGCCAGCCTATCTCCTTCAGCTAGACAGTTAAAAACCTCGGTGTTACATTCGACCAAAATCTTTCCTGGAAACCACACATTCCCAAATTTCTCTACGGTGTATTCGAACCCTCACTCAATTCCGCTGGTCCTGGCTCGTACATTTCACCATTCGTAAACTCCTTGTCTCATCACTCATCTTTCCCCTCTTCGATTACACCTGTATCGTTTATGGTGGACTTTCGGAGGAACAAGAAGGGGTTCTGAAATGACTGATGAATTGTCTGAGATTTATTTTCGGTACCCCCCCCCCGAATGTCTAAAGTCGCACACCCGTATTTAGATCTATCCTGGCGTTATCCCTCCTTCAATAAAAAGATTTCCTCGGCTCCTTCCTCTACCAATACATAAATTCTGGTCGACTTCACAATATTTTTTCAAGCTACTTCAGTTTATATCCTCTATCCACTCTCTTTAACACCCGCTCGTTTCCCAATGACCTATATTTTCCTCGCCTTAAAACCTCCAGATTCGAGAGGTCCTTTCTAGCAAGCTCGAGCCACTAATCTCTGGAATTCTCTTCCTTTGCCAATCCTCAAAGCTGCCATTAGACACATCGGAAAGCTTGTTACCTTCCTTTTCCCCACTTTTATGTTTACATATGTGATTATGTTCCCAAAAGACGAGGATTCTTTATTATTACTACTTTTCCCTAAACCTTATTATATTTTGTTTTATGTGATTTAGTTCAACTTTTTTTACTTGATGTTAACGTCAAACCTTTAGTAATTCAAGTGCCAGATTTGTAAAAAAATTTGTGACTAACGTTTTTCTTATTCTTAGGGGACTCTAGTCTCATAATAAAGAATTTTCTCTCTCTTTGTCTCTCTCTCCCTCTCACTCTCTCACACACATTCTCCCCCCCTCACTCTCTCTCTCTCTCTCTCTCTCTCACTCTCTCTCTCTCTCTCTCTCTCTAAATTCAACTCTGTACACGCGCGTTTGTACGTACATGCATGAACAAATTTGAGCTTATGTAAATCAGTAACCTGGATTGACCACAAACAAGAAAGTAAAGTTTTAAATTTTTCAAGAATATATTCTAATAAAAAATTGATTTGAAGAAAATTAAATGCACTTTGAGAAGTCTTTGTTCTTGATGTAAAAAATCACCAGAAATTAAACTGGTACATTTTTTAAACATTTAATATGGTCAAGTGTTTCTGAATTTAATGGTACTGCGCGAAGACAACTTTCCTCTTAGATAAGGTCGAAATAGTGACACTTACACCGTAATATTCTGAATTGAAAATGTAATGATGTACAGCTTAATAAAAATATAAGACATCATCAAGTCAATAATAAAAATGCATCAAGCGGAAAAATCAAAGAAGATTGAAAATAGAGGAAAAATAATTTTATTATAATTTATAAACAAAATTAACTGGAAATATATTATTCATACACTGAATTGTAATTTACAAACAATTTGTCGTAGAAATATTACTGTTCAGTTCAAAATGGGGAATATTAAAAAGAGAGCATACATCATAAAAAATAATTAGGCTGCTCTCAAACACTCCTCAATCTCTCTCTGTGTAATTATAACCTGTCGCAAATTTGTCAGTACTGAAAATGATTATTAATAAGAGATCCGGACAACCATGGTTTTTCCTAATAAAGCCACATTCAATTATTCAATTTAACGAATAAAATAATATAGAAATCTGGTCATAGTTCAGCAAACAATGGAAGTGTGTTGAAAACGCCAAATTTTTAACACCTATAATGAAGAGGGTTATTATTCGAATTGGACAAATTCGATTTATATGTAGATTACATTGAGGAAGGTTTGGAGAGTAAGTAAATAAAACGTGTAAACATGAGAAAGTTCCCCACCTATTAGTCCGACAGAGACCACATTAGTACGTATTTGAATATTCTGTCAAACATTTGAATTATTTAATTCAGTCTTGTTATAAAGATTTAGTGATGTAAGAAATTAGGAAATATGAAGATCGGGTTAATTTATTTAATTTCATCGATCCTTATCGAAGCCGGGACCATTTTTGTGATTTCTCTCCATCAACGTATACTAATTATATAGAATTTGGTTTTTCGGGAGCGCCATTTAACATAAGCATCAGTTCCAGCTTGAAAAAAAAAGTAGTTTCACTTCGGCAAAGTTTCATTTATACAGTTCAATACAGGTATTATTTCCCACAAAAATCAAATAAATGTTCTAAATAAAAATTAGGCTGGTAAAATATGGCAATAAAAGTTTTATCTTTAGTTTACATAATATTATTTTGTTGTGAGATTTATCAGTACATATTGAATCAATCATCAAATATAGATGAAAAACAAGAGACAGAGAAAGAAACAATATCAATGATATAAATAATAACAGGAGAAAGAGATAAAAGGGTTACAATTTACATTCCTTTATTAAAATCATTATTTAATTTATTTACGACAAACTTTTACCTTTCTAATCATTTTGGACTGCCTATCCTCGCGTTTTCAAAATGTCAGATCAACGAAAACCCACAATGAACTCGGAAAATAGAAATTTTATACTAAAGACGATCAAACTATTATTTCAATTTATTAATATTACACTAAAAAATTATGACTAGAATATACTCACTCTCCATAAAAAAAATTAAATAAATAAAATCGACCACCTGGTTTTTGCACGGAAAAATGGCCTTTTTTTGACCTGAAAAATTTTTTCAGCCTTTTAAATCACAGACTTGCGCTAGATCTCATTTTTTAGAAAATTGGACACTGAACAAGATGGCTTTTTTAATAAGAGGTGAAGACAGCAAAAAGTTGGGATTTTTCTTCTTCAAAATTGGTCTAGGATCTTTTGCTACTTAAATTGATAGGGAATGGTATAGGGTATAAGGTAATAGAGCACATAATAGATCCTCATTAAGGTAAAATATTGTATGCGTTGTTAAAAGTTATTAAGTAATTTAAGTACAATAAACATTAAAAATCTTGGTTATACCCATTTTTTTTTTTACATTGTGGCACTTTGTTTATATTTCTTTAGCAACAACAAACGTTATATAAAACAAAATACATGAATATTATCCAGCATTATACCTCTGCCGAATTAGGTTGCTAATAGCAGGAAAGACCGAGTGCCGAGTGGTTAGGGCGTCTGACAATTATTTGCCACGGTAGTGGTTCTGAGTTCGAATCCAAGCGTACCCATGGAATTTTTATTGATAAAAGTAAGTGTTGTACCTTTTTTACTTTACTTTTTTTATTCTACATTTAGGGGATTACTACCGCTCCCTCCCCGCAAGCTATAGCTACGTCGATGACTCTTAACTAACCGTGGAATTTGATTATTTCACCCTGTTTTTATGGTTGTATTTCTTCCACTGTTGTGTTGTCCCAAAACTCTCTCACATGTGGAAAAGAATAGCAGCACAATGTTGTAAATCGTGTGTCGGGTTTTCTTCAGTCTCTTTCGGCTTCACACACATCCTTTTGCCTGATGCCCAATACGTCTGCAGTGCACTGTCAAGTAACCTCTTCAGGTTTGAAGTCTTTTATGCATTCTGTAGTTACTTTTTTTTCAAATCTGACAAGAACATTTTTCTTTTTCTACTGTACGATGATTTCAATTGTTTCATCACACTCACCTTGTTTTTTTAAGATGTCTTTTGTATGGACCTCTAACCCGCAACGAAGTTTGGGTCTTATCGGCTTGCTTTTATCTCTACTACTTCGAACCCACTAGGGGTCTGTTTTACATACTTAACCTGCTTTTCAGAATCATCTAGAAGAGTGTTCTGGTGCAGTGCTTTGGTGGTTGTTTAGTTAAATTTTTGTTATTGTAATTTCAGTTCGAAATGAATTAAGCAAACTTCTCAATTGCATGTACTTCATTTTGACAGGTATTGGTCATACGCCAGTGAGATTGGTTGAATATTACATAATACTACTTTTTATATCGTATTGTCATGTCGACGAATTGACGGTGATATTTGCCTAATCAATCTTATGCGCGAAAATAAAATTTTGAGGTATGCACGTGGATGGAGGGAAAGCAATAAATATGCATGTATAAAAAAATGATTGTAAAAATTTCTAAAACTCCATTCCTTCCACGAACGACCGAGACATCTGGCGACATGCGGTCCGCCCGCTCCAGTTTTGTTACCCCGATCACGTCCATTTAAGGATCTAAAGAGGGAGGAAAAAACGTGTCCAGCGCAAATTATAGATTCGGCAAGGCCGTAAAGCAGAGGTGTATTTCGGAATAATTACCGGCCGACCCTTTCCTCAAGGCGACTTTTAAGCCCGGCCCTCAGAAAAATCCATAAAATTTACTCTCTCGTAAATCAAATTGTGAAAACATCCCCGCTTATTATTTCTCAATTGTCTTCCCATGCTCATATTTTACATATTTATCTTTGATTTATTTATTAACTTAAAAGTATAGTGACTAATTTTTTTATCAAAATCGATCACCTCTGATTTTTTTAGAATTAATTATAATAACAAATGCGTAGTTTTTAATACAAAACAATATAATATAAATATAAACATATCAACCTAAATTACAAATAGAACAGAGAAAACAATGATTATTTGAAGATCGTGAGATGCGGTCTGGTGTGACGAAGGGTTTAGAAAAATATTTTCTTTATCGTGCCAACGTTTCGATCTTTATTGAGATCATCTTCAGGGCTCAAAGTGTTTGTTTTCTCCGTAATTGTGTCTTGTTGTGTGTCATGTTGAGAGCGCACTCTATATGGATATTACGAATATCAATGGAATCATTAAATGAATTCATTACAGGCAACAAGTATGAGAAATAATTCCTCATTCCATAAGTTTTTCTATGGAAGGGCAACGCAAGACTTGCTTTTATTCGTTTTCTAATTTTAGGAATGCGATATCCAATTAAATGTAATAATTCCGGACAAACAATGTTGTTATGGAACATTTTCTAAACAAAGATAATTGCGAATAGTTTAAGGCTGGATTCGGGAGCAGAGAGAAATTGTGGAGGCAGTAGTCAAATGAATAGCTAATCGTACTCCTATTGACGCTGTTTGGCATGCCGGACGGTGTACCGTTAGAAATCGTCAGTAAGACAAAAATGCAAATTTGTATATAAACCTTAATATTGATGAAGTTGAGAACCAAAGTCTTTAATAAAAAGGTTTTCAAGTTAAATAATAAATTATAAAATTATTGTTCGAAAAAAATTCCTTAATACTGTTGGCTTTATAATCAATATTTAAAAGACATATACACATTGCACAAAAATCTCGAGTAAATCGAAAATGGTTGAGAAACCGGGCAAAGTGGAAAGTGACAAATTGAACGCTTATTAAATAAAATATCCTATCTGTTGCCAAAGGGCGTCGCTCGAGGATGATTTCCTGGTTTTTGTAAAAATATGTACCAGAATTTCTGAATTTACTGATGAATAACTGAAGCTAGGAACACTTTTTTTATGAGCAGTGTATTTGGCTTAGTTACAATTTTTATTCTTTTTTATTAT
Source organism: Cimex lectularius (assembly GCF_000648675.2). Taxonomy (NCBI): domain Eukaryota; kingdom Metazoa; phylum Arthropoda; class Insecta; order Hemiptera; family Cimicidae; genus Cimex; species Cimex lectularius. The sequence continues at coordinate 345,088 of NW_019394229.1, forward strand.
ACATATATTACATATCTCTTCATAATTATCAATTACACTCATTCATAATATTAATTGTCTAAAGTAGTTTTAACATGTCCTCGATCCTGCAGTTGTTTCTCGTTGATGTCCTGACCCAGCCATAGCTTATAAATAACAGAAGGGAACGAAAAGGCGGATATAGCAGGTCGAGGCCACTTCTAACTCTAGGAATACAATAAAAAAATTTGATCAAAACGAAATGGCATTGTCATTGAATCGAATAAGTAGAGAAGCCCCTGTTATCAAGAGCAGGGTCGATGGGGAGATTTCGGAGGATCTGAATAGTAGAAAAGGGATCATCTTATCAAATCAATAGATCATAAACACTTACTTTTGGACCAAAGCCCGCGTATTTAAAAAAAAGGTTGCTCGGTGAGTCCCACTGATGTGAAGGGTGTCATTCGCTGGTTCCATATAGAGAGCGTGTACCAATGCCGCCCGGTATGAGAACTGTGTTTGATGATACAATTTTTGGAGGACAAAGGGCTGTTCATTGTATACAGTCCGTACAGATTATCTTGATTTGTGTTTCTTCTTCTGTTGAATGTATTTATTATTATTAATATATTTTGTTATAATGGGATAAATTGGTAGTAGATCTCGTTCACCTTACTCCGCTAAAATCACAGATTCTTTATGGATGTACAATTTGTAATGGTTTGCAGATTTAATATTTGTTAACCTTTTAAGTCTGTAATAATATTTTTTAGGTCTTGATGAATTGGATATAATCTTCGAAGCTTGACGAAAGAACTGAGTGTTTTTCTTTTTTTAAAATCGCCTTATCGTTGAGGTTTTATATACAATTATTTTATCTATTTTAAATATTTTTTCCCCTTGTTATGTTATGTTTACAATCTTTTACATTTTTCTAGGTCCTTGTTATTCCAAAGGGAAAAATTATTAATAATTTGCATGATTAAATCTGTTTGATTTACTTCGTTTTACAACAATATATATTTTTTTAACACTGCATATTTATCTATTAGTCTACTCTGGCTGTATTAAAACCAAAAGTAAACAAATTAGGCGAGATTACGGCCAGTAAGTTTACAATTTTGTTAAACATTAAAAAAAGGAAAGAAATTGAAATGTATTTTACAATTCAAATAGGCATCAAATGAACCGAATTTTGGTTGATCAATAAAAAATAATTGTATAGATCGAAATCCAAAACTTATCAGACCTCAAGAGGAAATCGGCCACATAATTGGCATAATTTTACCCTATAAAAATTTGGCGAATCGTTATCTAATCGAAAATGAGAAGAGTTGAAGTCATTACAAGTAGACTGCTAAAAAGTTCCATTTTTTATACAAAACTTTGAGAACCGCACACCAACATGCAGGACAACGTTCAGAACTTCACTCTGAGCAATTAATTGTAACAATTTGTGAAAATTAATTATCATCTTGATCCGACTTTCTTTTGAACTCTTCGCTGGTGGGCCCAACCCTTTGATATTAATTTACAGTTTAATAAGACCGTGTACCCCATACCACTTTACGATCTCATTTATGTCTTACCCAGCTTTGAGTAAAATTGGAATCCTTAGTTCATAAACGCCGATTTGCATAAATCGTCGAATTAAGCGTTCAACGTTTATATTCACAACACGGATGAGAAGATTTACATTAAATCCATTAAACGCGTTTATAACCGGGGACGAGAATTACAAAAAAGATGTTCACTCGTTTTCTAAATGGACAAAAATGTCTATTTCGTACATAACAAATCATGATTATACTTCCGAATAATCCACTTATTTAAATATTCGAAGAAGAAATTTTATTTTAATTATTTTATTTGGCAAAAACATGCAACGATATTTATTTATTTTTCAAACTTATTCAATTATGATATCTGCGTACATTAATTATTTCACCCTTCGTTCAGGCAATTAATCCAAAACATTTATTGTCTTCCTGTTTGTATTTTTTATTTTTACCAAAATAAATATTTCGCCGAGGATAACCCTTTGTCAAAATAAGAAGATTTGTTTGCCAATTTTTTTTTAACTCTCGGGGTGCCGGTGTTTTTGAAAAAAGTCCGTTTGTAAGTATGTCGCATCTATCCAGCGGCCCTGCATTCGAACCCGGGACCTTTACCTTACAGTGATGTGCGCCGTGTCAACGCCTAAACCGTTGCGGCCAACGACGCCCCAAAATAATAATTAAAAAGCATACAAGAAATTACTTCATCAATTATTTAAATATTAATAATGCAAAATTAACAATTAATATAAAATAAAATAATAAGTAATAAATCAAACTACGTGACTCAAGTATTCCTCAATAATACATACAGACACGAAACTATTAACGACGTACAAACAACAACAGAAAAAGAAAAATATATAAACATAAAACACTTAACAAATTGATGACAAATGGTATGTGGTCCAAAATGAAGTAGTAGTTCTTTTCTGGCTTTTTATTAAGTCTTCCTATATCACTAATACATAAACACTAAAATGAAATGTCAATCAGCTCAGGCTAATATACAAAGACATAAAGTCATTAAAAAATGTAAATAATATTTGTAAGATTAGTTGAAAGAAAATGTCAATTTTTACCTTTTTAAGAATACTTTCTTGACGTTCTATACTCTGTCATAGGAAATTATTTTGTAATTTTTAAATTATTTCTCTCCTAAAAACTTTTATTTTCATGTAAATACACGCGATTTAAAATACTGGAAATCGATTCCTAATTTTTGCGGTCAAAGATCCGAGGCAAAACATCGGTTGTCCCGCTGGGTCCAGCTTTCTCTTTTGCGCCGATTAATTAATTATATTAATATTCATTCTTGCCTTTCCGCACCCCATTGAGGAGAGAGCTCCTTGATTTACGGCGGCCGCTGGTAAGAACCGGCCAAATATCTGTTCCTGGCTTCTTACAACAATCCTCCGGAATTAATCATAATGGAGCCGGCCTGGTCGAGAAAATTATACGTTCCTTCGGTTTTGGTTTTTGAGAGGTACAAACATTAAACAAAAATGTAAATATTACATATCCCTTCAAAGTGTTTTATACTTGCTAAACTGAATTATAAACAGAAATAGTATAATAATATACGAAGTGAAACTTGGATTGACAAATGAAGCTTTCATTCAAGCTGTGCTTAGCAAATAAATAAACCTCAGAAAAAATATTTTTCTTAACCTGGCTACGCTTCAACGATCTGTTAACCATTTGTCCAAATGTGCTATTTCTTTAAGTTTCCTTAACACGAGCACTATAAAAACAGGGTTCACATTAGATTTAGAAAGGAAGAAACGACTTACGGTGAGAAAGGAAGGTCAAAAAGGTGATCAGAGCAAGAAAAATGCAACTACTATATGTCCAGCTCCTGCATAAACGTCATCATCTGAGTGGGTGCGAAGGGATTGAAGGCAAAAGACAGGCTGACCAACTAGCTAAACGAGAAGCAGAGTATACTACCACCGAACTGAGCTATGTATGGAACTGAGAGCTAGAACTGAGAAAAATGTATTGAAAAATGTGTGGTGATGGAAAAAGAAATGACTACACTAGCGGGTCACTCTAACGACGAAAGAACAGAGTATTTTCTTTCTAATAACCCTTATCAATTCTTAACATATAATTATAATATTAAAGATTGACCACTAATTTTGTTGGCCATCCACCTACGCTTGTGGGTATGACCTTCGTTATCACCCCCGGCCTCGCAGGATACGAAGGAGCGGATCACCGAAGCGATAGCGTTCGAGGACGCTGAGACTACGCCGACGAAGTCTCTCGAATACCAGGTAATGGATGGGAACGGTGAAGTGCAACTTATAACCTATCCTGTTCCAGCGGCCTTTTGCTTACTAGTAGCCTCGGACGGCGGATGCTGCATCAGAGGTATACGAGGGTTAGGGTACCAGATCCTGTATATTTATATATAAGGAAGGAGGAGGATGCATAACCACCTGAACTGCGGGGCAGCGTATTTTCGTTCCAAGTTCAAGCACAGCTTCATTGGTAAGGAGTCGCAGTGGCTTAGTGGTGAGACCCCTAGCGGGTATCTAGAAAAGAGGTTGTGTTTCATTCGTGACCGTGTGGTATTGCGTATGACCTCGGAATCGCCTCCCGACCTCGCAGGAATCCGAGCGATCGGACTGCCGAAGCCTACAGCAATCGATGAGTTAAGACTTCGCTGCGGATTCCCTTGAAAGCGTGAGGAATGGTGGACGGAGGCGGATGTTTTGCGGTTGTGGCCGTCTGGGCTGCCTTTACCGAAGGCATGGTCTCTAGGGAGTGTTAGAGATTCCACTTAAATCGAAACCGCGGCCGGAGGGCATCCGGCGGTTTCAACGTTGGCGGAGCTCCAACACCCAGGGAGATAGAGTTGTCTTCTCTATCTAGGGAGTCGTGGGATGATCGATGCATTTCGGTTCCTTTTGGATATCCCTTTACGCGCGGCACATGGTTGAGTGAAGGAGCAAGCGGGAGAAGTCGACACTGGGCTTCTACACCGAACCTCACGTAAGAAGCAGATTTTCCGTCCGCGGAAGTCAGTCGCTACTAACTTGAGAATCTAAACGTGTGATAAGGCGTATGTGCCAGGTGAGCACGTTAAAGAACCTCAATGTTAAATGGCATTGCGACCGCAGTGGGAAACATAAATGACCACCAATTTTAGCAAAGTTGGCTTCGGTTCCATTAGCGTAGTTTCTTAATATTAAGCTTAACAAAGAAGACAGATTGAGACAAAAAAGCGATTAAACGGTGGTCAAACTTGGATAAAATAAAGTATCAAAATATTTCTAACAAGTTACATTTAAATAGATAAGCTATCAATATAGACTTTATCTATTTTTAGCATTAAAAAAATTTGCTTTTATTGACCAATAAGAACACACATTATTTACTTTTATTTTATTTATTAATTTGAAAAGATAAATCTTCTTGTTTATGGATAGTAATTTTTAGCCATAATTCACGCAATTAATCTGATCATTTCGAATTTTTTTAACTTTTCCAAGCTAAGTATTGTGTGTAATTGTCTGTGTGAACCTGTAATTTGGTTGTTACCGATCGTGCGGTCTTCCTATCCAAGCTGAGTCGGTTTGACTCGTTTCAGCATTTCACCATATGCAGTGTTGGTCTGTGTGATTTGTGTGAATTCAAGTCACTTTAGAAGCATGTTTGTAAGTGGTGCATGTTTCGGGCCATTTCGTCATCTTCATTGTTTATCATTTACCACAAATGAAGTTAACCAACAAACACACAAAACTTATTCAAATAGCTGAATAAACTTTCTGAACACCTTACCACATTTAGCAGATGCATGACTCAGAGGTAACTATTTTAATAGCACAATAAGACATTTAACACGATACGTTTACGTTAACGCCCTTATTATAAAACATATATTAAATATTGTTTAAACATATTTTGAAAACATACCGAATCATGTAACTTTTTATTTCATCCCGTTCTGGCTTTTAATTTGACCTAACATATTAGAACCTTACCCTTAGAAGATAATCACGAGGAATACAGAATGATGAAAATGCGCAAAAATATTTGATAAACTGTCTACATAAATCGGTTAGAGTGGCAAGATACTGTAAGTTTAATTATACACGTCAAAAGATTTTATTTATATAAACGCAATTGTAGGCTCAAGGACTTGGTCATTTCAAAAGAACTCATATAATATCAAAACTGTCAAGAAAGCGGTTACTATTCTTGTCAGTGGAGGACAGTTCCTTGTTTTAAATGCATTGGCAAATGGGATTATAAATCCAGCTGCCTATTATATAAAAAGGAACAGAAAATTTGTTTTTTTGTATTGTAAAATGCCATGGAAGATGTCAGGACTAACGCAGTACTAATAGTTACATCTGGTTCGAGAGCTTTACGAAAGAGAGAGTTTGTAACACGATTCGAAGTATTATTATCATGTAACTAAGTTTGTCCAAATTAAACTTCCTCATCAATATAAATTGTCAGGCGTGGCCGGTGTAGAAGAGCGCTTCTTACCTCGTCGGTCGTCTCTTTATTTATGGACGAATCCCTGACAAGAGGAGTTAGTGCGAAACTAGGAAGCAATTAACTTCCCGGTGAATATGTATGAGGGCAATTTTGGACCGCGGACACATCGCAGTTTATGGAATTTGAACGTTATCCCCGCCCCCTGGGGATAACGAGAAATCTGTCAGCGTCATTACGGACCCAGGTCTGCCTACTCTTGTAAAAAAGGTAGACACATCTTAGTACAAGCCGGGAGAAGATCCTCCGATTTTCTCCCAACGTAAAAAAATAAAACGTTCCACTAGAAAATCATCAGAGCAGTTAATACCCCTTAAATTGAGATGTGGGTCAAACTTGATAAAATCAAGCAAGGTATAATGATCAATGAAAATAATCTTCACGTTACAGCTGTCAGCGAATATAACATCTACATTGAACTATCCTTAATAGTTTTTATTCACAGCAATTATTAAAAACCAGGCTTCGCTCACTCTAATGTCAACACGTCTTTTTTAACATTAGGGGTATTCACGATCTTTGTGTTAACCCTGTTAACTCTGTTAGATCCTGTAAGATCAAGAAAAATTAAGACGTAGACTTGTAAGAATCGGCTAGTTAACACTGCTCGATCTAACAGGCCAGGACCAATGTGAGATGTTCAGATGTTAGGTCGAAAATGTAGTCACATTGCTATCCGTTAGGGCGAAGGTAACCAACATGGCAGCTATGAATTTAACAACTGTTTTTTGTTTACACGTAGTTTTATTCTTAAATACCCATTAATTAAATCAGAACAATACATTTCTTTTTTAATTTCAGACCTGTCCTTATACTCTCATTCAAAATAGATGATTCCCATATCCTAGGTTAGGTATGTCGGCACGAATTGAAGTGTGTCATTTGTTAGTACTTTTCGAGTGCATAGATAATTTTCCTTTTTTTTCCTTTTTATTAACTTCTGGCATCTTACGATTTAACCAAAAACAAAACAACAACAAGACTTCAAGGACTGTTATAGCTCCATTTTTGGTACTACCAATCGCCACGCGCAGCATTAATATTTAGCATACTAAGAAAAGAAGGGGGCATTCACGATCTTACTGGGCATTTCTCTATTGAGTTAACATCTTACAAACATCGTGAATACCCCTATTATATTTCATTAACAGTATTCTATTTTATATAATTACCTCTGTTGTTCTAATAAGGACACATTTATGTAAGTAAAATCAAGATAGATGGGTTAATGTGCTATTCAAGTATTCATTAGATCAAGGGTCAGTAAGGTTATTCAAAGGTTTTGGAATCAATTCGCAATGACTACCGTCCAATCAATCTATTTCCTCTTTTCACAAAAATATGAGATCTTTCTCAAACGATCGATCCAGACACTAAACTCACTCAACCTTCACCCAGAGCGTTTTTCGCCTCAATATTCCACATCCGAGCAGGTGGTTCGCGTTGTGTACCATATTCTCATCCCTTGAACGTGAAAAATACTATAGGACGGCCTTTCATGACCTGACACAAATGTGTGGCAAGGAACAATCGTATATGTAACTAAAACGTCTATATATAAACTTCCAAAATTCATACTCCTTTGCTTTTTTCTGACCGATTTTTCCAAATTCTCTTACGACTACTCCGAATACTGCTTTTTGAGAGCGGGAATCCCACAAGGAAGTGTATTTGTATCCATCCTGTACCACATATTTTAGATATCACGACCATTTTTTTTTCTTTTGCTGACGTGACCCATCTGTGCTATCCTGTGTTCATGATCCCGCAATTTCTTCGGAAGATTCCAGACATCTAGCACACGGCAATTTAAAGCAAATACATCCATTTTATTTTTACCCTTCAAAACAAATCTCTTCACAATACACATTCCTCAATAATACTCCTATCCGTAAAACTGACTATGCTTCCTTGGGTTTTAGACATCAAACATAAAGATGTGAGGTTTGGGTGATAAGGTCTTCTTCAGAGTTCACTTGAAGAAAAAACAACTGTTTGATCTGTACCGAGCGGTGGTTTATTCCACTATCATCAGGGCCTATTTATTAAAAAACCAAATTCACACAAGTACAGTAACTTAATATTATGTTGTTATAGTTACTTATTGTGTTAATTAGACATTTTAATAAACCCAAACATAACTTGCCGCAGGTCGATAAACATTCACAACAAATAAAGAAAAAATAAAACAGACGCTTCTGACTATAAAACTTAAAAATTCAAAAATTAAATTTAATTAAACTTAAAATCAATAAAATCCAACATGTCGACGAGAAACAAACACTCTATAAATCACTACTAAAATTTGGACCGCCGTGTAAAACTATAGGGCAAAACTAAACAAAAGAAGTTGGTTATAACGTGCTTCCAGTCCGATGTCCTCTGAACAACTATCAATGCCACGCCCCAGGAAATTACGTCCAAAAAAAAGTACAACTTAACCTCTGGAACCCTATTTGGGCGAACGGGACCTCGTACTGTCTGTTTAACTATTGAGAAAAACTGAAACTAATTTTGTAATCCTTCGTTTTACAAGCAAATTGATAATTAACTTATTGGAAAACCTTATAATAAGCTGAAGTTTCTCGGCTGCTTGTCAAAATCAATTCTATCCCGCCAAAAGAACTATTTTTTAATTTAGAACGAACTGTAATTAATTTCTAAATCTAAGTCAGAAATTAATTTATGTTATACGTTAAGAAATTGCCTAGTCTGGCTTTTAGGTTTTCATTTCTACCTTATTAATTTTCCTGAAAGGATTCTCAAAACTTCTACTGATTTATCATTAAAGTCCTCCAAATTTATATTGTGCGTTTACACTTTTTTTTTTTCAAATCATACTATTTACTCATACTATTTTTCATATTTACTCATAAGATGATAATTCCATTAGTTGAATTGAATTATTAAATTAAACAATACGTTTAAATAAAAGCTAGCAGTTTTATGTTAATGAATTATCAGTTGGGTGCCAATATTTTCAATTTTTTAAAAAATTTGTAAATTTACCAAATTTTAGATTGTTGCCAATCCATATTATCGTGGAATGCCCTTTCATAATTCTAAGAAATAATTGTATCAACGTTGACTGATCTTTTTGAACCTCACCTAAGCATGGCGGCATAATTAAATCTGTACCTTCACAGTTTCATAAGTATACATGATGAAGTTGGGTATATTGATACATTGTGCAGTAAGAATCGTCGATGTTTCATGGCAATATTGTTTTTTTAAATTATTGTGACATTATTTTAAGAATAAAGCTAGATTAGCAAGCGGTTAAAAATCCCTCGCGTACAAAACCGTCTGGTCTGCTATTAGTCGCAAACTTCACTTGCAGAACAAACTTTTCAAATTTAACTCAATTAACATTATGTTAATATAGCTAATATCTATTCATTTCGTTTATTTCTTTGGCATATGGATAGTTTGGCTCCAATTGGCACTTCGTAAGGAGAAAGGCTCTCTTGAATTTTAAAATATTTTTCTCATTTGCATAATAGCCAGATTTAATCAAAAAGGGTTAAATCAAAAGCAGTTTGTCAAAAGATGAAGGCTATATTCAACAGGGGTTCAATCATCCCATTAACCGTCCGATAAAACGATAAATATTTAAAGGTACGAACGGTCAGTTGTGACAAAATTAATCGCCTCTAAAATCCAAAAGCGGACTTCCTCAAACCGGGAAAGACTTGTTATGCGGAATTCATTTGTGGCTGCAAAGGCCCATATTTGGAATCGAACGGATTCCGATGTAACGAGGGCGGATTTATACCAGGTGCTGGGAATTGCTGAATCCCATCAAATCCGGGCCATCCGATTCATGGATTTCCATTCTTGCGACACACCGGCTCGTTAAGAGGACAGAAAATTCTATCCTAGATAAAAAGGGATTTTGAAAGGTACTTATACAAAACCGCTTTTTATTAAAACCCAGCCAATATAAACTGCTTTTTTGGGAATATAAAAAAGAGAGGATAGATGTTTCATGCCGATAAATAAAACTAGATCAATATTTAAATAAAACAGCTCTAGTTTTGCGATATAGTACTTAACCGCTAATGATGTCATTTTACATCAAACTTTATACATATCGATACTCTTCTCTTAGTGGTTTTCAATAACTGGTTTATATTTCTTGCTTGTAATTAAATTTATTTGCCGAACCACCTAAAGGGTGAAAAACCTGACGCGGCAAGTTTTTACTTATTCTTCAGTCTCGAATGTTTTGCAACATAAAAAGTGAAACATGGACCGGAATAAGTTGTAACCCGTAAGAGGGAGGTCAGGGTTGTTTTCTCGAAGAGGGAAATTTCCAGTTCATTAACTTTTGAGGTGGTCTGACAAGAAATGTGTAGTCTTACGTTGTCATGCGGCGGGACAGTTATGCGGTATACACGTGTGTTGCAAAAAATAGACCGAAACGGAATGCACCATATCAAGTGATCAAGCTTCTGAGTTTATCAAACCAAACTACCAAAATTCCACCAAACACCGTGACCTTTCAGCAAACCTTTCTAACTTTTGGTCTATTGACTTGGCGAAAGAAATCTCTGTATTTCTTGAAAACATTCCAATGATTCTGTCAAAATACCTCTCCCAAGAAATCGTGGATGGCGGATTCTAATTTTCTACCAAGACCCAAGTCTTCGTGAATTGTTTAAGCAAGCACTTTGAATGAATTCCTCGCTCCACATTTTGACATTTTTCAGGTGCTTTTCTAAGTTATTAATAGATTTGCTCGGGCAAGTTCTTTACCTGCAATTGTTTTACGCATTCCATAATTCTTTCGTTTCATAAACTGTTTAGCTCCGTACACAGAAAACTTTTTTACAGTTACCATGGACTAACATTTTCAAACATAATTTGAACATTGTAGTGGTATTCAAGATCTTTGTGTTAACACCGGTGAATATGTATGAGAGCAATTTTGGACCGCGGACACATCGCAGTTTATGGAATTTGAACGTTATCCCGCCCCCTGGGGATAACGAGAAATCTGTCAGCGTCATTACGGTCCCTGGTCTCCCTACACTTATGAAAATGTCGACACATCTTAGTACAAGCCGGGATAAGATCCTCAGATTTTCTCCAACTTACACAATAAAACGTTCCACTTGAAAATCAACAGAGCTGTTAATATCCCTTAAATTGAGATGTTGGTCAAACTTGATAAAGTCAAGCAAGGTTTAATGACCAATGAAGATAATCTTCCGGTCACAGCTGTCCCCAGATATAACATCTACATTGAAATTCCCATAATATTTTTATTGACAGCAATTATTAAAAACCAGGCGACGCTAACTCTAATGTCAACATGTCTTTTTTTAACTTTAGGGGTATTCACGATCTTTTTGTTAACCCTGTTAACTCTGTTAGGTCCTGTTAGATCGAGAAAAATGATGACGCAGACTTGTAAAAATCGGCTAGTTAACATTGCTCGATCTAACAGCCAGTACCAATGTTAGATGTTAGGTCGAAAATGTAGTCACATTGCTATCCGTTAGTGCGAAAGTAACCAACATGGCAGCCATGAATTTAACAGCTGTTTTTTGTTTACACGTAGTTTTATTCTTAAGTACGCATTAATTAAATCAGACCAATACATTTATTTTTTTAATTTCAGACGTGTCCTTATACTCTCATTCATAAAAGAAACATCCCATACCGTATAAAGTTGTAGGCTGTTAGATGTTAGGATACAAGTTAGATATGTCGGCACGAATTGAATCGTGTCATTTGATAGTACTTTTCGAGTAGCAGCAATAGCACTTTGAATGAAAGTGTTGATTATTTTTCCTTTTTTATTAACTTCTGGCATCTTACAATTAAAAACAAAAGAAAACCAAAACAAACAACAACAAGCCTTCCAAGACTGTAATAGCTTTATTTTTGGTTCTACCAATCGCCACGCGCCATTGCGGAAAAATTAACGTTTAACATGCTAAGAAAAGAAGAGGGCGTTCACGATCTTACTGGATTCTCTAAAGTTCTCTATTCCAGTTAACATCTTACAAAACGTCGTTAATACCCCAAGTATATTTTTCTATTACACATGTTCTGTTGAAAAGCCCGTACTGTTTGAGATTTGTTCTATCAACTCATGAAGAAATCACTTCCGCTAAAATTCCTGCCCAAAATCTGCGGGTAATATAGCGCAAAACCCTCTCAATTGACGTTCAACCGTACTGTCATGCTGACTTCGCCCCACTGGACTCAGGAGGTTGGTGAGAAAGAAAGAGAAGAAAAGAATGAACAGGATTTTCAAAAGAACTTTCACCTTCTCGTGGAATTCTTTGCCGTAGAACGGCATTGTCGCGTCAGACTGTGATGTCTTCATGTACGAAAAGCCCGTGGACAATTTGATCAGCGTCCCATTGAATGGAAGATCCCCTCTGCAAAGAGAGGCAACTTTCAATCCACGACATGCCGAAACTCACAGCCACTGAAGGTGTTTAATTTAAATCCGAAAAAGCAGTCGTTTCTCATTCTTCAACCATATCTTTTCCGATCTATTTTAATTTCTAGGGAAATTTCTTGTTCCCCAACAATATTTTTGTATAAAACTCTAAAAAAAACCAACTAACTTAAGTTTGAGCAATGAAATCCCAACTGCGTTCAGATCCAGATCTATTCCAACAACTCTAAGATTTTTGAGTAATAGGTTTATTGTTAGATAATTAGCTCTTTCAGGCATAGAAGGTGTTTCATTGTGAGCTTGGAAAAATTTCAGATAATGTGAATTGCTTGGTTTTTGATCCTTGGGTTTTCAATTGAGACAACACCTCGAGTTGAAAACTGCTATCTACAATCAAATAGACCAAGAACATACTCATCAATGAACTGAAATTTGGCTTTGTCATCGTCCTTCATGCAGCACCAACTCGCATACTTTATATCCATCCCTCTTTCTGTACGACCAACACTGATGGAAAGGACTTGTTTGAAAAATATATTCAGATATTATTATTTTAATATTCCTTTAAAAATATATAGAAAATCATTGAAACCTAAGTAAGATATAGCAGATTGTAAATTAATTGTACATGAAACTACTGTATATAACCCAGATGGGTGCGGTTACTTACAGAAACATAAATAATTTAGAATAGTAGTTACCAATTGTAAGAAAATTCAGAGTGTCTTTATTATTTCAGCAATTATTTAAATATCACTAACTTCAAATAAATAAATTAAATATCAATTTTTCGTATCGGTCAACAAACTGTGGTAAATCACACACGTTTTCTGTTTTGTTATTTACCTCAAACCCTTTAAAACGGGCCGAATATTATTGTAAGATAATCACTGGAGGAGTGTCTAAAAGTTAATTAAAAATTACAATTAATTAAGGTTTTTAGTTGAGATGAAAAAAAGTTAATGGCACGAGAGGGATTCGAACCCACGACCTTCGGCTAGATACGCCGCTGCTCNCGGACCCCGAAATTAGTGAATTTAAAGAATTAATATGAAGTACACTTCACTAAAGCTCTCCGTGGCCATTTCAATTGTCGTCGAGAATCCAAACCGATTACACGACATTTGAAAAATGGCAAAAGGAGGGAAAACTCATAAGGTGGGGTTGAGATGGGGAGTTGATGTCCGAGTGGATCAAGGTGGTATGGCCGCATATTCAGTACCCCATCGAACCTCAATTTCGTTAGTTATTATATAGTAGGTGTAAACGATGATAGAGGAATATCGAGTGTGAATAGGTTTGGATTTAGGAACTGATTTCGTTGGGAGATAAAATTAGCTGTTTATCCTGTAGTTCCTGGAGACCAACCTTGGCGGCTGGACGAAGTCTGACAAAACCCGAGGTGGGTGATACCCGAGGCTTTCAATATAAAAATGTAATAGATAAAATAATACAACTTTACATAAAACATATAAAAAGAGGATGAACCCAAAACTAAGTAGCCATGATACGAGGCAATATCAAGATATAATAAGCAGATATTAAAATATCGTTGGAATAAATCTGCATATAAAGCGATTTTTTCTATGAGATGTGCAAAACTATCTCTTTTTTATTACAATTATACCTTAAAGATATTAAAAAAAATAATTTTTACAAATTTTATGACCAAATTAAATAATTAAGCTGTATAAAATGTAATAATAAAAATATAATATTTTTTATTAGAGTGGTGTTTAGTGACCGTTAGTCAATGATTATTTGGAGATCGTGAGATGCGGTCTGGTGTGACGTAGATTTTAGCAAAACATTTTCTTTATCGTGCGAACGTTTCGATCTTTATTGAGATCATCTTCAGGGCCTGGGATTTATAAACACTGTTTAAATTTTACAAATACCTGTAGAATGTGAAAAAAAGGATTTATATAATGCTAGAAATTTTAGATTAAAAAAATGAATTTATACAATGCTAGAAAATGTTAGGTTAAAAAAAAATTTATACAATGCTAGAAAATTTTAGATTCAATCGAAGTATTTGTACACATCTACTCGGAAAACAAACACTTTGAGTGAGTACAAATAATTTGATTGAATCTAAAAAATTGTAGGATTGTATAAATTCATTATTTTTAATCTAACATTTTCTAGCAATGTATAAATTCATTTTTTTAATGTCAAAATTTTCTATCATTATATAAATTCATTTTTTTTAATCTAAAATTTCTAGCATTGCATAAATTCATTTTTTTAAATCTAAAATTTCTAGCATCTAGCATTTTTTCTAAAACCTATGCCACATCAGACTGTATCTCACGATCTCCGAATAATAATTTTTTATTCGGTTGTTACCGATCATTTTGGTCGCTTATCCATGCTGAGTTTATCTGTCAGGCGTGTTTCGGCATCTTGTGTCTGTATTTGTTAATAATTAGTTTATACCATATACAATCAAACAGGCGAATTTGTATCGCAGATCTGGATTTTGTTGAATCCTAATTTAGTTACGATATCATTAAAAACGGTTAGGCATTAATGACAGATTATGATTAAATTTAGAAAGTTTGGTGTTTTCTCCAAATTAGGATATTTTTCCTATGTACGGAAAAACAACTTTTTAACAAACAAACATTATCTAACCCTTTACCAGCGAATTTCATTTACATAAAAAAAAATAACCCAAATATGACAAAACGCGTCGAAATAAATCAAATATTAAATAAGTACGACTTCAAATATCGGATGTGAACGAGGGCTTAATTTATTATTTATTTACCCGTTGGTCTTTTCATTCGGTCTTTACATAAGTGTTAAATTACCATCGGCGGCGACAAACGAATTTTGTGAATAATGGCTTTCTGAACGTGCGATCCTTTCCTCTTGGGCCGTTTTTGTATTTTATGATTTTTTTTTCGGGTGCCCCGATCCTAAGCGACATCCAACCCCCATGCTTTATACATTGCGTGTTCTCCCTTCGGCGATGATTTACAGACGGGACGCGCGCAACAGGAGCTCACAACTACTGAAATCCGTTTTGATTTATAGGTTCTGTTTATTTATTTTTTGAAAATTCCATCAATAGAAAAGGCAAAAAGGATTCAAATTTCAAACCCAATATAAACGAATTGGAAATACGTTTGTGGTATTCTGCTTCTTTATTATTGTGTTTACATACGCAGCCAAATTAATCATTTATCTCATAATTTTCCTACCTGTGAAGGTAACCATACATTTTTTCCTACTTTTCCAATATTATTAGACCTTTATTTACTCCATAACAACTACTGTTTACGAATGGTAGGATATTTAAACATTTGTTTTAATATTCAAGTATACATTAGTATGTTTCATGTGTCGTATACATTGGACCCAGTATGACAAATATGTACATGGCCTGTTATTTTCACAGTCGAGCTCCTTCCCACCACTCCAATCTACATAATAATTATAGATGTTATCTTGTAATTAAAAGTATCATTACGTAATACTTAAATTCACTAATTCTGTGGTCCTCTTGACCAATTAATATATTACAATTAATTAAGGTTTTTAGTGGATCGAGGTCACGATAGCTCAAGTGGTAGAGCAGCGGCGTATCTAGCCGAAGATCGTGGGTTCGAATCCCGCTCGTGTCATTGACTTTTTTATCTCAACTAAAACCCTTAATTAATAGTAATATATTAATTGGTCAAGCGGACCACAAAATTAGTGAATTTAATGATTTAAACTGAAGTATACTTCACTAAAGCTCTCCGTGGCCATTTCATTTGTCGTCGAAAATCCAATCCGATTACACGACATTTGAAAAATGGCAAAAAGGAGGGAAAATTCAAAAGTTGGGGTTGAGATGGGAAGTTGGTGTCCGAGTGGACGGAGGTCACGATAGCTCAACTGGTGGAGCAGCGGCGTATCTAGCCGAAGATCGTGGGTTCGAATCCCGCTCGTGCCATTGACTTTTTTATCTCAACTAAAAACCTTAATTGTATTATGTAATACTTTTGTGTTCTATAAGATTTAAAATCATTGAACCTTTATTTACCCAATAACAACTACTTTTTACGAATGGAGGGGAATTTAACCGTCTGTTTTAATATTTAAGTATACATTAGTCACTTCTTTCAATTAATTATTCTTTCTATGTATGGTCTGGGCTGATATAAAAAAGTCAGTGTCACGAGCGGGATTCGAACCCGCGACCTTCGGCTAAATACGCCACTTGATCTATCGTGACTTCAATCCTCTCGGACACCAACTCTCCTTCTCAACCTGCAACCGTTCGAATTTTCCCTCTTTTTGCCATTTTCGAATGTCATGTAATCAGTATTGGATTCCTCCGCGACTTATGAAGTGCGATGAGAAGCTGTTTAGTGAAGTTATACTTCTTTCAATTATTTATTCTTGCTATCTAAGGTCTTGGTATAAAACGATAAATGGATAAACGATCCGACAGGATCGAAGTCACAATACCTCAAGTGGTAGAGTAGCGGTGTATTTTTCCGAAGGTCGTGGGTNATACATTGTACCCAGTATGACAAATGTGTACACGGCCTCTTATTTTCACGATTTCGAGCTCCTTCCCACCGCTTCAATCTATATAATAATCCTAGGTGTTATCTTGTAATAAGAAGTATCATTATTTAATATTTTCGTGTTGTATAAAATTTACAATTTATAATTTTGTAAAACAAAAGCTAGTTTGTTGTTGTTGTTTTTTCAAAGAATAGGTGATTTTTGAGTAGGTGGTTTTTAGATCCTTTCCGATCACCCTGGTATTCTTATGCTCTCTGGATTGATCTGTCAGACGCGTTTCGGCATTTCTCCCTTTTCGGCGAGTCTGTGTATATCTTTAAGAATGTATGTTTTGTAAGTCAAGTTCCTGAAATAGAGTTGTGGGAGAGGGACATGCACCCCTCGGCGTTTTTTGTCTATGTCGATACCTTTTGTGGTTTTTATGATACTTTTAATTGTTTACAATACCATGTATTTTTCGAGGATGAAGTTACCTATTGTTCAAACATAACCACTGTTGTGCTAGGGTGGGTCTAGGGGAGGAGCTGATTCAGGCGGGTGTAGCTATATGGGTTGAAGGGACGCTCGGCTCGCATGCGTCCTGATGTTACCAGACCATGCGCATATTCCACTTTCCAGTATCGTTGCGAAGGCAACAGTTTAATCAAGATGACGCTGAATCTAGATACACTACAAATAGTGTAGGTATCCACAAGGACTTATTTAATACACTGACAGGCAAAAAATTCCGCCCACTTGTAATATAAATTGATTTGTATATAGTTTTATATATTAATCAAAGTTTCACGTTTTTTTAACGTTTAATAATTGAGTCTTTGTATAAAAAAGAAAAAAATGTAATTTTGTTAAGGAAAACGAAAATTTCCTCGTATTTCCTCCTCTTGCCTTAATTACATCTCTTCTAAGACGCCTCGGCTGGAAATGTCTTTTTGCTGGATGTTAGCCCGTTCTTCAAGAACAGTCCTTTCAAGATTCTGGATTGTTTCAGGAAGTGATAGACGTGCTCTTATTCGTCTTTTGAGGTCATCCCATAATTGTTCAATCGGGTTCAAGTCTGGAGAAGGGCTGGCCAGGCTAAAACCCTGATGTTATGCTGTTGAAGGTACTATGCGAGCGACGTGTTGACGGGCATTATTAGAATAGGATTGTAGCTGATTTCGTCGAGGATAGACAACGTATGATGTCCCAAAATTTCATCCACATAGCGAGTGGCCGTCGAAGACCCAAAGAACAACAGCCAACTTTGTGCGACTCTCCATTGAAATTCCCACTCACACCATAACTGAGCTACGTCTGATAATAATTGTATGCTTCGTACCTTTCATTTCGCCTTCTCCACAGTCTTTCAGGACCATCTAAAGATCGTAGAGCAAATCTACACTCATTTGTAAAACGTACAGCAGACCAATCGTCCAAAGACCAATGGCTGTGTTGTCGAGCAAATGCGAGCCGTGCAATTCCGGTTCTCTTACGGGGACATAGCCATCAGTCCATATTGATTTAATCTTCTTCGAGCAGCGTTCAGAAATTTGGACACCTCGAACTTCCTGGAGCCGATTAATCTCTTGAACAACAGTAAGGTGCCGGTTTCGCAAAATTCTCAAAGTCAAAAAATGGGATGGTTGGGTTAGGTTACCCTATCCATCCAGAACAGGGCCTTCTATGATAAGACCCAGTTTCTGGGAAACGTCTAACGGAATCTCGCAGTGTTGCTTAGGGAACTCAGTAGCAATAGCCGCATCGTCCATCGGAACGTCCATCATCAATAAAAGCCTCACCACGCGAAACATCCTCAGCATTAAGTGGCATTTTTAAGTTTAAAAATTGAAATTAAGAAAAGAAATATGAAAACTAAATAGTTTATTGCTTCAAAATCAAATGAGACTGAATAAACATTTTAAATTCCGAAAAATTAAACATTAAAAAATCCTTTATCCTTGTTTTGGATTAAGGATTAATGTGCGGTGATTGGTGACCGTTAATCGATATTTATTTAGAAATCGTGAGATGCGGTCTGGTGTGATGTAGGTTTCAGAAAAACATTTTCTTTATCGTGCCAACGTTTCGATCTTTATTGAGATCATCTTCAGGGCCTGGGATTGACAAACATTGTTTATATATAACAATTACATTTTGGATGTGGAAAAGTGAATTTATACAATGAAAATATTTTTTTTTAATATTCAATCAAAATATTTCTACTCACTCAAAGTGTTTGTCTTCTGTGTAATTGTGCCATTCTTGCGTGTCGTGTCGAGAGTGCCAGTGAGATTTTGCTATTTTGTGTTTATATACGTTGGATTTTGATGGGGTGAGGAAGGATGTCAGTATAGAAAATACATTTTTGCATAAGGTGTCGGCTTCTTTGAGGTGAAAAGAGCCAACGAAGGGAAAAAATGTGTTGGTAATGGTTCGACCAGATTCCTTTTCCTATTTATCCCTTTCTATATAATCCTGAAAGGATAATCTGGCCGAAACACTTTGAGTGAGTAGAAATACTTTGATTGAATATATAAAAAAAATATATTTTGCATTGTATAAATTCACTTTTTCACATCCAAAATGTAATTGTTATATGTAAACAATGTTTGTAAATCCCAGGCCCTGAAGATGATCTCAATAAAGATTGAAACGTTGGCACGAAAAAGAAAATGTTTTTCTGAAACCTGCATCACACCAGACCGCATCTCACGATTTCTAAATAAATTAAGGATTAAGTGTGTTTACGTCTAATTGATATTCCCAATTTAAAACATATCATAAGCAAATATTTATTGATAAAAACAAGGAGACAATTTAAGGGCAGAATTTTCTTTTATCGAGACAATAAAAATAAAAAATCAGTTGGTTGGAATTATTTGTCTGCCAGTGTACGAGGAGAGCAATACTCCCTCGATTATTGTTACATATTACCTACTATAGAAGGGGCTATTGCCAACAGATCACCAGTTATTTATATAAATATATTTTTAATCCTCGTTCACAAAACAATAATAAAATTCTTCTTCCTATCACCGTCTCCTTCCGAAGGTTTGGACCTTTGAAACTACCCCGAGACCCAGTTCCACAGTTGACAGACTTGGCACACGGAATTCGAAAAACGAGCTAAAGTTAAACATGAAATTATGGGTAAGATAAATTTGGTGAGCGCGAGCGGTGAATCATGAAAAAGAACGAATTAATTTCTCTGAGTGAGCGGTTTTGATCCAATCCTTAAAAAAATTGGCTTTTTCCAATCTCTAGAGCTTACTAACATTAAAAAATAAAAATAAATTATTAGCTATAACATTGTGCCCACGAAGAAATCTTTTTAAAAACTGCCACCTTTATTATCTTCCCTTTAAAAACCCGATAGTGTCTCTTCTCAAACTTTTGGTCAGATCACATCACGTATATCCCGCTCAACTCAAAGACAAACCAAATCAAAAAAGGAATTTATATGAATTTCTTTATACAATAGAGTAGTCTAATAAAAAATAATAATTTAGAATAAAAAATGTAAAACGTACAAAACATCCTACCTTAATTCTTTACTTATCACAGCATGTAAAAACAAACCGCCATTATAGAAGGCAAAAATGCGAAATCTCAATCGATGTTCAAAACTCTTCTGTTTTGAACTGTTTTTTCTTTCTAAAATTTCTAGCACTTAAGAGGTTTTTTTTACGAGGGTACTTAAACTACGAGGTTATATGAACCCTGGAGGTGTTTTTTGAAAAAAGCCAATTTGTAAGTATGTCGGGTTCGAGTGCAGGCCGCTGGATTCGAACCTGGGACCTTTACCTTACAATAATGAGCATCGTGTCAACCGTTGCGGCCAACTTAAGAGTTACTTTTATTATATTTTTTTAATTTTCTTATTATTTTATTATTAGTGTGTAAAATCACATTTTCTGGTTAATGCCGATAATATACAGTTTTAAATGAAATAATTTTATAAATAAATATGCTAAAAATTATGTTGTTGCTCATAAAGAGAGAATAGCTTTAAATAGTTCCCGGAGCACAATACAAAAAATTTCTATATCTTTTAATATGAAAAAACCTGCTCACTTTCGTAAATTGACCTTAAAATAGTATCATAACCTCAGTAAGAAAAATTCCAACGTCTGAGTGCCTCTGATCGTTTATTTTAAAAATTTGACGAACTAATGTCAAGAATAAGTTGATTATATGAGCAATTCTAAGATTTTAACTTTCTGGTTTCTGATTTAAAGAACATTTTTCAAATTCCTAATGTTGGTTTGGTTTCGTGAATACCTGAGATTCCGTACACTTCTGTTCCATTAAAGTTTCATTTGTTTACTCTTCCTCATTAAAACGATTAAACTGTTCTGCATACAACTATACAAACTGTAAGTGAATTTTTTATATATTTACTATTTATTTTAATTTATAATTGGATGAAATAAAAGACTGTTTTGTGTTTTATTTAATTTATGGGATTATTAGGAAAAACATTTCCCTACGTATTTTGTTAACTGTCGTTATACTTTTACATTTTTACATAAATTAACAAATAAAAAATTGTTATAAGTCTTTCAGTAACTCATAATAACGAAAAATCACAAAAATGATAAGGTAAGTAAATAAATTTTTAAAAAACGATCGTAAAACAATAATATTCTGTTGAGATGATTATATTGTTTTATAAAAGGATTATGTATGTTATTATATTGTATGGGTGTAAATCCACAATTGTCCAATAATGTAAAACAACGCTTTGAAATATTTAGTTTATGGTGAAATTTTTGAAATCCCACTGAAGTTTACATTACTTAAGAATGGAAATGAGATTGGTGTCCGAGGGGAACGAAGTCACGATAGCTCAAGTAGGAGAGCAGCGGCGTATTTAGCCGTAGGTCGTGGGTTCGAATCCCGCTCGTGGTACTTATTTTTCATTTCCACCAAAAACCTACCATAAAAAGATTAATTTATTTAAAGAAGTAATTTGGTATATAGACCACTAATTATAATGGATTACTTAAGATGTTATTTTCGAACACCTAGTTTATAATAAAAGACTGAATATGCTAGATTTTGTTTCTAAAATTAAAAGTACCTAATCTCAAAGTTAATATTTGATAAAATTTAGGTATAAAACGGTCAGTACAAGATTGAAAAGTCTTGAAGAAAGGACTTTTTATGTTGGTTTTACGTCCTCAAATTACAGTTTTGCTTTTTATTTCTCTTTTTATTTCTCTTTTATCTACCAGTTATTCCACACTCTTTCTCTCTCCTGACAAGGTCCAAGGTCGAAAAGGTCCAAGATCCGTGGGCATGTAAAAGAAATTTTACTGCTTCCAAACGCTTTACGCCTCGATCTTCCCACAGGTCAGCCGGCTTTCACCGTTAATGACTTAATCGGTTCGCGCGGAGCCGAAAAATTGCATTATATAAAATCTCTTCAAATTAAATAATTGGGCCTTCTCGTAAGATGTCATTAGATGCCAGATGTCATCATTTTTACCGTTCTTTACAACTTTGGTTAATTGCATTAACAACCGTAATTAAGTTATTAGAAGTCACCCGATGCCGACGGTGGCGGGAATTACACCAGAAAACACATATTTTAACAATTTATTTATAACTTGGAATCCGCGCTGTTTTCTTCTTTCCCTTTCATCCTAATTGCAGACAATTTCTAGTAGTTAGGGGACAAATTCATTCTCATTCCCAGCCATACCTACACGTTAATTATTTACATGGCGTGACTTAAATGGCGATATCCTTAGGCATCGTTTTCGATCGTTTATTATAACTTATTTTTATGAAACTTAAATTATAAAACGACAAACCGAGCGAGGGTCGTAGAAAAAATTTAAATGTCTACGCTTAAGTCTTCTAAACGTTTCTTAAAAAAGTACAAGGTAAGAGAAAAGTTACTGCGGTTTTTCATTTGATATTGTTTTAACACCATTTGTCAACATTTCAATTTACAAAGGAAGATTGTTTTTAGTTTTAAATCACGTAATACCAAGAGGATAATTATATAGAGTGTCCTTTTTAGATCTCCTGGCTGAATTTTTCTCCTGAGCCAATGACGCTATCAAAACAACAAAAATACGCGTTTAATATTTTTATTCTAGTTTCTAATTTACAGCTTTTTTGGAGAAAATTATACAGGGTACTTCAGGCCCAGTTCAACTTCAAAATTTCAAATACGACATTATATATCCTGAAACAACATTTTAAACGATTTTGTATGCTGAAAACGTGTGGTGATTAGTGACCGTTGGTAGGTAATTATCCGGAAATCGTGAGATGCTGTCTGGCGTGATGTAGGTTTCAGAAAAACATTTTCTTTATCGTGCCAACGTTTCGATCTTTATTGAGATCATCTTCAGGGCCTGAGATTTACATTGTTTAAATTTAACAAATACATGTAGGATGTGGAAAAAGGTGAATTTATGCAATGCAAAAAAATATATTTTTTACATTCCATCAAAGTATTTGTTTTAAAATTCAATCAAAGTACTCACTCAAAGTGTTTGTTTTCTGTGTAAGTGAGCCATTTTTGCGCGTCGTTTTGAGAGTGCAGTCTCACTGGCACTTGCTTCTTCACTAAGTAAACATTAATTGCCTTTATTGCTTACATTCTGTCATTGTTTGTCAAACAAGCACTATGAGAGGCAATTTTAATTCCTGGAAGTAAACATATTTTACAACTTCTATTCAATAATTTCGTGGTCCGCTTGACCAATTAATACATTACAATTAATTAAGGTTTTTAGTTGAAATGAAAAAAAGTTAATGGCACAAGCGGGATTCGAACCCACGATCTTCGGCTAGATACGCCGCTGCTCTACCACTTGAGCTATCGTGACCTCGATCCACTNCGGTACAGAATTCTTTGCAGGTGAGAATTTATTTGAATCGTCACTTCCAGGACAGGTGGATAGGACTTCATGGCCCGATCTGTTGGCCTCCTCGGTCACCCGTTTTAAATCCACTTGATTATTTTATATGGGGCCATTTAAAAATCAGCTCGCCAATCATAACCCAGCAACCTCAATTTTCAATTCAACAATTTTTTTTTTGATAGCACCATTGGTTAAGAGAAATTCAGGGCCATCTAAATGACACCCTTTATATTTATTAAGAAAGATTATAAGAAAGAGTATCTTGTATAATTCACTGTAGTTTATTACGACGAGCTCCTGAAAGTTGCAAGTTTCCCTCAATCCGTCGAAAGCGGTGTAAATTTTAGGATCTTGCCGTGCTCGAACCGGGCTAAAGTCGTACAATAAGTACAAGATTATGAAACAATGAGAAAGAAAATATTTTATAAAATACAGTGAACTGTTGAAGCCAGTTTATGAATTGAAGCATTATCCTCCTGGTATTACACGGAATAAATCTCCTAATAATCCTCCTATTTATGTAGAAATTTTGAAAAAATGTTGATTGACGGTATTAAAATAATAACCGCACGAACTTTTCTATATTTTTCTAATATTTTTTTAACTTTTGGTTTGATGAACTGATAATGAATAAAGTAACGCTTATGTTTTAAACTAACGTGGTAATTTTGAAGTAGATTAAATATTCAGGAGGATTTTTGTGTAGGATCAGTCGGAGTACTCAGAGCCACCGTTTCTCAATTTAAAGCGATTTCCATCTTTTCAAGCCACTTCCTTCTGATAAAAAATGCCCTTGTGAAACAGACGATTTACTTAAAAATTTCAAAATACAGACTTTCTGATGTGGTTAATTAAAAGAGCCCCGTCCAAAGTTTTGACTGCCAAATCTCCAAAACAGGGGCGCAATAAACCGCACTTCGCATTAGATACGCCGGTTTGGACTCATTTCAAAATAAGTAATGGCCCAAGACGGGTCGTAAATAACTCCGAGCTTGATTAAACTTTTAACATCTCCAAGTGTCCAATTTGAGCTACATCGCCCGAATCGATAGCAGTCTATGTGACATTTATAGACACTTTCATGCTTAGGATAAATGACCGGTTTAGATTAGTCTGGTTTCTCCGTCGCTTCGTTGGCTCTTAGTATTAGAAAAAATAATCATACTTTGAAAACGGTGTTTTTGTCCCATGGCACGTTTGCATAAGTTTTATGTAATAAAGTTTAATTAGAAAACTAGAACATGAAACTAATTATAGCCAATGGTGTGAGCGTGGTGAATTAATGTCGCATGCCCATCTGAAGGAGTCGTCATCCCAGCAATTATCCTATGCAAATCCTGATTGCACACCTTTCCGTCTAGACTAGCTTTAAGACTAGCTATCGATCGAAACTAGATTTATCAACTCTTGTTCAACTTACACCGGGGTTGGTTAACGCCGGCAAAACGGCCCACGAGGGCTGACGATAATCGTCAATTTACTGTGTGGTTCGATCCAGCGTGTAATCACTAATAGACAATAGTGGCTCATCAGCCATTGTATTCCACGTTATAAGCGTGCTGTTGAATTTTTATTTAGATTGATGAGGACCCGGGCCGGTCCTAGGCTAGGCGTGGAATGACGCTCGAACAATCGTATCGAAAGTATGTCACATCGATACATTCTCATTAGCGAATCTACGCCTTCGGTAAATGGATCCGGATAAACGGATTGGGCGGCTGCCATTTCGTCAGGCAATTGCAAGGTCTGTCAGAATAAATTTGCATGAGCTTTTAATACAGGGATGCCTAGTTGCCAATTTTTACTGCCTGCACTTACGCTCTGATTCAAGAGACAAGCCTGACTGGTTTTTTCCGCACTTCTTCGTTCATTGCTATAAGGGTATTTTTTCTGACCAGCGTATATCTAATGAATAACTTACGATAAAATCAGAAAACCTTCATAACACGTGGTGTCATCATCATCTACAGGATTCACTCAAAGACTCATATACTATTTCACATATTTTTTTTATAATCATAATACGGTAAAATATTTGTAGAAAAAATTTTTAGCGATGAAACAAATTGATAAACATAAATATTTTTTCTTTAGTAGGGGTATTCACGATGTTTGTAAGATGTTAACTCGTGTTAACTGGAATAGAGAAATGGCCAGTAAGATTGTGAACGCCCCCTCCTTTTCTTAGCATGTTAAACGTTAATTTTTTCGCAATGCTGCGCGTGGCAATTGGTAGAACCAAAAATAAAGCTATAACACTCTTTGAAGGCTTGTTGTTGTTTGCTTTAGGTTTCTTTTGTGTTAAATTGTAAGATGCCAGAGTTAATAAAAAGGGGAACAAAAGGAAAACTATCTATGCACTCGAAAAGTACTAACAAATGACACGCTTCACTTCGTGCCGACATACCTAACCTAGGATATGGGATGTATCTATTACGAATTAGAGTATAAAGACAGGTCTGAAATTAAAAAAGAAATGTATTGGTCTGATTTAATTAATGGGTATTTAAGAATAAAACTACGTGTAAACAAAAAAAGCTGTTAAATTCATAGCTGCCATGTTGGTTACCTACGCCCTAACTCATTTTCGACCTAACATCTAACATTCGCCCTGGCCTGTTAGATCAAACAACGTTCAGTCTATAAGTTTACGTCATCATTTTCGTCGATCTAATCTAATGTCACATTTGTAGCAAGGTGTCCATGTGATGATCAGCAAGGTGTTTGTGTGTGTGTGTGTGTGTGTGTGTGTGTGTGTGTGTGTGTGTGTGCACGTGCGTGCACGTGCGTGCGTGTGCGTGCGTCTCTCTCTCTCTCTCTCTCTCTCTCTCTCTCTCTCTCTCTGNCTTGGCAATGTTGTAAAAGTAATTCATTGTTAAAAAGACCTCACCCCCTTATCTCCGTAACACCAACGTCAATAAAACGTTATGGCAAACGGTTCAAATGCTTCCATATCATTATCAACAATAATGCCTAACCAAGGACACTATCAACCTCTTTTTGTTACTCCCAAATCTCTCGCCTTAGCTCGATCGGATGTGCCCTAACTCTATTTAAATTTCTTATTTTCTTTCATAAATTAAACGCATTTCGGACTAATTCCAATAATCCTTCTTCAGTTGACGATGTTCATACACATAACTTACTACTTGTTATTATTTTATTTTATTTTGAGATGGTAGGAGATTTTCATTTCACTTCCCGTTCCTCTAGGTGATATTGTGGTACTTATTGAGACTAAGGGTCACATTCCACAGATGGATAGAGCTGTCTAACGAATCATCATCAAATATAACCGTAAGGAGTGAAGCAGCATCGGCGATTTTATTTCATCTATAGGTCTTTATTGACTTAAACAAGTCTGGTGTTTAAAGTGAGCTAAAATAACTCATAGAATAGTACACCATTTAGACAAGAATGCGGCTGTATATGCTAGTTACGTGAAGTTGACGAGTTTTGATTATCTGCATTTATGATAATTTTCCAGTTTTTAAGACGTTCAGAACTTCTAGAGTGTAATTTTTCAGTAGAAATCTTGGAATATCTCTTTATTGAATCATTCGAATTTAAATATTGTCTATTTTATGACTTTGAAGTATGATTTTGGAGAGTCTGAAGAGTAAATGAGGTAAAACGAGATGCCTACAACGCTGCCTGCTTTTATGTCATTATTTAAAAAAAAAAATAATTGCCATTTGAATGTTAACTTTTCAAGATAAGATTTTACCGTTTGTTTTGCAGGCCGGCAATAGTACTTTTATTTTATATGGCAGTCCTTTATTTCATACTTTATCTAAGGTT
Organism: Cimex lectularius; assembly: GCF_000648675.2. Classification (NCBI taxonomy): domain Eukaryota; kingdom Metazoa; phylum Arthropoda; class Insecta; order Hemiptera; family Cimicidae; genus Cimex; species Cimex lectularius. Next base: position 372,723 of record NW_019394229.1, read on the forward strand.
TTCTCTATTGCTAGAAACAGTCCTAAGAAGACTTCTTTATTTTTATCGACAATGCTAAACTGGATTTTGTAGCCCGAGATACACAAGCCGATACAAAAATAAATGTCCTTCAAAATATTTTGAGAAATCGATGTTATATTGATTAATTGCTCGGTAAGGTTAGTAGAAGTTGGCCCTTTTACCACCAATAATAGACTATTGTGCAGCAATCTACAGATTATCTAGAAGTCCTCGTTATGCTTGCGGTATTTTATCAGATCGCAAAGCTTTGTTAAGGCGTATCTCCTTCGGTCTTTGGCTTTTCCTCTTCCGGAAGTAGGAATCTCACCTTCCCTATAGGCCTTCGCACCAAAAGAGTATATGTTCCGCGGTCTCTTCTTTCCTGGAAATATCTGCACAAGATTGTTCCTGTCGCTCCGATTTTATACCTTCGGAGTCTGCAGTGCACAGCCAACAGTCCTAACACGTCATAGGTAGTAGTTGGTAGTTCTGCATTCCTTTGAACTTTTTGATATGTCTGTAGCCTGGAATACAATCCATTGGGCTCCGTTGGGCTGAGGACTTATTCTTAACCTATTGCCTTTTCGATCTACGTTTTTGGCAATATCGTATGCCGCGAAAGGGTTCTAGGCCGATATGTGTCGTCATCGAACTTTCCTTACAGTATTTATCTATATTGCCCCTTTCCTCTATGTGACCTCACCCCCTTATCTCCGTAACACCAACGTCAATAAAACGTTATGGCAAACGGTTCAAATGATTCCATATCATTACCAACAATAATGCCTAACCAAGGACACTATCAACCTCTTTTTGTTACTCCCAAATCTCTCGCCTTAGCTCGATCGGATGTGCCCTAACTCTATTTAAATTTCTTATATCTATATTTTATAATCGTTTAACCATTTATAAAGTCTGATTTAGCCATTTTTATAGTTCAACATTATTTAATGCGTTCTAATTACTAGGAAATTAATACTAGATGCATTCTTCTTCCTTGTCCAGCAGCTGTCCACATTTTAGAATGTCATTTGAATTACCTGTTTGAAATATTCGCTCCCTTCGTTTTGAAATTATTTACTTTTCTTATGATTAGTTGTACACGTCAAACATTAGATTAATGGTTTAGTGTTTACAAACACATGAGATCTATTTCATTCAGCATCGTAGCCAACAGTCTTTAGAAATCTCAGATATACCCGTTTCAAAAAATTCCTCACTTTATTCTTAATGGTTATTATTGCGCACTTTATGATAATAATAACCCTTTTAAATACTATCGATTTACTCAAAGGGAACTACTAAGCCCATATAAATAATTTCAATTTTTCCTTAAAACATCGTCACATTTTTTTTCTCCTGTAGGACGTTCTGGGAGCGTTGAGGTGTGAGAAATCACCAAATTATTGTATAAATTTGTAATCTGCTCAGCAATTTCATTTATTCTCAAGAAGACTATTGCCTATTAGAGCAACATTCTCCACATTCTATCACTTTATCTGAATCTGTTATAATCAATAATTTTTAGAGCAAGATAAGATATAAAGATTATTTTTTAAAAGCAAGATTTTACGTCGAAAAAGTCTCGCCCGGCCAGTTGATTTGAAGCATCCGTTACATAGCCGAGGTCCTGCGTGTGTCATGCTCTGCTATCCTCGATGGTCTACAGCAGTTAAGGGCCATCGGACGTCTCGCAATGTTTAAAGGACTATCGTTTTATTGAACTTACCGCAGTACGGAACCGGGATTGAACGGCCTCCTTGACAGGTAGTCAAATCCAAACGGCCCATAAAGTAAAGATGAGCTCTAAAACAGATATCAGAAGAGAGAATATCCTAGATCTTAGACATCATCACCAGGTTCCCTACAGCTTGAGAGGTACAGAGTAAAAAGGACACTTGAACAATGAAGGAGTTCTCCTCAAAGGTGAGTGGCGGTTTGGTTTGGGACTATCAGATGACCGGGACTATGTGTGGAGAAAGCTTTGCTTCAAGTGCAATGGGAAGTCACAGCCTTTTCAAAGTCAGTTTTGGCATGAAATGGAATCAACGTCCATATTATATTATACACTAAATGATTTCCGGTGTTTTGTCTAATTACCGTTCAAACCATCACAATCAAATAATTTTATCGAAACTCCTGAATTTTTGATCTCGTTTAATTTGGTTTCATTAAAATTTTAATTTTCCAAAAAGTGAATACTCAGTATTTTGCCTATGACCTGTTAGTATGTTTGAATATGAATACAAATTAAAACAAAATTATAATTGGTAAATATCGTAGTTTCTATGTGTAGATTGAATTCCCCAATAGAGGACTTCATTGCTTGCTAGAGATTATTACCAACTATTGTCATTTTCTCTCAACCTACATAAATTCTTCTACTAATGAACAAATAGGAGAAAGCGAATATCAACATTGGAAAGAGAAAACTGGAAAATATTGCGACATCGGGGTTAACGTAGTTCATTTGTTTAAATTTCTATGAATGATTTATCCAAGAAATTTTCTAAATCTTCCACCGTGATTTATTTTTTTAATTGTTATTGTTCTCTTTGACTTTGTGGTCTTCTTCTTCTCATTTGTCGACCAATTAAAACGCATTTTTCTTTTACCAAGGTTTCATTTGTCAAAATTTCTAAAATAAATAAAACTCGGGAAAATAAAAAATAGGCTTTTTAATTGGGCCACAATTTTGTTTCTTAAGTTAATCAATTATTGCTACAAACATGAACTCGGTTTATTCTAATTTATCGATGTCTAAATGAATACATACTGATACATTAAATGTTTTATCAGAAAAATCACAATAATAGATATGATAATTGCATAATTTAAAAAAAAAATTGTAAGGCCTGAAGATGGAATCATCAATACAAAAATAGGTGTGCGGTTTGTTAAATAGAGGAGAAACAATATTGGGCTTAGTATGCTCTCTTATGGCACTCTCATATCATTGTTCATAAAAGCTATTTGAGTTTTCGGTCTGATAAACACGTTTCGGTTTTCGTGTATGCATCAGTAGGTTTGTTGCTTTTTCTACTAATTGTTATATAAATAAGTACGTGAGATGTCGAAAAGTCAAAAGCTAATTTCGACAGCACTAATTTTGATGATGTTCGTCCATCGCTGACCTTTCCAAATTTTCAACAATTTATTGGGTCATCTCAATTAGACAGTTCCAATGTTTTATACGACCACCAGTACATTTCATCCAATGTCGGCCTCGTGTGAAACATTTAATTGGTACCAAAACTGATAATAAAATATTCTACGTACATTTTTACTTTTTTTATATTTTGTATAACAACCCAATTAGCGGTTGGGATTGATGCAACTCTATTATGCCAACAGGAGCGATGACAACATTCCTTTATTGGCGGCCTCTTAGGGATTTCTGAAGATAACATTTTTATTATAATTCACGTCGTTGGGTTTTTTTTGCGCGAGAACGTTGCTACGATTTCAGACTGATGGTCACGGTGTAACTCTCGATCCGTATCTGGGCTTCGGCTGGCCCTAGACGTAATTCCGCGTTCAGAAAAATTGCATAAAAACGAATTGCACGTGTCAACCTGGTAGCGTAATAAATCTCAGGTATATTGCAAAACTTGGGGGAGTAACAACCAACCTTCTAGAGAAATTCACCTCTGGGCTAAAGTTTTGTCTGATTATTTTACGTCATAATCGTGTTCCTAGCATTTTATGCATCCAACCTCATAAATATTGTGCCACAAACTTAAAATTAAGTTATTAAAAACATCATACTTTTTTAGTCTGCAACGCGAAATAGAGCAGTTTATTTTAAAATCTTGGTTTTTTAATTTCACTTAGTCATACTTATTGTAAATTTTGGCCATTGTGAACACTATAAAAGGATGCTCAAAAGGTGTCTGGCATTGTACTACTTGATAGGCGTTTTAAATTTGCCTCAATGATCGCTGACAATATGTATTGTTTGTAGTATATAACTCCTGAATGACAGTAAATACATTGAGCTGTTTAACTTTAATGTACAGCAGTCTCAATATCCCAACTTCAGAAATAGTCGCACATCTATTTTTCAAGTATGAACCTTCAAGAAACAGGCCCAAAACACGCATCAGTCAGTTTCTGCATCAGGAAAAGTATAAATATGACAGTCAAAACGATGTATAGTAAAATTCAGCACCCCAAAACCTCGTGTTATGCACAACTTCCAATTGCCCAACCGAAATATTAAGGGAAGAAGGAAATGCAAAGCTACGAATTTTGTTTTGCTAAAAATTAACGTGATGATCCGAATGACGAATTTCCGGGAATAAGACACTGAAAAAAGCTGCCAAAACAACTAATTACACTGAGCCGATCCTGCCTCGATTGCAACCTGCAACGATTTAGAATCATTCAAGCCAAACGTGTTAATAGAAAACCGCTCTGGCCTACTGAATCAAATGTTTCAACATTTCCGTGTATTGCAGCGTGAGAGAATGGTCGTTGGTTATGAAATCATCGGGGGTACAAAAATAGGAGTACGTTTGTTAAATAAAGGAGAAACAATAGTGGGCCTAGTATGCTCCCTCTAGGTTCACAGAAACTACATGAGTTTTCGGTCAATTTTGGGCCGATAGATATGTTTCGGCTTTTGTTTATTTACGGTGGGTTTGTTGCTTTTTCTCCTAATTGTCATATATATACGTACGTGAGATGTCGAAAAGCCAAAACTCACTCGACAGAACCAAAACGGCGGGCAGAAGGAGAAAAAAAATCATTTATATAAATAATAAACAACCAACCTACAAATACTGTCTTGATATGCTGTAGGTTTCGGGGCATGTATTATTTTTATCTGCCTAGTAAATACGAGTCAGTTTTTCGTGGAACAGCAGATTTATAAAGGTTGGTGGGCAATCATCTCTCCTGCCACATTGCGTTTCGTTTCGTCAGTTTTACTACTGAATACGATATCTGTAAGAAAGCTCAAAAACTTTAGCTGCAGAATCATTGTCATTGATGATATTAACCTCTGTTCTCAGACTTGTACCAATTATTCGTAATTCCAATAATGTTAAACCAGTATTTTTCGATAGGTCACTCTTTCACTGCCCATCCCTATTTGGGACACAAAATTAGTAGTGTCGACAGCCAAGTACCAATGAAATGAACGAACTAAAATAGTAAAAAAAATACTAACCTAAGATGAATTTTGGACGATTTAATACTTTATTAATAAACAAATTACTAGGTCGTTTTTATCTCGCTTGATGAAGTGCATGAAGATGCCAATCCCCCTGCTTATAGTTTTTAGTAAGACAATACGGAGAAGTGAAATTTATGCGATATTCGTTAAATCTTTCAGGATAACAGCTTGTTGGAACAGTTTTAACTCTCTTAATATATATCCAATAAGCGCCAAAAAATATTTTGTAAGTTAAATCCATTGCTATTAATTACAAATAAATAATTGAGAGTTAAGAGCACAAAACCCCCAGCTTTAGTGAATCTCAAAAAACCTCAAAATTTTGTAAGGCAGAGAATAAAATTTACCTCATATCATAATGTAATAAAATTATACGAATTGCAACATCCTTATGAACTGCTCAAAAATGAATATGGATTTGCCAATTTTGGAGTATTTACTTTCCCTAGCATTTTTATGTTATTTTATTTTTATTATAAATTCCATTAAAATGTATTAGAAATTGATTTTTACTGAAGGAAAATTTAATTACGGAATTTTGAAAAATAAAGTAAAAGGTTTTAATTCCACAATTTTGTTTATTGGACACAATAATACTTTTACACAATTAATACCGTGCCCTCTGTTAGCTAAAACCTCTGCCATACTGTTAATTAGGTTGACACTAATTTCATAAGGAATTTCACTCCATAGGTGTTTCAATGCTGCACTCAGTTGTTGCAGATCAATTGGCTGCGGATCATGATCGAAAAGCCTTCTCAGCAACGCATCCCACATTCATTGGGGGGGGGGTAGGAAAATGGGGGAAAGGGCAGATGGGAAATTCCCAGATTTTCCAAACATTGATCAACAACTCTGACTATGAGGTCTGGCATTGTCAACCAGAAATGGAAAACCCCTGTCAATGAGATCACTGGATTGAGAAATGTATTCCTCGATAACGGACTGCCGTGAGGTTGCCTTCAACAATTGGAGTCCAGTTTATTCCAGCTCAGACCATAAAGCCAGAATCACACTTACCTGATGCTACGCCATGCGACGCTACCCGATGCTACCCGACGCAAATCCAAACTCTGATTTTCCATAAGGTTGCATTACCCCCGTGCACATCTACCCAATGCTATGCCACGCAAACCTACCCGACGCTCTGCCATCCCCACTGTCCAGATTTTCGTCGGGTCGCATCGAGTACAGTAGAAGACAAAAGAACCGGACACTCATATTTTTATTCAAACTACGTATTATTGCTGTTATATTAATTACAACATACTTATTTTAATAGAAACCAAATTAACTGATTTAAAAATAATTAGTTTTTATTTAAAAAATTAATTTTAATGGTTTGGTAGAAAATTAAACAAAACACCGGAATACGATTTTTTGATATAATGACTTTAACTAACAATTTATTGTACTCGCTTAGGCGGTACATATACTAAAATTGGAGCAATTTATTACACGGTTTTGCTCATAAAATTTAATTAAAAATTTATTTCGTAGTTTTTCTCGTAAAATTACACCATTTTCTAATGTCGGGTAGCATCAGAACAGGACACTCATATTTTTTGTAGTTTATTTCAAACTAAGTACATATAATTTTGTCGTTATATTAATTACAACATGTTATTTTAATGTAAACCAAATTAAACGAGATCAAAAATACGTAAGTTTTTATAAACATTGTTTAATTAGATGGTTAGGAGTAACTTTATTTAAAACAATTANGATGTTGATTATTGTTAAGTAAATTCATTATTAAAAATGAGGATTAAAATTTGTTGGTTTTTGGTTTGTAGGTTCTATTCTGTTTTGACCAACTAACAAGAATGGTTAATTTAATTAAAATTGATAGAGTAAGAATTCCTATTCATTTTTTAGTAATTTATGTACATAAGATCCAATCCTGACCTCTCTCCTCCTGGTCACCAATAGGGTCCATGTGTGTGTTTTATATTTTATCGATAAAACTCAACAAACTAGCTTTTTTGAAAGGATTTTATTTTAATTTTAAGGATTTTATAGATAAAAGTTATTGCATAATGATTTGGGTTTTTACGTGTGTGTGTGGGATCTTAATTTTGTCATATGTAGATCCCCGGAAGAAGATGTGAATGTGGGTTTGCCACACCTTTAAATCTTTTAGAGCGGCATTCATCTCTTCCACGAGTTCGAACCAGAAGATCCAAATTGGACGGTTTTATCATTTAGAGAAGTTGTAAAAGGAAGAAAGCTTTGAAAATGGAGCCTTCGAAATATTTTCGCCTCATCAGATTAAACCACAATTTTATATTATGACTGTTTTCCCTCACTTTCCCTCACATATTGTACGAAATGCAGTCGCGTCGTTTCCCCTCCGAAGAATTCGGTAAAAAGAATTTTAATGAAGTTTCGGCCTTTTCTGATAAGAAGCCGCCGTCATTGAGCGGTTTACGACCGTCGCCAAAACGGGTCTCAAAAATGATCCGATAAATCTCAACCAATAGCTAAAAGAAGAATTTCTTAAATAAAAATCGATTGCAGAATGGCGTGGTTTGTCTTGTTCAATCCAAGGACATGTTTAATCCTCTTTTTTTCAATTTAATCCTTCGGGGAGAAGTTCAACAAAAACAGGCGTAAATAAGCATAACAATTTATTGTAGAGGCTTTAAAATAAGAGAAAATTCTAAATATTAATTTTATTATATCGACCTTACAAAACATACAAAAAATTGGTTAGATTTGTTTTCGGATCATTTCCATAGAGTGAATCCAACTGTATATTTATTTGTGGAGATCATGTGTGGTCAACAAATGACATAATCTAAAATTGGTACAGGTTTGCCGGCATAAATGGCTTTGTACTATGCCATTTTGACTAGTCGCATCACTGGTTTCAACTGGTCTATAAGGGAGGTAAGGGTAATATGAAACGTCAACACCAATAATTAAGTTATTCTACGAGAGTATTTTATACTTTTTATTATGATGATATCATTAGACTTGGAATTCACTGCGAGAATTGCTCGTAATTGCAGATTTTTTTAGTGTCTTCAAACTGGCTAACATTCATATTTATTATCTTTGTGCAAGGTATTGATTGAAATGAAAAAGACAGAGTCACGAGCGGGAATCGAACCATTTGAGCTATCGTGACTTCGTTCCTCTCGGATACCAACTTCCCATCTCAACCCCACCTTTTGAATTTTCCCTCCTTTTTGCCATTTTTCATTTTTGCCATTTTTGTCGCCGAGAATCAAATAGATTACACGACATTTGAAAAATGGCAAAAAGAAGGGAAGGAGTCCGAGTGGATCGCAGTCACGATGACTCAAGTTACCATAATTTTTTTTCAAAAAATCGCGGAATTGTGAGATTTATTTTTAAGGTCTGCGGTGTTATGAACATGTTAGTTAGTTCCGATTTTGGTCTGTCAAACCTGTTTCGGCTTCTCGCTTTCTTCATTGTTTATGCGTATTTGTGTGCATAATACTTCATCCCGTTTTTTTAACATAACAAAGAAATCATAAATAAAACCCCATTCTTATTCCATCATTCCATCATAAAAAATATGGAATCTTCTTTCTCTTTGTATGAATATACAAAAAAGGGGTTCAAATGAAGATAACAGACGAATAAGCTTAGGAACATTATTTCTGTAACATTTTGAATTCCATAAAAACATTCGATTAAATCATTTTAAAAACACAACCTTGTAGAACCAGGAAAGAAATAGGCAAAAACTTTTTTAAAAAATCTCGCCTTAACTTACTAAAAACCTACTCTATCAATGTCATAGATACTTGAAAATATTAGTCATAGATAAGAGCCTATGTAGGTTCTGATAAGTAGGAGATAAACCTCACTACATATTATATGCTATTGTGATTGCTGACAAGAACAAAGAAAGCATGAGTGTAGTAAATATAACTGTGAAGCCAAGGAGGGCAATAAAAAGCAGGATAGCAAGCTGTGACGATATTACCCATAGTTATTCTTTTTATGAATGGTATTGGTTGAGAAAAAAAGTCAGTATCACGAGCGAGATTCGAACCCACGACCTTCAGCTCTACACACCGCTGCTCTAACCACTTGAGCTATCGTGACTTCGAACCACTCGGACACCAACTCTCCATCTCAACCTACAACCGTTCGAATTTTCCCTTTTTTGCCATTTTCAAATGTCGTGTTATCAGGATTGGATTCTCAGCTATTTATGAAGTGGCCACGGGGAGCTGTTTTGTGAAGTGATTCTTTTACTTATTAAATATTAATCGATTTTATGTTTTAATGCTCAATTGACCAAGTGGCTTCATTCGAACACTACCTATTTCTTGAGAAATGCATAACTTATGTTTTATCACCGACTTTATGGGAATCGAATTTAGTTTTTGGTATCTTGGTGTGCTTTGAGTATCTTAACCTGAAGTCAGCACTGACTTTACCCTGTTTGAGGACATCCTTCAAGGGTTTTACGTACATCCGGACTCCAAAATCATCTAGACCCAACATTAAAGAAAATAAGAGAATTGGATCGAAGTCACGATAGCTCAAGTGGTAGAGCAGCGGCGTATTTAGCCGAAGGTCGTGGGTTCGAATCCCGCTCGTGACACTGGCTTTTTTGTTTCAACCAATACCTTATATAAAGATTAATTAATGGAAAGAAGTTATTTAGTCAATCGGACCGTGAAATCTAATGGATTTTATTATTTTGATTTAAATTCAAGAAAAAGATTTAGCAATGAAAAAATTTAAATTTTAAACAATTGTATGATGGCGTTCATATGTTTAAAACCGGTAGTTTGGTCTTATGACTTTTCTTTGCTCCGAAGACTTTGGTGAAGACAAAATATGTAGAAAATGAAGAATGCCTGTTAGGAGATTAGAAAGCTGTTCTCATCCCGATAAATGTCCCCCGTTCTCGTTAATCATAGATAAATCGGAAATTAGAAGGATCGGAGAAGACGGAAAAAACGCCGAGCGGTTCAAGAGGAAATTACTAAGGATCGGGAGTAAGTGAACGTTTTGAAGCTTCCGATTATCCGGAACCCTTGGACCGATCCTATGAATCTACTGGGGAAACGTAAAACAACCTGTTTTCAATTTACAACCTTTAAAGGGGTATAGATCAAAGGACTGACCACGACGAGTCAATAATTCAGAAAGGCCGTCGTGTCGTCGCCCCTTTTTCACGACGTTCTGCAGGAAGACGAAGTCTTGTAATTCCTAGTCGAACCCGGTTCGATTAATCAAGATGAGCCAGTTTCGAACACTAAGTGATTTTCGGAAAAACACCCGAAGAATCCTTCTGTTATAATTCAGAAAGTTTACCAGTAGTTTGTAAAAAGTTACCAATTTATTTTGCCTTATCTCTTGAAAAGATTCTGATTTCTTTTGATAGTACAAGCTATTAATGGGTATTATTATTATTTAATTGGGATTGGTTTATCTCTTGAACTTTTTCCAAAATTTGTTTAGTCTTTCTGTTGGCTACAGAAATACGAATCGATATTTTGAATAACACAATAAATAAAGTAATAAAGCTGGCCAAAAATGTTTTCGTCATTTATTGCCGAGCGACATAGAAAATGAAGACTTACCTATTTTTCTAGAAAGATATGATATGCATTTTTATCCCCCCCCCCAAAAAAAAACTGCCACATACAATATTTTTGGGAACACCTCCCTCCAAAAATTACTCAAATGTTCGCCTCCAAAGTCTCCGATATTTTTATCAAAATCACCAAAATGGCGATCATTCAAACTACTCTGTCACTCTACTAGAAACTTTACAAAACTTTAGCACCCTATAAACTACACGTAAGCACAAATTTGGCTTCCATAAATAAATCAAAGCCGGTGATATAAGAGAAAACATTTGAAGAGTTTTGTTGATTTCATCCTCAGTTTTATCACTTGTAATGACTTAAAATCTAAACTTTGTTGGTACAGCCCAAAAGGAGAAAAATTCACCTTTCCAATGATTGAATGGAGAGGATTTTTATAACAGTTCTAAATTTTTTAAAATACCAGCCATCGGAACATTGTCTAAAAAAGCCTTCAATTGGTCCAGCCATCGGAACATTGACTAAAACAGCCTTCAATTGGTCCAGCCCAAGAAATCTATATTTTATTGCGACAAGTGCAATTTACCCTGGATATATATTGTACAAGCTGAGTATTGTATACATATATATTTCTAGAAATTATATATGTGTGTGTGTGTGTGTGTGTGTGTGTGTGTGTGTGTGCGTGTGTTTTATGCTGTTATGTTGTTCAGAGGGTTTATGAAATTTGGACACAGAAACGACGAATATTGGAATGTATGTGTGAACCTCACACTTAAATGTCCTAAGTTTTTATCGGCTTCACTATGGTGTTCTAAAGCAGTATTTTTTTGTAATTGTTGTTAGACCGTTTGGCATAAGTTGTGAAAGTGCTCTGTATAGTGTCATAACCTCTTGACGTTTCCAAGTCAAGCGTTTGTCTACGTGCAATCCTAGATACTGCACCTTGTACAGATAGAAATACACTGTCGCAGGGATATTTTTTCGGAGTTGAAAGTTGTGCGGGTGGATTTTTCCGGGTAGAATTTTATTCACTTATTGGCACACCAAAACTCCAGTATGATGAGATGTTGAAGGTTTCAAGTGGAAATGATTGGTAGTGGTTTGAAGAAGGGATGAGAGGTCAGCTGTGTACACCTGATACAGTGTGGGTGCCAGTACACTACCCTGAGGTACACCAGGAAGGATTAGGTATTTTGGCGCCGACTTTTCAATGACTCGGAACTACCGGTCAGTGAGGAAGCTGCGAAGGATAAAAATGTACATATAATAACATTCAAATATTGAACATCAAAGGCCGTCAAATTATTTAAAATACTAAAATAATTTCCGATTTGGTATCTCAGAAAAGTTCATTACAATTGGTGATCATATATTCATAGCCTAACGTATATAGAAATCGAAAATTTAATCAATTCTAGGTAATATAATAAAGTTTCAAAGAACCAAACAGGCTTAAGATGATAGTCACCACAAAGACATCGTCAACGAGCCAAGCATGTCTTCATTATTCAACAATCCAGCTTTTTATGTTGGCGCTTTAAAGTACACATCGGTCTCTGGTAATTTCCAGTGCTTTAACCTTCGAAGATTCCAGAGAAAGAAAAAAAGGTCGAAGTGCGAGATCGTGTCGGTGGATTTTTTTTTACAAAAACCATCGGAATGAAAAATCCTATCCTCTCATCTCGGCCAGTGTTGATTGATCGCTCCTACATGTCGGCTTCCGATGGACTGTTTTACTTGAGCCAAGCCGAGTGCATAATCGTAAATTGTATTTTTCTTTCTCGAGGAAACCTTGATTGTACCTGCATCTCAACATAAAAAAATTAAACGGAGCCTACCATAAATTTTTCTAAGGAAAGCTATTATTTTTGGACGTACAACTCCTGTAAACAGGTTTCAAACATGATATGCATCAATTACGAGGTTACGCTGAATATTTATAAAGAAGCTTTATATAAGTTTGACGAAGAAGAGACATCCAGGGGTAGGCAATGATTTGCATTCAAATTTTTCAACATTGAGTACTTGAAGGTTTATATTACAAGAATTTCCAAGGAGAATGCCAAAGAATCCACGTTAAGATTTTATCTTATGTTATAAATACTTAATTTACTATTTCTCTCCTTATTATTTATCACATTATTAAAATTTTTTAGATGTTATTCACAAATTTTGTACGTATTAGTTTACTTTTTGAAGTGATGACGTGAACCATGATACTTTTCAGGTCATAGTGATGTTGCCCCCCAAGTATCCGATCTATACCCACACTGCCTTTTACCACGCAATAACCGGTAATATTTTCCATGCAACATTACCCTGAAAAGTTCTCTTTTAAGTTTTATATTTAACGTGGGTGGGGGCAAAAAATTTCAATCTTAACATGAAATATTATATGGCCATCTTTGATAGCTTAAAAAACACAACCTTCATTAAATAGGACATATCTGCCAATACATTTAGTAAGGTTTAAATCTCGAAAAAAATTTACAGCGAACACAAATGCAGATAAACACATATAAAGTACGCTTAATGACATGAGAGGATGTAATAAAGATATTTTTTTTAATTCATTCTTGTAGTTTAGTCGTTTCCGAACTTTTTGCCTACTTTAGCTTTTCGCCATCATCAGTGTTGGGCTCGAGTAAAAATATACGGTCAGATGATTCAACAATTTTCAAATTTTCTATCTGCAATAAATTACAATGTGAGCTCCGGGCAAATCTGAAATAAATGTATCAACCTTTTGATTTGATTTTGATAGTGTCAAATTATATAAAACACTTTTTTCATTATAATTTTTACACATAATAATTCCCATGTTATAAAAATTAAAAAAGACTTCATTAATTGTCACAAACTCTGAGTTAGAAGTAGAGGTATAAGTGTGGGAGAGGTAGGGAAAAATGAGAGAGGAGAGAGAGAGAGAGAGGAAGACAGAGAGATTGAGTGTGACACAGAAAGAGAAAGAGATCGATAGATAAATAGATAGATAGATGGATAGATAGATAGATATATAGATATATAGATATATAGATATATAGATATATAGATAGATAGATNATAGAAAGAATAATAAAAATATGAAGATGACGCAGAGTACTGTGAGATCTGGATAAATAAAACACCTACATAGTAAGTAGATATATGACAATATTGCTAGAGAGATGAAAAAGAGGGAGAGAACGAAACAGAGAAAACAAAAATAGGAGAGAGAAATGGGGATAAAAGGAAGAAGAAGGTTTGTGTGTTTGAGGAAGATAAAAAAGTAAAAGAACAAAAAGGATGAAGAAGTAGAAGAACAACAAAAAGAGTAGTGTGACATCTAGATAGATAAAATACAATAGGTAGATATATAAGATAGATTGATATTTAGATAGAGAGCAAAGGGGTGAGAAAGGGTGAGAAAAAATGAGATAGGAAAGATAGATAAATAGATAGATAGATAGATAGATAGATAGATAGAGAGAGAGAGAGAGAAAGAAAGAGAGAGAGAGAGAGAGAGAGAGAGAGAGAGAGAGAGAGAGTTAAAGTTATATGGATTCATATAGAAGATTCGTCTCAAAAGACAATTCAAAATATAAAAAAAACAAGAAGCCAATTACGTAGTTTTGTCGTTTCCGATAATTTCGGTTAGCAACCTCATTTTTTGGTCAGACCAAGCATTGATGTTAACCATGCTAATCCAAAACGCCTGAAATGTCAAAACAGCAAGTATAGGCAAACCAAAATAATCGGAAATTGCAGAACGTCAAGAAAAATGTAATCTGTGGTTTTTTTGTACTGATGGCATCTGTTTCTGGAATGAGCTACATTTCGGCTTTCAATCTATCTATTTTAAAAAGATAGAACCACCGGTTTTGAAGGCGCCTAGATACCTACTTCAGTTATTATAGACCCGTCGGAACATCTTTCATTTTTCAAGTCTACGTTTGGTCAGTGAGGCGAAGTTAATTGGTAGGTTTTTTCTTTCTCAAAGAGGCGATCTATTACAAAAGGGCGAGCCTGCAAATTACGGATAGCTGTGCGAACTCAACCATCCGCGGTGCTGAAGAGGATGATCCCTTGCATTAGCATAGTCCGGTTTGCCACACCTCCCGACTCCACAAATCAACCGGGGGCCGAGCCCACATTTCATGTCCGCGCCAATTAACGTGGAAGTTGACTCTCCGGTAACGGGATGACACTCGGCTCTTTCACCCTGAGGGAATACAATGAAAACCGGCTTCCTGTTGGACACTCTGTAGTATTGGAAGTTGATCGATTTTTTAATATTAAGCCTTTTAAATCCTACAAGTTGCCAGAATGTCGCTCACAAGTTACCCTCCGAAATCAATTCCTCGATAGAGCGGAGAATAAAATGAAATTCTAAGTTCGCTAAAACCAAAGAGTTACCATAATTTTTTTTTTAAATCGCGGAATTGTGAGATTTATTTTTAAGGTCTGCTGTGTTATGAACCTGTTGGTTAGTTCCGATTTTGGTCTGTCAGACCTGTTTCGGCTTCTCGCTTTCTTCATTGATTATGCGTATTTGTGTGCATAATACTTCATCCCGTTTTTTTAACATAACAAAGAAATCATAAATAAAAACCCATTCTTATTCCATCATTCCATCATAAAAAATATGGAATCTTCTTTCTCTTTGTATGAATGTACAAAAAAAGGGGCTCAAACCAACATAACAGACGAATCAGCTTAGGAATATTATTTCTGTAACATTTTGAATTCCATAAAAAAGGTTCGATTAAATCATTTTAAAACGCATACCTGGTAGAACTTGGAAAGAAACAGGCAAAAACTTTGCTAAGAAATCTCGCCTTAACTTACTAAAAACCTTCTCTATCACTGTCATAGATACTTGAAAATATTAGTCATAGATAACAGCCTATGTAGGTTCTGATAAGTAGGAGATAAACCTCACTACATATTATATGCTATTGTGATTGCTGACAAGGTAAATTCCGAAGGGCAAAGAAAGCATGAGTGTAGTAAATATAGCTGTGAAACCAAGGAGGGCAATAAAAAGCAGCATGGCAAGCTGTGACAACATTACCCATAGTTATTCTTTTTATGAAAGGTATTGGTTGAGAAAAAAAAGTCAGTATCACGAGCGGGATTCGAACCCACGACCTTCGGCTCTATACACAGCTGCTCTAACCACTTGAGCCATCGTGACTTCGATCCACTCGAACACCACTCTCCATCTCAACCTACAACCGTTCGAATTTTCCCTCTTTTTGCCGTTTTCAAATGTCGTGTTATCAGGATTGGATTCTCAGCTATTTATGAAGTGGCCACGGGGAGCTGTTTTGTGAAGTGATTCTTTTACTTATTAAATATTAATCCATTTTATGTTTTAGTGGTCAATTGACCAAGTGGCTTCATTAAAACACTACCTATTTCTTGGGAAATGCTTAACTTATGTTTTAACACCGACTTCATCGGAATCGAATTTAGTTTTTGGTATTTTCATGTCCTTCGAGTTTCTTAACCTGAAGTCAGCACTGACTTTACCGTGTTTGAGGACATCCTTCAAGGGTTTTACGTACATCCGGTCTCCAAAATCATCTAGACCCAACTTTAAAGATAATAAGAGAGTTGGTGTCCCAGTCGATCGAAGTCACAATAGCTCAAGTGGTAGAGCAGCGGCGTATTTAGCCGAAGGTCGTGGGTTCGAATCCCGCTCGTGACAGTGACTTTTTTATCTCAACCAAGACCTTACATAAAAAGAATAATTAATTGAAATAAGTAACTTGTCAATTGACCACTAAAACATAAAATGGATTACCCATAGTGTTATGTAGAAGAGCACAAAAGATCAATTTTGAAGAGGGCATTGAAACAGAATTTCTTAGCTTCCTCATACCCTACTACCAACCTTCTACAATGACTACGTACCACTTAAGATGGGAAATGCCAAAACGTCTAAAAGACTAAACCCTCAAGACTTGACAGAAGAACAAACTAGACCAGACCGACCAAAATGGTCAGTAACGACCAAACTACTAGTAGTTTACATCCAATATATCAAAAACTTCGTAAACAACTTGATAAACAAAGATTTAATGTCAACTTCTCACCTCACGTCACAAATACTAAACTATAAAATAAAATCTTCTTTTTATTTTTTTAATTTCAGAGTACTAAGCCCATAACGTATTATTTTCAAAATAGTTGTAAGTCATAGGTTTGTTGTGTAATGGATCATTTTTGAATTGATACAGTTTTGGACATGGCACATCCTTCACCTTTTACCTTCTCTGTCACCAATGGTAAGCTTAACTACTTATTGCATTTTATCTATGTTACAAACGTCAAATATATAGTCAATGTACAAGTATTCCTGTTTGTTTTCACATCGTCGAATCGGTGATGACACGTCCTCCAAACGTTTCGACAGGTCCGGTTGTGAAGATAAATCTATGCCGGCTGGGAGGTGTTGGCGTAAATCGATACCGGCTTTGGTAATTGAAGGTAGCCTCGTCAAAACAAAAAAAAAGAGACAGAGAGAGAGGGAAAGAAATCACCCACCATGATTCGTGGCGGCCAATTT